>NC_142376.1:8392500-8745000 GCF_059441005.1 Hippichthys cyanospilos
CAATGTCAATATGACCAACCTTTTTCAACTATAAACACTCAAAAGAAACAGGTAAAGCTTACTTTTTTTTTTTTAAACGTTTTTCTTTTCCATACTTTTAACCATTTACATCACTTGTATACTAGTAACACTGGTGTCATTATTTATTACCATAATCTTGTGTACTTGAATATGTATCATTAAATTTGTTGATAAGATCATTCTGCGGACCTTTCATTAAGAACAAAGCAGATCTGAATTTTTTTCACGGAATGAATAGGTGAGCAATGGCAAGGACATGACCTAGATTCCTACTTTATACACAAGCTTAAGTCAAAATCATAAAAATACATCATGGAATGTAAACTAAGAATAAATGTGTTAAATATGAGACTGATTCAATTGCCAATAACTCAAACAAATGACAAGAATTAATGTTCTCATTTCATCATTAATAGCCCCAGACAATGTGAAGCAAAAAAGGAAGTTTTTTTTAAACAATGAATTTACTAACCCTTGATTTTGCATGAATAGTTTAAAAATAGTTTAAAACTTTTAATAGTTTAAAATACATTTGTACGTATCTTCTCTCTGGCTTTTCTTTTTTGTGTTAATTATCGGTACACTATCTCTTCCATTAAATCTCAGTGCTGCCCGTCATATTGTGGCAGAATGTGGTACTGCACTATGCGATACTACACTTCAAAATTCTTCAAAAAAGCTATGTGTGATCTGTGCGACAAACAATGGCCTGTGAACAACTGGGGGTTCACTGGACATGCTTAGTTATGCGGCAAAGGAGAAGCACAATTATATTTATAAAATGCTTGGGGAACAGTCAAGCTCAATGCAACGTTCCGCTGTATTTGTCCACAGAGACAGTGTGCAAGACTGGCATGGTGCTGCTATGTGGTGAGATCACATCCCGCGCCAACGTGGACTACCAGAAGGTAGTGAGGGACGCCATCAAACACATTGGCTACGATAACTCTGACAAAGGTGATTCATAGTAATACAAGATATCATTTTCATTTTTTTTTCTTTTTTTCCTCTCCAAAACAACATAAACACAGCTGACCCCACAGGTCATTGCAGTTGGTTATGCTGTAAAGCGGGAAAAATGTAAAAATAAAATAAAATAAATCTTTGTACTCCACTCTGTAATGTGAAAAAAACGTAAGAGGGACACTGTAACCCGCAACAATAAATTCATCAGTTGCAAATTTTTGTCATTTTTCGTACCGCATATCTCACGGGTTGCATAGAAATGGACACCGGAACACAAATGGTCCTCGGGCCATAGTTTTGACACCCCTGCACAAAATGTTGCCAGCCTTAAATTCTACTTTTATTTTGTATGGATCAGGCTCACTTCTTCATTTTAGTTATGAGTTGTTTTAAATGTAGCTTGCTCAGCTATTTGGAGCTGTGTTTTTAATACGTATTCATTAATCAAATACGTATACTAACTATCAAAGCAGAGCACCTCCGCAAAAACCATAAGCACAAAAAAAAAAAAAAAATCTTCAGCACGGTGTTGTCGTCAGGTTTCGACTACAAGACGTGTAATGTCCTGGTGGCTCTGGAGCAGCAGAGTCCGGACATCGCTCAGGGCGTCCACGTGGACCGCAAAGAAGAGGACATTGGCGCCGGGGACCAGGTGGGCATGTTGAATCGTTCTCAAAACGGTCGAAGCAAATCGGGTCGTGCAACTTGACCCACGCCGTTCGTTTTCAAGGGTCTGATGTTCGGCTACGCCACGGACGAGACGGAGGAATGCATGCCGCTCACCATCGTCTTAGCCCATAAGCTCAATTCCAAGATGGCCGAACTCAGACGCAATGGCACCATTCCCTGGCTGCGTCCCGATTCCAAAACTCAGGTGGGTTGTCTTGGTAAATTTCTAAATAATATCATGGGGTAGGTACCCACATCTTAACAGGATCACAAGACTTCATAAAAGCATATAGTAATTAGGCTACATCATCAGAATGATGGTTTTGGAAAGCAAAACATAACTAATCACTGAGGCCATCGGGAGATGGTCCAATAAATTCAATCAAATTAAACCACTTGCCCCAATATACACAAGGGACAAAATTCACACATTTTGACTAGCCAAAATTTGTAAATAATTGACCAGAGATAAACCGATTATTATCGAGCAAATAGCATTTTGAAGAATATCAGCGTTGGCCATTTTTAAACATCTAATGGCCAATAAATATTGATTTAAAATTTCAATCAACTTTATTAGAGATTCTGCTCACATTGGGAACACCCTGCACTTTTTGTTTTTGTTTGAAATTAATGCAAAAGTCAGTGATTTATTTTTTTTCTATAAAACCATAAGGATCATTTTTGTTATTTAGGTTTTTTTTCTTTTATTTTTTAAGACATACTGATGTCCCTTGGAGGTGCCTGAACCTGTTTGTTAGAATTTTACAACAAAAAAGAAAACGTCAAATGTTTTTTCTTTTGCTGGAAGTGAATATTTGTTCCAAAATACTAGTTATTGGCCTTCTTAGCCCTGTAAAAAAAATATTGGCTAACCTTTATAATAGACATCCATTGAAATGCATTCGGGGAGGAAAAAAAAGTTAAATTAAACCTTAAAAATTCTCCCTAAAACTCTAATAAACATTCAATGCACAGAAGAGGGCGGGGGGGTTAACACACACCCCGCTCAGAAAACATCTTAAGATACTGGAGGGAAAAAAAAAAAAACAGTCTTGACTGTGTATGTTGAGAAACTCTTGGATTTTTAATGTCAGTATAACTGTGTTTATTTTGTGGATGTGATCAATGACTGATCACAACTAATAACCAAATAAAAAAATCACTTTCATTACACATAATTGAATATGTTATGCATGTTATTCATGTATTTTATTTATTGTTTTTATGAAAATATTTAACGTGAGTCTAGTTCTTTAAAAACACATCCAGAAACTGGTTTGATTGTTGAAATACACCCAAAAAATATCCAATCAAATTTGGCTTCCATAAACGTACTTAATGAGAAGCAGTTTGATTATAAACCTGAATGACCCAACGTTGACATGAGACGTCATAAAGCGTGTAATACAGTAATTACCAGGCAAGCTTTTATCTGCTGATAAAACCCTTAAAATAACAAAGACGTCAAAGTTTCCCAAATAAAAGATGAATGGACCTCACCTTTGTCGTATGCCCCGCAGGTAACGGTGCACTACGACCAGAAAGACGGTGCCGTGATCCCCAGGAGAGTCCACACCATCGTCATCTCTGTGCAGCATGACGACTACATCTCTCTGGAAGAGCAGAAGAAAGTTCTCAAAGAAAAGGTAGTGCAACATTGCATTCACATAGATGCTGGTGCAGCTGGACCTAATGAATTGACTCACTTTTCTCTCAGGTGATCAACGCAGTGGTCCCCGCCAAGTACCTGGATGCCAACACCATCTACCACCTGCAGCCCAGCGGGCGCTTCGTTATCGGGGGTCCTCAGGTGAGGCCCCGGGACCTGGACAATCGAGCCTCCGTTCACTCTTTGTCTTCAACAGGGAGATGCTGGCGTGACGGGCCGGAAGATCATCGTGGACACTTACGGGGGTTGGGGAGCTCACGGAGGCGGCGCCTTTTCCGGTAAAGATTTCTCCAAAGTGGACCGTTCGGCCGCCTATGCTGCCCGCTGGGTGGCCAAGTCTCTGGTCAAGGCCAAGCTGTGCAGGAGAGTTTTGGTGCAGGTGGGTATGGCTACCAAACCACCACTATTACATTCAGCCTTGGATTCAGTTTTCCGCAGCGTCTTATAAGCCTGCCAGGCTTTTCCTGCCCTCTTGCCTGGCTCAAGAATTTTGGAGTCCTTCTTTTTCAAAGGACGCCCAAAAAAATGACCAAAATAGTCACTTCAAAGTGGCGGACTTCAAATTTTTCAATCTCGCGATGCCACGTGTCCTCCAGGTGTCCTACGCCATCGGTGTGGCTCACCCTCTGTCCATCTCGTTGTTCACGTATGGCTCGTCCAGCAAAAGCGAGTCAGAGCTACTGCACATTGTCAACAAGAACTTCGACCTGAGGCCGGGAGTCATTGTAAGGTAAGCGAACAGTTCACACTAAAGAACATGTTTTGGTCATTCTGTGCCACTAGAGGGCGCCACATAAAAGGCTATTTTTTCTGCAAATTACTGCCAGTGGAAAATAAATAATAAATATAATAAATGTATTAGTATGATTAATTTTGTATTTATCATCACAAGGTTCGTGCGTCTGCCTAAGAACTCTCACTGAAATTAAAATAACTCATCTTTGGCCTTTTTCATTATTAGCATTACGCTAACAGAATTTAAAGCAAAGCTATGTGGTTGTTTCCTAAACAAAGCTTAATTCACCGTTTTACCTTTAATTTGATGGTTTGCAAAAATTGTGAGAGGCAAAAAAAAATATATCAGCTTGAAGTCACTTATTTTGTTGTGTCATACCGAGGAACTGAGACCATCTTCATGTATACAGTATTATGTCTTATATTGCCCCCAGGTGGCCAAAGCTAGCATGGAACCTGCAGGTTTCAGTACCCCCAACAAGTTTCAGTTCCTTTGAGTTAGCCGCAACTGACGTAGCGTGCAACGAGCATTTCTAACTTTCCTGAACAACCTGAATGATTTCCCTGCAGGGAGCTTCAACTGAAGAGGCCCATCTACCAGCAGACCGCCACTTACGGCCACTTCGGTCGGCCCGAGTTCAGCTGGGAGGTTCCCAAAAAGCTCATCCTCTAAAGTGTTCCATGTCCTTGCAGAAATATTACTGGAGGTCATGGACCAAACAAAACCAATCAAACCAAAGTTTGACACACACACACACAAACACACACACACACATGCTAGCCTGAGAAAGGATACAAGAAGATGAAGAGGTGTAACATTAAGGACACCCGATGGGAACAAAGACATCCATCCTATTAAATTGTTGCTAGGTGCTTGTTTCTTTTAAATGTAAAATCAAACACCTCAATGCTGTGACGCACCAACACCTCCATGCTGGAGATATTTTTCATAGCGATGGACAAATGAAGCTTCATGAAGCACTTTGACACCTCTTGGTAGTGCTCTTAGTTCAATGTGCCATAGAAATGTATTAAAAATGCATTATTGAACCAAGAGCTCGAAGAGTCCAGAAATATCCCAAGTGCTTCATGAAGCTTCATCTGTCCATCGCTAGTTTTTAGAAGAACAATTATTGTAATTACTGCTGAAACCAAAGCTTCTCTCCTCAAGTGTTTGTATGTCGTGCGCTGCTGGAAAGCTGGTCACAATCATCACGGTGCTCTTCCAAACAGGTCAATAAAACATCTATCTCATCAGAAACATGTTACAGGCAAACACACACAACAAAGAAGCCATTCAGTCGCGTATTTTGGTTGACATTCGGGGAACCTCGTACGCCCATGCGATCCGAAAAAGCCCCTAAAAAGGCACAAATGTTCATATTTAGTCATGCCTTGAAAAAAATTGGTTGATGGTTTGTTTTGCCATACAATTTTCAAAAAAATGAAAACTAAAATGGAACAAATGCTCAATCATTATTTATCTCATTCAGTGTCATTGATGACTAAAGGCATCAAAGATCCATTTTAACTGGACAGCTATAAGTTATAAATCCATTAAAAATGGACTGGCAGTGAATGAGTTAACGGTGTCTTTTAAAAAAATTGATTTTATGCTTCTAATCAGGTTTCTTCACTTTAGTCCTGAGATTCCACAAATCAAAATTTAAGGTGAAAATTATTACATTCATAATGCTCTAAACATTTGATCCATTTTTTACCCTACAGCATCTTAAAAAAAAAAAAAAAAAAACTAAATTGGCAGCCATGCAAACAGCTCATAGGATTTAAGTTCTAAATAGTTGCAAAGTGCCTCGATTTTTAATCACAAAATCTCATTTGCCATTAAACGTTTTCTTAGTGCCTTTGGAAATCCATGATGTCCTAAAAAAAACTGCGGACCTGCTTTGTGTTTAGAATACAATTCCAAAAGTAACAACAAAAAAAAGTACTTAAAATGAGTACAAGTACCATTTTTGCCAAAAAAAAAAAAGTGAACCTTTGTCATATTGAATGTCAAGAAAAGTTGCCAAAGCTGTTATTCATGCAACTAAATTAACTCATTCAATGCCAGGGACGAATTTTCACGTTTTTTTTTTTCTTAAGAGTCCTGACATTAAATCCCAGATACTTAGGTATCGATTCAATACTTAAGTATCTGGAAATTAATGTCCATAATGTACTGAAATATTGATTTAATACTTGAGTATATGGGATTTAAAAAAACAAAAATGAAAACATGTCCCTGGCATTGAATGAGTAAATCAAATGCCATAAAAGTTTTTATTGTGCAAATGTCTTTGCTTACATCATGCAAAACAAATTATCTTATTTAATAATGTCCCAAAATGTTGCCATACACAGTCCCATTTTTTTTTTTTTTTGCCCATTTCCAACCAATAAACTGGAGAGTCTTAATGTGTGTTTTGGGGGCATTAATATTTCTTTATTTTTATTATGTCTTACATCTACATAAACTATTCTTTGATGAAGTGATCAGTGTCCACTCTGCTGTCATCTTTTTGTTGGGAAAGTATAACTGGACAGTGTAAATAATTAAACCACGAGGAAAATTAAAGATGTCAATTGTCTGTGTGCAGTGTTGCTTTTTTGTGCAATAAGGGTGTAAAAAAAATATATATATTTTTTAAAAAAAGGTTTATTTGTTGAACATTAAGGCATAGACACGCACAGTATACAATCATCAAAATAGAATTTACAACCTCAACCTCTTTGGTTTGCTTTAACAAAGTAATAAGGCACGTAGGCAGCGGAATTTAATACGGAATATACACATACAGTATATAGATTTAATATTGATCAATGTGAGGTTTACAGGTTAATTATTCCATAGTCTACTAATGATTGCATGATAGCTTTTGCTAATATTTAATATAGTGTGGCTTAGCAGCGCAACAAGCTAACAATAAGGGTATGTACTCTTTCATTCCAACCATAACATAAAAAAAAAAAAAATGTACACGCCGGATCCTCAACAACAGAAGGAAGCCATAGAACTGAAGCAAGCTAAATGTGTCCGAAAATTTTCCTGAGAGCAAAGATGAATCAGTTAACAACTGATTTTTATTGAGCGGGGATTGCGGAAAGGTTTTATACGCGCTTATACAGTATGGAGGAGGTGAATAAACACACTTAAAGAAATATTTGAGGAGATGTGTCCATATAAGTTATTTTCGTACACGAATAATGATGTAATTTCAGATAGAAGGCAGGAACCTAATATTTTCCTGCACGCATTGAATGAGAGAAGTGTCGCCCTCTGTTGGACAATATGAAAATTGAAATGTGAACAGAAACTAAGGCAGGGCATATTTTTTGAATGAGGAAAAGCGCTGGAATGTTGAATTGAAATCCAAATAAAATTTGAAATATTTTTGTACATCAATGACAAGCGAGCTTATTATTTCAATTGTGAGCTAACTCCGTAAAACCAGGAAAAGGTGTGTGATTTTTTTTTCTCTTCGGATGAGGAGAATTAGCACTGAATGGTGGGTAAGTTAAAAAAAAAAAAAATCAGAAACTCAAAAAGGGGATGGGAGACATTTTGTACATTAATAGAAAAAAAATTCTATTTCACAAAATAAAATTAAATCTTCTGCATGCTTTGAATACCATCAAATAGACAATTTATTTCTTATCAATGGGGCTTTTTTTTGTCACCAGGACCATACGTATCTTTTCTTATTCTATGCATAAATATGACCACAAAAAGAACAAATAATCCTTGAAAATGAACTTTATGGAATTTATATTTAGTTCTCAGTCAAAGAAACCTTAGTTATGTAAACATACTGGCCTTTGAACTTTTTTTTAAAGGACATTCAATGTTCATATGTGTATTTCAGGCTTCTTAATGAAAAAAATAAGTATACATTTTTACAGTAGTTTTGTGGCCATTTACTTAAGTGATCAAAGATAAATAAGTCTATTAGTGTAAATTTTAAAGGACTAAGCGTCTGCAAATACGAGTCTTGACCAGTAAAGAGAGCAAGTAACAAGTCAGTTCCAGTTGAGTAACACCATATTCGGTATACTGATGAAAAAAATAAAAAATAAGTGGGCAAAGTGTGGACTGATAACTGTGATATGAATATGGAATAATAAGATGTGTTGAAAGTATGACAATAGCTGCATAGGTCATTTTGGTTGACAAACCTCTGGAATACAGCTAAGTATAGAATATGTATATGCGTAACAGATGAATAAAAAATAACGTCTCTTAAAATACATGTCGATATCATTATTTTAGGCCACAACATTAGGTACACCTGGAAATGGCTGCGTAAAAAGGCAGACAGAAAAATTGGTCATTTTCTGCCCACGCCCCAAAATCGCCGCCCGCATTTTCGAATGCACCCTACAGACAGTTTTTGGAATGTAGCTTTTTTCCTCTAGTCTAGCTTTATTTAGCTCTCAAAAAAAAAAAAAAAAAAAAAACGAAAGTCAACGCAAAACTTTTAATATCTCACTACGCAATTGCTTGTGGTGTACCCAATGTTGAGTCCAGTGACATTTTGTAGCATAATTCTGATAAAAAAAAAATGCCTTTCATAAATGCAATATTATTACAATCAGCGATATATTAATAGAGGCTTGTTGTGTTGTTAGCACCGAGACCACAGGCACACTCACATTTGGCACACTTTTGACAGTAACATGGCCGCTCTGAGAATACTGTAGAAGGTAAGTAGGCAGCTTACAGTGAGTTGGCGGAGCGCGCAGGGTTCTGGGTTGCATCTACGCGGCTTTGGGGAAGAATAGTATGGTTGTGGAGGTCTGTTGGCGATGTTCGGACAATCAACTGTCTGCATTGAGGCTGTGTTCGTACTTGCAGAACATGAATACAAAAAGCAATTCAGAAAGATGTCAGAGTGAACAATTGTCCAACACTTGCTGTATTAAAGGGGACCCGTTATGCAAATGAGGTATTTGACTATATTCATTAAATTAATTTCAGTATTTTAGAATGATTGGGAATATTAGTTAGTGATGGACAAATGAAGCTTCATGAAGCACTTTTGATATTTTTTTAACTCCTCTAAATTGCACTCTTGGTTCAAAGAGACAGTAGAAATTTAATGAGTTTCCACTGCACTGTTCAACCAAGAGCACCATCTAGAGGAGTAAAAAAAAAAAAATAATAATAACAATAATCCCAGGGGTGCTTCATGAAGCTGCATTTTCCTGTCAGGGGAATATACTGCTGTATTGTATTGAACAGATTAAAGCAGCCCACAGAAGGTGATGCCATGTTCTACTTCTCTAAACAGAAATCTAATTGGAACTAAAGCCCC
This sequence comes from Hippichthys cyanospilos, assembly GCF_059441005.1. Lineage (NCBI taxonomy): Eukaryota > Metazoa > Chordata > Actinopteri > Syngnathiformes > Syngnathidae > Hippichthys > Hippichthys cyanospilos. The sequence goes on from NC_142376.1 coordinate 8,401,879, forward strand.
TTTCGCACAGCCTGTACATAATCTTTCTTCCTCGATACAAAAAAATATCCAAATCAGAGTTGCATTCAATTTACTCACTCCCAGTTTGAGTGGAATCAGGCCATGGCACCAATCTATCAACATCGCTAATGCTAGTATTCTAATATGTGTGCTTGTTTTTTGGGGGTGCCGACAGCAGGCAGTACTGCAGGATTCGAAAAATTTCAAGGGAACAAGCGTTCTGTGACATTCTCTAATTTAAATGTGCTTAATACACTAAAACTAATCTGTGGGTATAGCTGTTTGTGAAGCAATTATACTTTTACATATATATTATATATAGGCATTTAAAGAACAAAAAAACAAAAAAAAACAGCCTGGTGACCTACAGTTGCTTCAAGAAAAGGATAGGTTTGTTTGAGCTTTTTGGGTGGCCAGCTGCCCTGTATCCCAGATTCAAAAACAAAATAAAAACCACTGACCTTGAAGTGGACACTAACTATTGTGAATCAGTTGCTGTTACAACTAAATGAAGTTGATTAATTGGGGCCTTATGAAGAGAAATACTGTTGCTATCTTGCTGTGTGAGATGAGGTAAAGAAGGCAAATTTCTTCTCATCTTCTACTGCCTTGCCCACTAGCACATTGCAGGTAGTTGTAAATTGTATATATGCTACTTAAAACTATACGTGGATTATTTTTTTTTTTACATATAATGTTCAATATGAACATGATCTGAGACTAACTCTAAAAACTATATATACATACCAGGTCCCCTTTATGTATATCTAACAGTATTCACGTAACGTTTATATACTCGTCTGTAGGACAATGCAAAGTGAGTTTATTGCTTCCTTCCCGACCTTCCTCCTGTGTGGCCGCTACCTAAGCAGCAGACAATAACACGCCCCGCTTTCTTCTTACAGCTGCGGCCGTCCAGCAGCCTCTTGTTTAGCATGAGCGCACTCACCAAATGAAATGAAAAGGCCTCGCTGCAATCACCTGAAGAGGAAATCATCCAAGGTCACTTGTTGAACGAGCAGGAGAGGGGGAACAACAGACTTTTCGTAATCTGATGAACATTTAGCTCTCCGCTGCTGATAACTGAAGGCAGGGCTGGCTAGCTAGGTGGATGGAAAATTTGGTTTCACACATGTGCAAAATGCAGACAGGCGAAATAAAAAGAAAAGGCGGGGCGAGTGGGAGAAGCTCTGATGTCATGACAAAAACGCTCTCCGCCGGGGTTTTGCTCGAGTTCAAATCTTCACGTGATTGAATTGACAAACCCCATCTTGGAAGGATAATCCAGGGCATGTCATGTCCTACAGGATGGAGGTGTTTTCAGGTGGGTGTGGCGGTGGCGGTCCTAGCGCATCCATTTTGTGCTCCCTCCCCGCGTCTCCAAGGGAGCCCCCTCGGGCCAGCACCGCCACCGTGTCCCCCGACATACCGGCAAACTCAAAGGCAAAAGTCCCGTAGAAGAGCATGATGATGACGCAGAAGACCCATTCGAAAATGGCTGAGGCGTGTTGCAGGACGAAGCTCTCTTGACAGAAAAACACGCCGCCTGGAAACGCCGTTAAGATGGAAATAAATTCAGCTCAGTGGGCAGCCATTTTGCCGTTTTCTGTCCGCTGCAAATGACATCGCAGCTGCTCTTGTAACAACCAATCACGGCTCACCTTGCAAATGCCACGTGACCAAACTCAGAAAGCAGGTGAGCTACAGGAAGTCCTGAGCAACTGTGACGCTAACAGCAATTTACAAAATGGCCGCTCTCGATATGGATAAAAATGGGTGGATTTTACCGCTTAATTAATAGCCCACAAATGCAATATTAATCTGAAGGACATTTTTAGACTAATAGGGGCACATAAAACAAAATATTGTAAATCTGATGTGACCGCCTCTTTAAGGTATGCAGGATATTAGTCTGCGCTATGATCTACCGTTCGAACTAAAGGAGGCCCAAACGTTGCAAATGAGCAAGCAGCACAAGAGGATACTGAGCACCAGGGCAACGAAGGCAAGTAGGGTCATAGAGAGCCGGAGGTGGGCCACGTTGTACTCCCCCTGCGTCTTGGCCAGCCGATAGGTCAGCGCCGACTGCAGGCACACAAACAGCATACTGGTGGGGAAGGCGATGCCCGCTCCGACATAGTGGAGAATTTTGGCATAGTCCACCTATTGGAAAGAGACAAGGAATTTGAGAAGTGTCCTTAGAAGATTTTTCAAGGTGTACACTCTATGATCCTCACACAGCAAAAGTATTGGAACACAGAGGCTATGCTTTTAAGTACAGTGGACCACCCGTGTTACAACGTCCCTGCCTTATGTTATTTTCATGTTGCAACCTGGAATACTGAGTTTTTTTCATCGCCTCTTTATGACATTTTCCCGGATTTGCGACAAAAACAACTGTCACGACCTCACGGGGTTGGCTGTATTTGTGTTGTTTTGCCTCCATCTGGTGACGTTTTTAGGTAATTGCACTTATTTACTATTGCCGTCTGTTTCCATGCAACGCGTGACTACAATGCTGGTCTGCTATTGGTCGGAGTCTCCTCAAGGAGATGGTAGTCTGCTGTTGGTTGGCCTCACTTGTTTAAAAATGGCGGAAAGGTAAAGCTTTGTTCGATTGTGAGTGGTTACAAAACCATATTTATAGTGCATTTTACAGTTGAAAGGGTTAGCCATGGGTCCCAAGATTGCTAGTGATGTTAAAGAGAGAAGTAAAAAGATGATTTATATGAAAACGATGCTGTTGATAACCCTTATTAGGGAATATGGGCATAACAAGCGCCACTCAAAGGTGAATAGATCCTTTCTATATTTTTTATTTATGATGTTTTCTGTTTGTATACATGTATATTATATATACGTAGCACTTACTATACTATTTTGCTAACAATTTTTAAGATGAATGTACAATTCAGATTTGGATTTTACAATTTTAGCTATTTAACATTGGTTTGGATTGCCCGTCATACGGCCAAGTCGCCTTACAACCCCAACCGCAGAACGGATTAATCTCGTAACGCGGGGGCCCACTGTATTTCATTTTCTGTCTACATGTGTTGCTGCACAGAATGTGTTTGAATATTTGAAGTGTGGTAATCTGGTTCCCTCTAGTGGTATGTTAAACTGGATAAAATGTGCCAAACTCGTGCCTTATGTAATCCAAATACAATACATTTGTAAAAATATGTTTGTTTATTTCACATTGAAAGGTAAACGTTTTGGTTTTCAAGGCGATCAGAGGGACCAGCAAGAAATTTCGGAAGTCTGACCTATTTGCCTGTTGACCCAGCAAGAACATGCTGAACATTCCTTTGCACAAGGCTAATCCTTGAAGATTTATAGACAGTGTGATATGAAATGAGGGCCTGTCATTTGTTCGCCACGGAAGGTGCCAACAAAGGATTAATCATAGCAAAGAGATTCACGCGTTTCCAGATTTATGTACAGATAGATTTAGTTAGCATGAAATATTATGCAAATGAGATTACAATGTACATCTTACTAATATATCCACCACTGCTGTCACAACTACAACCAAGACTTTTTTAAGTAAGGCGTTTCCCCTTATATTAAAGGAAACACTGTACTACACAATATATTACATGAAGAATTGATTTCTTGAGCGAAATGTCAGCTTTTCATTTGGTCTACAAGACAACGTGATATGGTATAATTAATCTAACACGGAATGGATGAACTAGTACATAATTCATTCACTGGCGTGTGAGTTGAAGCGTATGCATGAGTGTTTACATGTGAGCCTGCTGCTCGGTGTCCTCGCCTGTGTGACTAATTGCCATCATTAAGGGAGTGAAGATGTAATGATGCATAAAGCCCTCGTTACTCTACTTACCGAAAGAGCGTGTATTTGTGTGTGTGTGTTTAAGACGCCAGGTGATGTACGATGTGCAAAGGACACAATGATGCAGTGGCAGAAAGGCAATGAGGACACAAATCGATGGAAGTTCAATTTTAAATCTGACGACAGAAGAGATGATTTCACGGATGTCAAAACTCAAGACCCGAAGGCCAGATCCGGCCCGCTACGTCAGTTTTTTTGTGCCCCACTATAACAAAAACAGTGTGTATGCTTCATGTTGGGTACCAAATGGATTTGTCCTGTTTATTTGGCAGAAAACCAATTGTGATTTTCTTCACTTTAAATGGATTTTACAGGCATTTTTTCCCACCAAATCCATTCATAACATGAATTGAATAACAAATGTATACTGTGGTGCCTTGAGATACAGACTAAGACAGACTTTCTATTCACATATCCATTGCTACAAGGTTAGAACACAATAAGATAGACGTTACTGCTTAGCCTGTCAATCGATGGTGTTTGACATCATGTATTAGCATTAAAATAGTAGACTCAAAGACCAAGCCATGCAGTTGCTTTAGATACATAATGTGGTAAAGTCTTGCTGAATGTTTAGTTTGACAGTAAATTTCAACTGCGGGTGGTAACAAAAAGTTTGATGATGATTTTTTTGAAGAAATGCTCAAAAATATTGCTTGGCAAAGTGTTGCTTGTTGTGAAGTGAATTGAATTCACTAGCACCTCATACTGCACTAAATCACATGGCTGGCTTTTCAGTTGAAATTTTGTTTGTTGGTGAATATTCAGTAAATAAATGCAGAGGCTATTGTGTATATGTGCGTTTATTTTCACATTGATATCCGCCCTCTGAAGTTAACTATAACTTCTAAATGGCTAAATGTGAAGTCATGTCTGTAGACACAGTGCAGGATAAATATCATTTACATAAGACTTTCTCCTCGTGGTCTTTCAGCCTCTTGGTGGCAGCTGAGTCACATCATGTGAAGCTGGGCTGGCCGTACGCCTCAATGATTCAGTTACAGAAAGGCCATATTATAATATTGAGAGGCTTTCCGTGCACCAAATAGTTTCTAGTCATCCATGCCACCAATGCCTCTCTCTAATATAGGACTATTTGTCATCAGACATAAACCCGGTCGTAACTGTAATTAATCTGAGTTCACAGACAAACGCCCACATATGAACATTTAAAAAGTAAATGCTGACTGAACTGAAGTGATGACCAAAACAGAAGCACTGAGGCGTGTAAGTGTAAATTAAAACCTTTCCACATGTTGTACATGACTTCACTTAGGCTACAATAAATGGACACCAAGTATTTAAAAAGAACTATTAGAGTTCCTGTTTAATATCACATTTTTAGCATGTTGTGAGTGTCCATTCTGCTTTGACTAGTCTGCTTATATTCTTGTTGTTTCCCTGGTTCATAATGTTACTGTTTAACTCTAGTTTTTAAAACAACAGCTCATATCGCAACACAAGCGGTGGCAACAAATGCATACAGCACATTCAACAACGCTCACTGGTATATATTCTTTATCTTCTGTGAAAAACGATTAATAAGCTGCAACCGTCTTCTTTGTTTCGTCATTAAATCTACTTGTAGTTTATTTGTACCGCAGCTAGGGCGTGATAAAGACTTTTCGGAGTGCTACGTTGGCAAGCGACATGCTTCATCTATTTCTGTCCTTCCCTGCCCAAACCGTCATTCTGCCTGACAGCAAAAGCCCCCGTGGCCACACCACAGCTGTCCTGCCAGCCCGCACCTTATGTAACAAACTACAGGCGCGACAGCGCCATGCTATGTCATCACGCCTCTCCTGCCTGTTTGATCAATGTTTTCCTCCGCGCTGTCCAAACTGTTTTTTCCCTCCTTTCCTACGTTCCGTGATGGAGTGTCACTATTCATCCACCATCATTTACATCTCTATTTCCTTCCCGCAAGCGAGCGCCAAGTTTTAGGGCCTGTGTTTGGGTATGGATGGAGCCTTGAGCGCACGTGTTTGACCAAGAAATCTTAGCGGTCAATACCGGACTGCATGAGTCACTTTCCCCCCACCAGAACCACTCCCACTTTAGGTTTATGAAAAACGCTTGTGCTGAGAGAAGGGGCCCCAAAGGAGAAGCGGGAACCAGGTGAGACTCAAACACAAAAGTAGATAAGTGGAATTTTCTGTAAACTACATTTTTTTATTGACAACTTTACTTTTTACGAAACTTTTTTTTACAGTGAGTAAAAAAGCGGAATCTGCAATTCTTTTTTTCATACTCAAATATATGTACTCCTACCTAAACACAGAGCCTGAATGAATATATTATTCCTATGAAGTCATACTATGTAAAGTACTCAAAGTACTGTATGTGAAGGGGGTGGTTTAATTGCCAATCCAGTAGGTCCAAAAAGATATTACAGAGCGTGTAATAGCATTTCTTTGCAGGAGCTACAGCATGTTTTTGGTCAATAGTTATTTCCATATTGTTATATCTCCATTAAACACAGATGGAAATTTCATTTAACATTCCGGTGACACCCTCCACTCCTTGTGCGTGCCCATCTTCCAAAGAAGCGCACAGACATCCACGAGGCACACAGCCAGCTCTCCAAATATTTAAACTAAGCTGAGATTCTTTCCAAAGAACAAAAGTGCACAGGGAAGTGGAAAGGAACAGCTTCATCACAGAATTTAAAAGACATAAATGGACTTCTCCTCATGAATGCAAGATACAACTGTATTCTGGGCTAAGTCAAAAGCTTGAGTTTAACTATAATGACGATATAGTAAGATAATCATATTCTATGCACTCATACAAATGAGTCCATGTAATTTGTGTTGTATTCGTTTTGGGCTATTCTGATTTATACGTTTCTCTTTTAATTTGTGAACAGGAGGAGTTGGCCTAAAAAGCGTACCTGGAAGTTGCCCACCATGATGAGTCCAGCGGCACAGATCCAGCCTGTGGAGAGACTCGCTGTATTGAGGACGCAGTTTTGGTGCTTCTCAATGACGTGAGCGTAGCGAAGCAGCACAATCACCATGACTGTGGAACAAAGAAGCAACATTAAGATTATGTTAAGGCTTGTACTCTTGCATAGAAGCCCAGCATTGGACCATTTGGTACACTCCTCAAATTATTAGGATAATTTTTTTAATTATTAGGATAATTTTCAAGCTCCTTCAGAGGTTGCTGATAAGTTATTCATTCAAATCAGGTGTGTTGGGGAGAGAAAACCGGAAAACATGCAGGATACCGGCCCTCGAGGACTTCAATTCAACTTCAATTCGTTCAATACCAATGCTCTAGCTAGCGGTATGTACGTAACATTTATGTTCAATAACTCTGAAATGAATCATTATTTAAATATATTTATCTCCCATATTTAAGACCAGTGTCAATGTTCAAACTTCATATAAATAGTATCTTATAGTGTTATTAAATGTTATATGTATAATGAAGAAAAAAAAACTGCCCCCTTTTTGATGACCATTAGTCAACTATGCCACTATATTTTAAAGCTGGTTAATTAGGGTGTCACTTGGAAAGCCAAGTATTTTTTTTTTAGATTATTTTATGGAAAAAAATAAACAAACAAACAAATTTGGGAAGAAAAAAAAAAGTCCAGCATATTAAAATAACGGGAAACACTACAGTGTGCACATTTTGTTTTGGTATGAGTCTGGCTTCAATTTTAATGTTGACTCAAGCCGACCTTTCGTATGCCAAGAAGCACAAAAATTCCTTGGAAACTGATTGAAAATTACAGGAAGTGGAATTACCCTCACAAGGCAAAAAAAATAAGATGGCGGGAAATTGTGAGGAGTGTGGAGGTGGGGTGTTCCAGAAGGTGAAGGGAAATGGGGAGCACAACTGTAAGTTGGGGGATGAGTGTTTGCGCTAATAGGCTGTGACTTGAGGGTATTGTTGGTGCGCTGACAAGCGAGCGAGCCCCCACTAGCTTGTCTTTGTCTGGAACATTTGCGACTCCTCCGCTGCTGACGCAGGCTGACCAGCCTCTCGGTAAAAATGGGCCACGGAGGCGAGATGGCAGAACGAGAGGGGACAAGCAGCCCCTGGTGTCTTGACACGCAGCCCATATATTGTCCTTTCAGACTAAACTGTTGTCAATGTCTCTTTGTGGGAGTGGGGGAAATAGGAGGCCGCTCGTCGCCAAACCGGCGTAGTCATGGCAAGCGTGGTCGCACTGAGGAAATATTTGGCTGTTTGGAGTTGACAAGGCTCATCTCCGCTTTTGCGGAATGTGGAAATGTCAGAGAAGACGTCGCTGTGATGAAGTGCATGCACTTTACATTACCTCAACACAACCTTTGGAGGAAAAATACTTTGTTTCCAAAGTCATATGAATTTGCAGGTTTGAGGCTCACAGAGCTTTTGATGCTTGTTTTGATCAAGTCTCATGCTGTAATAAATTACACCTAGGAATATGCCATGTACATTTTGAAATATCTGTTTTATGTATTTATATGTAGGTATGACAATTTTAATGTTGCTTGCTTACCTTTTGAGTTACAATGACCGTATTTTCTGCACTATAAGGCGCACCGGATTATAAGGCGCACCTCAATTAATGACATATTTTAAAACTTTTTCCATATATAAGGCACACCGGATTATAAGGCGCACCCTCAATTAATGACATATTTTTAAACTTTTTCAATCACAATCTATTAATACTCAAAGTAATAACAATAATAACTCAAATAATATTTCTAAATTCGCACTAGCATAATAACTCAATGTCAATATGACCAACCTTGTTCAATGTGTAAACACACAAAAGAAACAGGAAAAGCTTACTTTATCAGTTCATTGCCCATCTACCAATCCCAATTTCAATTTTGATCCATACATGAGGCGCACCTGATTATAAGGCGCACAATAAGCTTTAAAAAAAAATGGCTTTTGGGTGCGCCTTATAGTGCGGAAAATATGGTACTTAATCGCTAGAGCGCCGAGAAAAAAAGTTGACCCAGTCATGTACCGTACAGTACATTTTCGAGTATAAGTCAAGTTCTTTTTTGTAAATTTCATCTCCCGTATCAGGGTGTCGACTAATAATCGCATAACTCGAAAACCAGACCAATCTTCTTCACACATCTGTGAAATAACTCAAATGGGCAGCAAATACAGCTCAGCGCTAATATAATAAATTAATAGCTCCTCTTTTGCAGTGATATCAGTTTAGTAAACTGCATACAAATGAAAATACAAGTTGGCTGTGTCACTCACATCAAGAGATTGGTCCAACTGCAGTAAGAGACAGTCTGACACGCTCAGCATACTTTACATGCTCATCGCTTCTCCTTTAGAGCAGGAGACAGTAAAATTACCCGGGCGGGATAGATGCAGTTATCGAGAAGTATCTATGTGACAAGGTCTGTTTCTTTTTTTAAAGTTTGATGAACCAGGTGTGCAACGACGCATACAGGAGAATGCGCTACACGTCAAGTCACTGTATTATAGTAAAACAGCAAGCTTTTGCGAGAAAGCCGGGTAACACTTCAAAACAAACTGTACCATAAGTAGTAATTTGCAACACAAAATGCCTTGGTAAACTTTTATATTGAAAATCTTCCCGTAAGCTTGGTCGGAACAAAGGTACACTTGAGAATTATTGTATAATGAAGTGAGGAAAAAAAAATATCACCACAATGTACCGGTAATATACTGTATCTTTTAAAACATTGTGATTTTTTTTAAGTTACATTAATCATTATAGTGATTTAGAAAAAACAGATGTTGACAGCAATTTAAAAAGTTTACAACTCCTGCAGAGACTTTGATGAGGAAAGCGACGTTGCACCACCTGGTGCAGTGGATGTGCAATTACACTTCATACAGCAAAAGTCTGTTTCCCGGGGTCACACATGCTTGCCCCCACCCAGTTAACTTAAGACCAACTCACTAATTCACCGTGAGCACTGTTTAAATGGATTTTTGAATTGTATAGCTGTCAATGGCAGTTAATGAGTTAACTAATTCCCTGCCAGCCCAATAAAATATGATCCTCGACATATATAGCCACCAATGGCATTAAACAAGTTAAATATTCTTGCAAGAAGGAACAAGTAGCACACAGCACAAAGCAGCACAACTTAGTTGTCAACCATAAATATTCCAAGCGTCATACATGAGCTATGTGGCAGGGATATAGGGGTGTTATTAGCGTTCAAAATGAAGGCATGTTTTGAAGGACATGTGGAAACAAGTCCCAAAAAATGAATACCAGCTTTGAGAGATGAAGGAAATGCAAAGCGTTTCAAGCAGATGTATAAACAACATCTTCCATGACTGAAACACATTCAATGGAAAAACACATTGCTAATCATTTGATTATTATGAACCCATTAATTGTCCTGTTTATCTCAACAAGCTTGATTTTGTGTGTATGTACGGGCTACTTTGCATGAGTGGCTCATCAGCGCAAAGAAATCTTGGCAGAGTGATTTCAGTAAAAATCATGGGGGGAAAAAAAAAAAACCAGCAGCATCTCCTTGTAAACAATCTTGTCTTTTTTTTCTCCCCTCCTCCTGTATAAAATAGGAAAGATGCTGGCTCACTGAAGGGATAAGTAAGTCAACAGCGGTTTATTGCATTAGATTATGGCATTTCAGTCTCTGCTGCAGACTGGCCGGCTGTGGACCTTTTTCCATTTCAACAAAATGAGTTTTTAATCATTACAGATGAGGACGTTTCAGCTTGCTGGCATGAAGCTGTTATGTAAAATACACAAAATTCAACAGAATGTGAAAGATAAGAAACGTTTTGCCTAAGAGATACAGATATCATCCGCGTTTACATTTTTGATGAGGTGGATTGATTTCTCTTGGGTGTACTGGAGTTCACATAGTGCTGATGGGTTACAGATTCCTTCAGAATTCAATGAATGCATCTGAATTGCAGGCAGCGTAATTGCTCCGCAGCCAAAGGCTCTGGACAAACTTAAAACTCTTACCTGTTTTCCTAAAGATCCTGTTACAGATATTACATTAACCTGCTGTGCGACAACAACGAATGGCACTAATTTATCATGAGCACACACGTATGACTGAGCTTTGATTACTTTCCAAATTGTGATTCAAAGCAGATTATAAAGTGTTCTATCTAACCTCAGGAAACCTGGGTCAGGAAGTGGTCTGCTGACTTAAAAATTCAATAGGTGTGTTTTGAGTCAAACTGAAACAGCACAGACGTGTCTTTGTGTGCAACCCTGGTGTCAATAAATCAGCAAGCATCACAATTGCACGTCCCTACAAATGGACCGGACCGCACCTTCCAGTTAAACAAACCCCAATGTCCCACAACAGGGGATCCGTCTCTGCCCAAATATTTTATCCCACGGGAGGCTTGCAGTAAAATAATACAAGCATTGTCTTTGAAGGATTGTGCTGCATGGGCAGAAAAAAAAGTGTAGCATGGAGTGATCGCTTGATCGAGTTAACCCCTGAAGCACATAAATCAATAGGCTAAGAGGCTAAAGTGCTGATTATTTACAATAGGCTCTTGTAGAGGTACATACCGCATCAACTTAGCCTACTTTCATGGAGAGCCAAGGCTACTTGCTCTACGACCAGTATTAAAATAGCATGTTCTGAACTTCTGACCAGTCATGGAGTAATTCAAACCTAAGAAAAGCTGACAAAGCTGCAATCTTAATGTGCAGTGAAACCTCTGCTATGCCAACTGAATTATACATACATGATTATATGCTGGATGAAGATGGATGCTTGAAGTTATGTTTTTTTTCCCCACAGAGGGTATGTTATATTGTCTGTCTACATGTGATGCTGCATTGTTTGTGTTCATATATAACACGACTATATCTGGGCTTATTTTGTTAGTTTGGCTATAACCACTTTTAAATGGAAACTTGGATGCTGCATTAAAACAGCATGAAAGTCAGGTCACTTGCAAGTTGGGGTACCAAAGAGTCTATTAATTTCTTTTAGACTCAAACTATCACTAAACTTTACGCAATCTGGATTGTTGAGATCGATCACAATCGGTGATCAGGGAGTTTAAAAATAACAAAAACAACAAACAAAAAGATCGCAAATCCAATCACAAGATCAGGCTGTATGTCTATTTAAATAACTTATTTACTGCATACATTATTGTACAATGTTTATGGAGTATCAACAAAAATATTTATGTAATATTTATAAAATAAAGGCCATGGTTTAATTATCTTTGCTATCCCCAAAACTAACAGAGATGCATTGGCCAAAACATCAATGATCACTTAGAAGGCATTCAAGAACAGTCCTGACATGAAGTGAAAATTCAGTGAGGTCAAACAAAAACATCTTGAGACAGAAATAATCGATGCAATAACTTAGTAGGAAGAGAAAGGCTTGCATCTTCATCTATCGTGACACAGGCTCCATACTTAAAAAAAAATAATAAAGACTACCCTTTTGCATCATGCATGCATCATTGTACTGTACAGTTTGATTGAACGCAGTATCAATGGCGACTTAACTGCTGTACTCGACCTGGTCTTTATTTATGGATTAGGTTTGTGGTTAGACCACAAGGCAGTTACACTTCTTGGCCCTTAGCTAATAGATCAAACGATAGCCCCTTGGATTTGATTATGATTATTTTTCTTTGATTTAAGATAACTAGATTAGAATACAATGCTTGGAACCAAAAAAAAAAACAAACCAAGTCATTGGTTGTCACCAATGGCCAGCTGTGGCACAAATGATGGACGCTTACTGTTGATGAATGGGTTAACAGCACCCGCAACAACAGTCAGTTGTAAATTATACACATTGAATGCAGATGAACGTATGGCTCAGGCAACAGTGCCAGTGCCAACCAATCGGAGAGAAGAGACTGTCTGTAAATAGCAGAATGGCGACTCCTCGTGAATAAACATGGAGAAGAACCAACCCCCGCAACCCCCCTTACCCTCCTGCACACACACACACACGCACACACACACGCACACACACACACACACACACACACACACACACACACACACACACACACACACACACACACCATGTGTGAGCCACAGCTGGGAAACATTAACTACATGAGGGCAGTCAGAACCAGCACTTAGCAGAAGGAACAGCACGTGTAGACTAACAAAAAAAAAAAAAAACGTTTGGACCAGCACACGGTTTTATATCATCTTATACGTATTTTCCTTGGGTCTACAAGAGTGCACATTTTTATCGCACGTGTGTGGTCGTCGGGTATTGTTGTTTTTGATTCATAAGGCAGGAATGAGTTCCCGGCAATATTTATTCTGTTCCTGGTAGTTTGTGGCACGTGTGTAAGGGACAGTTGATTTTCTCTGTTTTTCTTCTACTTTACATCTTGGATTGTGTGGTCACTTACAGTTGAGAATAACAAAATTCTCATGTAACCGCTGGACGGTCTCCAGTGACAATCATTATTGAAGCACTAATCCTCTACGGAAAACACTACTACCGTTCTGATGTCGTTAGGTTGTTTGTTCTTGTTTATTCTTATTTTGACAATGACATTAACTGTCGTATTTGCACGATTCAATTTGCTCAACCAACGGCAAATGTCTTCTCACTTGTTTTATTAAACAGTCACGTCAAAACCACAGAAGGAATTTTTGCGAGACAAAAATGTTTAGTAAGCCTGGTTTTGTTAAAAATAGTGATCAGTAGGAACAGCAACTCTGTAATGTGAGTCATATACATCTATTAAACTTCCTTTGAAAAGAAATCAAATTGCTCTCGCCCGCCTATATGGGGCACTTGAGTGTTGCTAGTTGCTAAGGTGGCTAGCATCTAGTGCTGCTCGCCGCTAAATTGGAGGCGTTGCTAACCGCTGGCAACAGGCGATGTATAATGCAATTTCAGCATAATGAAGTCATTTTTAAGCATCCTTGTCAGCATAATTAGCGATTGAAGTTGATTTCAAGGCAACATAGTGGTGTTGATGTTAGCTGGCTGTTTCGCCACGACACAGTGCCTTGATCGACTTCAAAATAAAAGTAAACACAGGCATGACCACTTGTTGCTGCGGTTAGCTTGACTTCCTTGAGATGGTGTACACAAAACACAGCGGTACCTCAGGCGACAATAATGCCTTGAGCATTTTTTTTAACTGCGGTACTCAAATTACTAGAAGACTCGTTTCATCCTTAGAATCAGAAAGTAGTGATAATGGAATTGTACCCCGCTTCAATTTGTTGTTAAGTAGACCTGTTCAAATAGGTAGCCTATCATCTTTGTTTGTGCTCATGGCACGTTCAAGGTCGTCATACTTGACAATGTCAGGTTATACTTCTGCGTCTTTCCGTCTGAACATTGAGTTACCTTGTTTATGAACTGTGCTCTATAAATGAAGTTGCCTTGCTTTAGTAGTATGGAACAGTTTGTATTTTGAAAGAAGCTAAATTGGGTTTGGTCACAAATCATTACAAGACATAAACAAACTCCTAATGATGCGTGTGATTGAGTTTGTGTAAATGTGTGCACATGATGCCTTACCCATGAATGAGCCTGTACTGCAGATAAGGCTGAAGAAGCAGCTCTCCGGCGGAAGTGTCCCGCATTTACTGCAAGACGACAAAACACGGACATCAATGATATTACCGAGACACAAAATATCAAAAATGAACAAGTAGAACTTCCAAAATAAGCCAATGAGTGATAGGTGAAAATGCTTTGTCACTTTCAGCAGATGTTTACTTTATACAGTAACTGCTATGTAAGACAAAAGAAAATTCAACATTATACATAAAAAAAAATAAAGCGACCTTTACAATATGACGAGTTCAGGGTTGCTAGGATCTCAACTTTTTTTTCAGTATGACTCTGAATGAACAGCAATTGTTTTGTTGAAGGTCTGCTAATAGAGGCCGTCTGTCTGTGCCGGGAGCTGCTGCCCACCAAAAGCTAACTCAGCTGACTGCAGTCACATGAGTTCTTCAGTTCATATGTAGTCATATACTGTGGACACACTTTATTATCTTTTTTTTTAACTAAGAATTAACCCAACAAGTGCTTTGCTTTCTCTTTAGCTTTTTTGTGTGATTCCACCAACCTTGAGTAAAGGGTTGCAAAGTGAACTTCAACTTCCAGGCCAGCTCTGTCAAATAGTGTATTTTTGTAATGCAGCTGGATTATGCAAGATTTGGGAACCATACTTTTACCAAACTTGGTGGAGTGCCGCATAACAAGCCAAGAAAAACAAGCTTGATTTAAAAGAACTTCAGACAAGTCCCCCCCCACCCTCCCTCCCCCTTGTAGTTTCATCTGTTAATTTTGCATAAACCCCTTTGTTTGGTCTCTGTTTATTTATCTTTCATGACATAAGTTTTTGGATTCATTGGCTTTTCTTGAAAAGACATATTACGTAAATGGAGGGTCTAACTGGCTTTTCATGTTCAAAAGGCCAAGAGTTAAACAAAGCAGCGAGCGCTTTGGTTTGTTCCCAAAGATGTAAACCGGCTGCTCTGCAAGTGTGTGTTTACATGATTGCATGGGGCCTGGCTCCGCCTCTGAACAACCACAGTGGAAGGCGGGATACTTCAGTCAATTCCTAACACGTGCTTAAGAAGAAGTGTCTCCTTTAAGATCACGTGACTTTTAGCCACAAGGCGGCGACATGAGGGGGACGTGAAACACAATGGCCTGGTGTTCCTGTTTTTAATCATCAGACAGACAGACACGACAGGGGAGAGGGGAAGACGTGCAGGAGTGGAGGTGGGGTTGGTGGTGCAGGGGTCCTCACTGACCTGATCAGAGGTATGTTGTCGAGCGTGCAGCACAACGTTGGTCCACTCTGCAAATACAGCTCCTCTACGCACGACTGGTTGTATAACCTAGAACAGCGCAGGGGCCATCATTTTCTGACATCCTTCAAACAACTGTACAATGAACCCCCGTTTATTGCTGTAGGTATGCCCCAGGCGCTCAAATAATGCTGCCCCTCCCACAAACTTTAAACACAGTAACTAATATAGGACAAACTTAAAATGCGATTCATTCAATCCCTAAGATCTTTATGTCTTGATAGTTCGGACATTCAATACGAAGTATTTAATTAAGTATTAGGATAAGGGAGTGTCTGAAAATAACTGACAATGAATGGGTTAAATTTATTAAAACACCTGCTCTCACTGTCAGGAACTGGAAGAATATAACATCACTTTACAGAGAGAGAAAAACTGTTGCTCACTAGTTTAAATAAAAGAAATAGAAATAGAAGAAGTCATCACTTAACATTACATTTTGCTATGTGTTTCTACATTTACAGTAATCTATGTGATATTGATTTGCAAAGGTTAAATCAAGACAACCAGACTTTTCTTGTTTGTAAAAGAAATTTCATCTATTATCCAAAATACGTCTTCTGTTTGAAAATTTTCAAAGCGTAGAATGTCTAAGTTTTGCCCCTAGAGGGTCTGATTCTGTTCCGGGTGTTGTAGCAATAACATTACTAGAAAATAAGACAAGAAAGTAAATCAAGGGAAGGAAGCAGAAAAAGGAAGAAATTCATCCTGAAAATTCTGCGTACCAAGTCTATTTAGCTAATGCCCAAATAGAAGCAAAACTGGACACTTCCCATAATCACAAACTTGTCACACAAATATCTTGTTAATAAATTTGATACGTAATGGCTCCAGGGGATTTTTTTTTTCTAAATTCTAAGGAGTGTTAAAATGTCTATTTTGGTAATGAGTGTACCAAATGTAATAGAACTTGGGGTCTGCGAGCACTGCTAAAGTATCGTCACTTTCTTGGAGCAGTTTTACAACCACAGCCTTTGACGGACATTGCTTTGTTTTATGTGTTATTAAAAACATTTGTGGTATCGGGACTTGGTATTAGTGAAAAAACAAAACAACAAATAAACAAACATTTAAAAAAACAGTATTGAACATCCCTAAATGTTGCTGGGTGGTATTGGCTTTTGAGGTTGAACTTTGGGGGAAAAAAAAAATAGAATTACCTCATTAAGTACAGATAATTGCAATCGGTAAAAGAGAAGAATACTAAAAAAGCAGTAAACGAATTTACCAGTTATCCACAGGGCAGACGTGCTGGTTGTAGAGGGCCATGGCATACCTGAGGGAGGAGAAGAGCGAGGGCAATTAACTGAAAGAATTGGCAACAATTCACTTTTTTATGGGCTGTTGCTTGTGTACTTGGCCTTTTCCTGGAAAGATGCTTCTTGATTTGTGAATTCTTGGCTGTCTAGGCCTTTGCTCCTCTGTTCCCCAACCTCCCTTGCAACATTTTCAACTTTCTCCTGTTACATGTATTTCTGTCTACGGTACCAGTATGTCGAGTCCTTGTTATTTTCCATGTAGCATATTTTTTCTTGTTATTCTGTGAATATGTCTAAATGATTTCACCTGTAGAGCGTTTTAGCATGTCAAGTAGCTTCACAAAAATCGAAACTTAGTCAATGTAAAACGGACATAAAAAAACCTCGACCAACATCTAGTCACTAGATGTTGGTCGAGGTTTTTGGAGCTCCCCTTTTTTAAGTATGAAGACTTTTTTGTGTGATCCAAATATTCCACTAGATTCTAGTGGAATATTTGGATGACACAAAAAAGTCTTCATACTTAAAAAAGGGGAGCTCCGTGGTTTGATTTTGATATATTTTTTAATGATGCATTTTCCATATAATCGAGGGTTTAGGTATCAATAGTATTAGTGGTATTTGTTACTTGGAATCGGTAAGTACTCATCCTTGTGTCAGCCAGGAAAAAACTAATACTGAATATCCCTAGTTAGCATTTTTCATGGCAATAATTCACACAAATTAAATTGCTGCACTTGTGACCATTTCCTGGAGAGACAAACTATGCAATTCCCTAAAAAGAAACTATTTTTAGAGTTGGTTCATTTGAAAAGTCATTGAAGTCATCATGTTTAAAGAAATGTTAATTTGTTCTCATAGTGGATAAATAAATTCCAAATCATGATTATATTATCCTATTTCAGTGGATTTATTGTTCTGATCAGCCCACTGACTTGGCTTGTGAGGAAAACAAAATTTAGCCATGGGCAACCTGCCATATATCACTAAGGCCTAATTCAGATATGAGTGGTTTGTTTAGTCAATCTTGGGTAATCGTGGCTTCGGCCCAACAGTCATGTTGACTTGGCTCAGGTCGCTGACCACAGCTGTTTAAGTCATTGACCAGAGAAGAGCATTATCTGCAAGATAAAGACAACTACTGTTCTTCTGATTGTTGTATGAAGTAACGCCATCATAGTGAAAAAAATTCCTTTACCGTCCATACATGCACCAGCCTTAATAAAGGAGAGCTGTACTAAATGAGGCTCAACAGAATAAAATAATCAGAATCACAAATGGCTTTATGATGAACACAATAAACAGTATTCATTTGCTCCAGATAAACGCCACATAATTCAAGGTAACACAGCTCAAAACCTTCATTTTCTGCAGAGAAGGGAGGAGTCAAAGGGACAATTAAAAATGTTTCCAAGGCCAAAGGTGTCCGCGCTATATAACGTCTTCTGATGTGCACACCTGCTCCACACACGTGAACAACTGCATGCAATCTGGAAAGATTGATTGCATTGTCACAAGCTGTCAAACGATAAAGCGTGGCTTTGTGAGAACCAGTAATAAAGAACAACCGTCGTAAAGTCAGAACAAGTTTGAAGAGGGAAAATCTCTACAATGGCACACAAAAAAACATGGATTTTGATTGGCTGTATTGCTTGATGCAAAATCTATAAAATAAAGTTTAAAAAAAATGGGGTCAATTGTATGGCTTGTTCTTTTGATTTTTTTTTTGTTAGCCTAATCAATACTTCTTTTTAGACACACACACTCACACAAAATAAGAATATTTAGGGCCTGACTGATTATATATATATATATATATATATATATATATATATATATATATATATATATATATATATATATATATATATATATATATATATATATATTATATATATGAGAGAGAAAGACTTTTTTAAGATGAAGCCAATTTTTGTATTTTAATGGGTGTCAATTATATGCAGATTTTCATTTTTAACGCGCCGGAACAGGTATCTATTATAAATATATCATTGGGTGGAAAAAAAAAAGTTCCTTTTAGGGTGACCGAATGGATTGTGTGCTGCATTTAATGAAGTTACGGACATTAAAAATAAGATTTGCTTTGTTTTGGATGACAGGTCCACAGATTTGTGTAGTAAATAATGACATTAGTATTATTGTATACAACTATTGTAAATGGCTTGAGTATATAAAGGTAAAATAATTGGCAAATATCAGCCATTTGGCCAATGATTTTTGGCCGATGTTTGAAGTGCCGTAATTAGCTGCTTAATTGGCCAGGTCCAAATAACAATATACCCGTAATTATTTTATAGAAAACAGCTAGAAATAAGACTAGATTAATCTTTAAATATTACACGTGAGGTCAGAACTGCAGCAAAAGTAAACTATTTGGATAAATTAAAGGCAAGACTGAAGGCAAGTGTAACCATTGCATAAACACTGTTCAATAAAAAAAGAATGTTTCATCATAAATTACTGTATATCATGAACCCACTGGCTTCAGCCAAGTAAGAATGAGTCCACCCTCCCACCTTGTTTTCCTTTAGATTGGCAATGAAGACGCGCGTTTGGTAACATTCGTCTTGATGTAACGTGTATGATTATGTCAAAGTCGTATAAGGCACATGGCAGACATGGCGATTTCTCAGATCTCTCACAAGAGGAAACCCAAAGGTGAATGTGAAATACAGCCTCGAGGTTGCAGACTAACGAAACCCTAAAGCTCTGAAGTGTCCGCTTGAAAGCTGACTGCATCTAGACAAACACAAAAACAATATTAACCAAAACCGGTGGATTAGCGAGGGGTTTCCTTCCAAGACATAAGAGGTAGCCATGGGTCCAACATGAGAAGAAAGTGTGGGTGGCTTATGCTTTCCATATGAAAATAGCAGCGATGGCGCTCAAACGAAAGATCTCATGAAGTAATAATTGGTTTGTTTACAAAATGAATCAGCTTTCGGAGCTCATACGCGTCCGTAAACATTAACAGCATTCTCAAATGGAGCGAGCATGTTTTTTTAATTTACAAAATGGAACGTTTAAGAGCTTCTTTGTGGAAAAAGCTGGTGAGGCTGAGCAAAAAAAAAACAAAAAACGGGGAGACCACAGCAAAGGGTGTGATGCATAAACTATGAATTCGTTTAGACTGTATAGACCTATATGGCTGGTTATTTACAATACATCTATTTATAGAACAAAGGTTATGTCATGCTATCAGACAGATGTCAAGCCAGAGCCTTCTGTTTTTTATACGACCCTGTAAGTGTTGTCTTATTGACGTCTCCTCCCAAAATTACTGATCTAATAATAATCACATAAAAGGGCAATATTGCCATAAAAATGAGGCATTTTTACATTTACATAGTATAAGAGCTCAAATAAATTGTGGAAAAGCGGTTTCGGATTACAGCCAAAATAAAAAGGTAAAAAAAAAAAAAAAAATCATAGATACACACTATTAAATGAGGACTTATGCAAACTACATTTCATTACATTCATTTCATTGTGTTTTTACTTTTCTTTCAACAAGATTGTTTTTTTTATGAAGTTGTACACACTGCAGGCTACATTAACGCTGCAAAACACTTGAAACGATTGATCTTTGTGATATTTTTATACCACCTTTTATACCTTGCATTTGAACAAGGGAGAATTTATTTTCAGAATATATCACCTGTCAGCAATAGTTACAGCATGTCCTCCTAACCCGAACTTGGAATGTTGTTTAAATTATTGCTCAATACACAAATGTCTATTGGGCTACCCAGTGCACACATTACATTATGACCCTGTAGTATTTACTTTACTCCCATCCTGTCGCCTGTAGTGAAAGAACCAAGTTATGCAACAGGTCACACATCCTTTGACATTCCACGCTTCAGGATGGGGGGGGGGGGGGGGACGGACCCTTGACGGCTCCTCGTAACAAGGCGCCCTTGTAAACGCGACAGGGTGGAACCTAGGTTTTGAGGGTGGTTCAAAAAATGGTTTCAGCATACCGAAAAATGTGCAAGTGCATTGTATTTATGCTGGGGTCTGCATACATATGGGACTTATGCCATCCTCCATTTTTAGAAGCTTGGCTTGACTTACACAAAGGCCTGTGATTCACAAGCAGTGGGCCATGAAAAGGTCATCAGGTGTGTCATGGGAAATTATCCAATTTCTTTTGACTCATTCATTGCCAGCCGAATAAAAAATGGATCTTTTGAGATCCAAAAATATGGCTGAACCCATAACATTCCTTTTTCCAAAAAAAGGAGCATGGGTACAGTGCTTACATTTGGCGGTTCTGGATGGATGCCATATTTCATGTGTAATAAAGAGGAAGTCAACCCAAACATTATATGTATGATCTAAAAAGGCCCACTAAATCTAAACATAGTATTTTTATTAATGTTATGTTTGTGGAAATTTAATTAAGCCACAAAATCCACCAATTTTTGATCTATCTGAGGGGCAGCCATTTTTTCCATTTGCTGTTGACTGAAAAAACATTTAAACAACAATTCCTCAGAGCTTAGGCAACAACCAATCACGGCTCAGCTTGCGGAGGTGACATGCCCAAAACATTAAACAGCTGAGCCCTGATTGGTCATTGCCTGTGCAGTGAGCAACCGTGACATCATTTTCAGTTGACAGCAAGTGGCAAAATGACCATCCCCAGAGATGAATAACTGGAGAATGTTGCTGCATTATTCATATTCCACAAACACAATATCAATCAGAATTTCTTGTTTGGAACGGCAAGGGTGCATAGAACATTTTACTGTAAAAAAAATGTTTAGGTTGACTTCCACTTAAATTGCAAAATAAATTGATTTTAAAGAAAGTCAAGACTTTTCTGAGTTTCACATGAGACAATAAAACTGAAAACAGTCAAACTTTATCTATGCCAACTACTATATGTAATGTCATCTTAAACAATTAAATGCTCTTCCACTAGATATAAAACAATTAACCTTCAGTATACAACTAAACCCTTTTTGGGCATTTTTTCTAAAATGAGAAGAAGAAATATTGTCCTGTGTAACATCAGAAAAAAATGACGTGCTTCCTCTTCACAAAACCGAATCAAAACCTTCTTCGCGGTAACAGTTCCTCTCTTCTGCCCTGATGTAGAAAAATCAACTTACTGTGGCACTATTAACTTTCCATGATTGAAGACACTATTTTTTAACCTTGAATGTGATTGACTAATCCATGTTGTCCACTGGGATAGGATCCGCCTCTCTACAACCCTCAACAAGATAAGAAGCAAAGAAAATGGATGAGTGGCTACCTTTGTAACGCTTAGATTATGTTAAAAGTAAAAAAAAATTCAATGTCAATCAGAATCATGTGACATACCGTCATTGACTATTCATCAACAATGCTGATGTTACCTAAACTCGCTATGCCATTCTTGCACTAACATGAAATTGTGCAGCCATCAAGTTGAACTCTCCATACACAACTGTGAACATTTGGATCGAGGCCATCTGTCTCTTACCCCCTACTCCCTCCTATGGTTTGCATTCCTGTTCTAACAACAGCGCATAATGCCAGATCTGTCAGCCCGAACATGACCGGGGGAACTCATTCGCTTTAAGTGTACAAACAGCAAGGCGTAAGATGTACAGACTGTCATGCACATAAAAAAAAAAAACACTTGAGAGCTAATCCACATGCAATTACCATGGCTCCCAGGAATTCAGGGTAAAAATGCAGTGTTGCTCTTTTGGAGGGAGGAGGAATGACCAGTTTAGTTCATTTCGGTGTGGTCCATGACTTTTTATATGCACCATGGAGCAGTTTCGTAGAAGCAATATTTTTACAATGAACGTCAACTGTGAATTTTTTGCCGCGTGTGTATCAAACTACAATGACAAAGTATAACACTTGGTATAGTACTACATGGACCTTGTGAGGAAATTCAACAATATTCAATAAACGCTCAACATGCTCTCTGTATGGGTTGTCGACCCTTGCAGGGTTTATCAGACCCTGAGACAGTGTGGGTTATTCTAAGACTACATCCAAGAATACTGTGTCCTCGGGTGCTTGTGATGAGTGTTTTCACTGTTTTGGTGCTCAGTTGATAATGGAAGAAAAAAAGTGAATACTTACACAACCCAGATCCCAGTGATGGTCAGTGCTGGGAGGCTAACAGGCAGTATCACCCAAAGAGACATGGCAGGCACCTCAAACCCTCTTTCCTCTTTTTCCTCTTCGACCATCCGAGCAATATGTGCTCAAGTAGTTGTAACATTTAACTGTGTGGGGCTGACATCTGCACTGACGCCAATTGAGTCATTTTAACAAGTCGGGAACACCAAAAGGACGTTTCAGCTGTCGAAAAGAAGGATGGAAAGGGCAACATTAGTACTTGAATCGAATTTTTTAGGTTTTTTGTAGAGCTCATGATGACTTCAATCGAGCTTACTAACGTGTATGTTGTTTTAACAATACACGCGTAATATTAAGTCACGTCTTCATTCGATGGTAGCAATGAATAACGGCGAATGAATGGTACACGGCGTCTCGTGCCGCAAGCTAGCAACAAATAACGGCGAGCATCAATAGCAAACCTGAACACTTTACTCACCTTCCGCCGCTACGTTTTCAAGTAAGGTTTTTTTTTCTTCCACCGCAAGTCTTCTTGCTTAACTTTTGTGTTCGTCGGCTTGTCCTGTTGCCTCTGCGAGTAGGGGGGGGGGGAGAGCAAAAATAGAGCAAGAACCGGTAGTTTTGCTTGTTTTCAAGCAAGAAAAATCCGCAAAGACGATTTATAGAAAGAATGAATTATGGGGGAGTTCGTCTGCCTTCATCTTGTAGCCCGACCTGCATGATAGCCGCCACGAGACACTGGGGTATCCAGCTGTTTAGCTCCGCCCACCGCAACCTGTGCCGGCGGTGTGCGACGTGGGGCGGCGCGAGAGGGCGCTGTCGAGTCAAAAAAGATCCGATTTTTTTTCATTTTTTATTCAAACTTTCAATACAGAACAAAATACAACTTTGCAATGGGTTATACACTTGTAATAACAGTAGACAGTAAATGCGTTCATACCTTTCAGTCTTGATACATTAAAGGGATTTTAAATACGTCTCAAATTCAATGAGAAAAAAATAAGATGGAATGTGATTTAAGACGTTTTGGTCAACTATTGTCTGATTTATTTTAATGAATTCTCTAATTTTAACATTTTTGAAAAGCTCAACATCATTAAAAATCAAGACTATTTTTTTGCAACTTTTCAGGTCTCGTTATTGAATTCTACTGCATAATCTGCATATTGTTTACATAATGTTCGACTTAAATAGGTAATTTAGCAAAAAGTTTACACATTTTTTTGCAGATATACACAAAACTGTTTCAGAAAACAGCAGTTTATCCAGTTTTTTGTGTGTGATTTGGCATTGACGCGACCAAAATGAGTGACTATTTCCTATTTTACGTTAAAAATAGGTAACTAATTTTATTTGTAAATAAAGGTACTCAACAAGGTGCTTGTCTGTGAGGTCCGCCTCGGGAGAAAGATGGGGAAAACATGTAAGCGGTTTGTAAAAGTGCATTTCTGCTGACCCCTGAGCTTTAATTTATTATATTCACTGTGTAAAGTAGCACAGGGACTTGCCTTGGTGGTCTTTGAAGACATGAATTTTAATAATCAATAAAGTTGCAGTCATCTCAAATTAAAATGGCCAAACCTGCTCTGTGTGAGGAAATATAAAACATCTAAATCCATCTACATTTTTTTCTGCATCTGCATTGGACTATGGACTACAAAAGTGCAGTTAGGTTGCTCATATAACAAACTTAAGTGTAAATTTAAATTACTAGAAAGAAAGCACACGTTTGTCTTTTTGTTTTTTCATGCGTGGGGTCTCACATGCAATTTGATGTTACAAATTGCTGCGTATCCCACTTAAGAAGGCACTCAAGTCAATTCTCCTCTCCTATAATCTCACGGTGCTACCATAACCCCACACACCGAAAGCGGGGTAAACAGCCTCAGTAAAAGTAGTGCAGGTCTGGTACAAAAGCCGCATAGTATCCGACACGCTATAAAACGCCAGCACCCCCGCCGCATGATCCAAGTAGACGCCGATACGAGACGAACGCGGGGTGGGAACGTCCGTGCTCTTGTTGTTGTGCACGAAGGAGAACCTGGATTCGGAGCAGTAGAGACTCCAGGATTTGTCGTTCCAGCCCAGACTGCACACATTGTTGTTCCCTTTTCGGAAAATGCCCCTATACGTGATGGCTATGTCGATCTCCGATCCTTTCCAGCTAACCTCCCAGTAGCAGCGGCTCCAGGCAAGGCCTTCTTTACAAAGCACCTTGAATCGAGGAAACAAACACCATTCAAGTCAGATAGCCAACACAAACACCATTGAAGTCACATCGAAAAATTTTTTGGGATTAAGTGTCAATTTTAGATCACAAATGCTCGATTTTTGAACAGGGGTGCATAGACTTTTTATGTCTTCTTGAGGTGAGGGGTATTAGGTAATGCTTTGGTGGCAAATTGTTACCGAGGAACAATGAAGAAAACAAATTCCCGAATATCATGTATGGCTCTGCCAAAATTTTGTGTTGGGGCGATAATTACTCACACATTATATTTGTGAAAGTGTATTTCAAAATAATCGCCAAAAAATGCCATAAAGTGGCAGCACTAACTGTCATGAACTGAAATTTGTGAGTGAACTAATAATAAAAATAAATAAACACTAATAAGTAAGTACCTGCTGCCAGTGGTCAAATCGTTCTGGATGATCAGGGTAGTTCTTGGGTTCACTTTTCATTGTGACGGTCTTGTTACCCTCAGAAAGATGAAGGTTGCGGTGCACAGTGTTGACGTCCAGAATCGGCTGACAAGAATCTGAACAAAGCATCAAAAGCCGTTATAGTCAATGCTGAGGATTCTTTTTTTTTGTTCTTTTGATTTGTTATAATGTTGAGCTTGTTGAATGACTCAAGTTGTTGCAGGAGCACCTGTGTTTGTTTAAAGTGATTACCATCTGTAGTTTTGCTTTCTCCCATTTCACCTAACCTGTTCGGTCACGTGTGTTATTGTAACGCTGCTTTCAGTCGCTACACCACATGTCACTACCATTGAGGAGCCATTATTAGTTTTTTCCAACAGGACAAATCCTGCTCTGTTTCTTGGATTCTGGTTTGGCTCTTTAGCTCAACGAGGAAGGAATTAAAAAAAAAAAAAAAGAAGAAGAACACGAGGCAGATGCGTTGCATTGCATAAGGCATATATTGGTCACATTTCATAATGACTGGTTTTCGAGAAAATGTTTTGAGTTTACTTCATAAAAATATGGGTGAAAAAGCAAAAGGTGTTGAAATGATATTTTTTGTGATATAACGTACATCTCAAGAAATCCTCTCGAGTCTTTGGTTCTTCCATTAGCCTTGACTCCGTCAAAAACATCGATTCCCTCCTTGCTTTTTTCTCGCTGTCTTCAGTGATGTAGACTTCTTTTACTAGTGACAAAAACAAGGGGAAGGTGACATATTCAAGAAAGAGAAAAGACAAATAATGGGCGTGGCAAGGCAATCTAAATCTGCCAACCTGCTGCGGATATCTTTGTCGTCTCTTTCTTGCTGATTTCCTCTACTTGTAATTTCAGGGCGGCGATGGCTCTCTTGGTGGCCTCAAAGGAGTAATTGGGAGCAATGCTGACGTTGTTCAAGTCCTCGTAACCCGAAGGGCCGGACAAAGACTGCCAGCTCTGGTAAGAAAAAGAAAAAAGAAAAATATGATTGTCAAAAATCTACGGTAAAATTGCGGTAAGTATTTGGGATAGTGAGGACTGATCCTGTAAATACAAATCAAAAACATAAAAACCACGGCAAAAAGATGACTTTCTATGATTTTGCTATTTAGAGGTCCTGGGAATATACTATATATGTCTTTTTTTAATAAAGGAATTACAAGGTAGTCTAGAATTTCCCACCTGCAGAAAGTGTATGTGGTCGTCAGTGTGCGACAGCTTTTCCAGGTCGGTGTGTCTCTTCCTCAGCAGGGTGATTTCTTCCTCCAAGCGATCCAGGAGGATTTCCCCACGATTCACCGTGGTTTTCTCATGCAAGATGACCATCTCCTTGACTTCGTTGTACTTCCTCTCAATAGAGAGCAGCAGCTCCGTGAAGATCCGCTCGTTCTCTTCCAGAGCTGACTCAGCTGAGTGCTTATTATGTGGAAAAGAAAAGGGGAGAACGTTAGTTTATTGGGATAGGATAGTCATGGGTCCCTTTTCTTACAAATAGCACAGTAATAGTCTCAAATCATAACGGTAATTTTGACACCTTTGGCATTTGAAATGTGTTGCTAACCAAAACAGTAGCGTCTACGGAGGCACAGGCTCTTATTAAAAGTGCCATCAGGCTAATACCAACACTTAACCTATAATTCCAGATAGGCAAAGGCATGGTAATAAGGGCACCAGACACTAGAGGACGCCAAATCCTGATGAAAATATACCTATATCACAGTATACTCCCAACAAAGTATTTACACAGTATTGACTATAAATTTCAAGGCAAGAGGGAAGAGTTCAAATTGATAGTATCAATCAAATAATACCCACATAATAATTTAAAACCTGGAACATGGAGGCTGACGCTGAATTAACTCTCGAGTGTCTGGGTTAGTTATTGCGGGTTGTAGTTGCACTATAAATGGAGCGTAAAAATGAAATGACTCCATTATTGAGTAACATAAGTCAAAACAGTATTTTTATGTAAAAAAGTGTCGTATTAAAAGGCAGTAAAGACATAAATTCAGTTTATTGGAAAACTTCTATTTGGCTTTTCTTTTGAAACTCTTTAAGAGCACAGAATGAAAAAAAGAGGAGTGACAATAGGAGAGGTGAAGTTGTTGCCTGTTTTGGTTTGTGCAATTAGATGTCGCAACAGCCAGTCACTCGCAGGACTTTTTTGACTGTAATGCAATGTTAAAAGTTCAACTTCTTTTGTAAGCATATGTAAAAAGCTGGATGATGGGAGCCAAAAAAAAGCTTGTCTAGGACGCCATATTGGCTGGAGCCAGCACTGTTATGCATATTTGAACACAAACGGTGGGGCAACACATGTAGATAGACAATTTGAAATTTTCCAAAAAAAATGTATTTTGTGTTATTGTGGCTTAGGAGTTTTGACCAGAGGCATGAATATTCATAAGTCTGTATTATACTGCCTCCATGTGGCCAAACTGCACACATTATATTATGACATTCTATATTACATACTAAAAACACAACTTCACTTGACACTAGATGCATTTGCACAATTTAAGTCATTCCCTATGTGTAGAGTAGATAAAAAAGTCACTATTTTCTCAAAAATGTAATTGAGGGCCATTACTTTCACAGCTTCCACGGCTTGTCGGAGATCCTGCCACTTTTTGACCCTCCCGTCAATTCTCTGCTGGGATTTGTGCAGTGTGGCGCCAAGTTGTTTCTATGGATGAGATGATACAACATAATATTGAAATACCCATCTCCCCTCACAGACAGTTAGGAATATGAGTGCTCTTGTGATAAATTTCAGAATTCACACAACACCCATACATTTTCATTCATGATGGCGTCCCACTCACCTCTTTCTCAGTCCTCTCAGTTCCAGCCGGGACGATATCATGGTGCTTGTGCTCATCCATCATACACAGGACACACACAGACGTCTGATCAGTACGACAAAAAGCCTCCAACAGCTTGTCATGCTGAGCGCAGATCTTTTCCCTCATCTGACCAGTAGCTTTGACCAGTTTGTGTTTCATCAGCGCCGGGTAGTCGTAGTGAGACAGGAGGTGAGTCTCGCAGTAAGACGCCAGGCATACCAAACAGGATTTCTCGGCCTTCTGCTTCCTGGTAGTGCAGAAGTCGCAAAGGACCTCGCCGCGTCTGGCCTGCGTCTTGTTCTGGCTGCGGCTCGTGGAGCGACGGGATCGCTCCTCGGTGTTGTATCGGTCTAAATCCAGAGTGCTGGGGTGGGACATTTTGCCCTGGAGTCAGAAATGATGTACTGTTAAAATGAAAAAAAAAAAAAAGAATGAATATAAATCCACAGTTAAAGAACAAATCTTGAGATTCACAGCAAAAAAATCACAGAGAAGAGTGACAAAAAATGGACGTTAGCTGCTTTAGTGAAACTGTTTGACTGGCGTTGTGTGTGACAGAATTTGAACTATGTGGTCTGCTCACACCGTAAACCAGTATTCCCAGTCAAATGAATGGGCGGGTGACGCTACCTGAAACTAAGACAAACAACACATGCTCCATGACTTTAAAAGTACAGTCACTCACTAAATAAGACTCAGAGGCCAGAGACCGAAATGTTTGAAAACAAACAGTTCTAGAAGAATTAAAGACGCATTAAAGTTAAATACAACTGAACCGCACTTCGCAAATGTATTGGTCCAAAAAACAGGATTTTAACAATTGTAACATAATGCAGTTCGAATGTTTAGTTCAGTAATTCTGCATACCACGAGAGGGAACTCTACATTTTAAGAACCTCTTCTGAGCCAATACACTGTTTTCTACCAATTCTTACCTTTGTGATGTCATGATAGCATTTCAACACATGTAGCATTCAAAATGTTTGTCGCCCTGGTTACGCAACTCTAATGAATTTCATCTATTGTGCACTTTAAAAGCACATGAAACTGTGAAATCAAACATCTGTAGCTACTCAAAGAATCCTATATTAAATTTCAATTCTATTCAAATTCATTCTGACAATGATCAAATTTCTTTCCTGGTTCTGCTGTATCACACCGCTTTTGAGACTGACCATGCAGTAGTATTTTCTTTCATTGCATTGAGCAGCATGTAGGCCTGACCCCTGGATTCCACATACTGCGTTGCGTTCAGGGAGACTGCTCTTAATTGGTTTTCCTTCTATCTCATCAAAAGATCATTTTCAGGTAGTCTTTTCATTTGTTGTTCCCCAGGGATCTATTCTATGCTCTCTCCTATTTTATTTGATACATAGCACCACTTGGTTCAATGATTTAACAGCATATGATACCATATCATCCGTATGTATATTTCTGGAGACAACTTCAGCCTACTTGTGGATTTCATTTTGTGTGCGAGCAATGTCCAAGACTGGATAAGGTCATTTGCTCCAACCTAAAGGCAAAACAGAAATGCATGCACTGTTGACTAACTCTCTTCTCTTCATCAAAAGCTCAGTGAACACATCAGTTGCTGCTTCTCTTCACTTCACTTTATTGAATTGTTCCTTGTAGCATGATTAGGGATAATGGAACATCGCACTGACAAGCATGACAAAATTATTTCACGAACGCAAAATAATTATATGAAAAGTAACAACGCATCAATTAGTCAGCTGCACAGACATAATACAGTGCAGTAGTGCATGGTTTGTGATACAAACGAAGGTATATATCGTCTGCATGCGGCGAATAACATCAGTCTTTTGGACCATCCTGCGTGTTCCCCTGATTTAAATCCCATAGAGAACATTTGGGAATGGATGGAAAGTGATGTAAATAAAAATTGCTTTTTTTTTTCTTTTTTTATATTCTTTTTTTAGCAAAGGTCTAAAAGTTTTGATCAGTCAATGAACAGACTATTGTATTTTTTTTATTACATGTACCAAACGTTTTTTTTGTTTCACTCTCCCTTCTTGCTGTTGCAAATTGTAACTACTAAAACCCTCATTAAGATACAAATGTGCAAAAGGTAAATTCCAGCTATTTTTCAACCAGTCTTCTTTCTTTACTACAGGCTACTGCTCAGTGTATAAAAAGTAGATTTGTTGGTGTAAATTTTGCTGAGTATCTTGCATTTGAAAAGAATATTTCTTCTATTTCCAAGACTGTTTTATTTAGGGAACATTTCTAAAGTGATTTCACTTTTATTTGTATCAGACTGCTAATGAAGATAGTTAATGCATAAATCTCCAGATATTTATTGATCACTATAGTTTTAAATGTGCATTTGTTCGTTTTTAATATATTAGCCTCTTGCTTTTTTATATTGAAGCACTTTGATATGCTAGGCGCACGAAATCAGCATCTCACATTCGTTAAAAATCAGTAACAAAAAAGTATTCACCCTAAAAGCAGTGATCCCATGAAAGCCCCGATTGTATAATGTTACAAAGGCTGCTTTTACTTGAAAGATTTTGAGAGTTTGCCCCCTATGATGTGGCCGTTTTCGTACCTTGATGCGCGGCTCCTCGGCTGCAGGAGGCGGTAGCGGCCTGGGTGGCGTGTGGAAACGACAACACTTGCTTTTCGCTAAAGCGCGTCGGCGGTCCAACGTTGGCGCCAGATGAGCACTGTGGCGCCAGCTCTGCACATCACACTACAGTACCACACGGACACCCAGACAAAACAACACGACAGCCCCAACGAGACCCATAACAAGCCGGGATTTCTTTTTCTTGACTTGTAAACGCACGCGATCCCCTCGTTTACCTCGTTGTTCCACGACAGGAGACGGAAGAGGGGTGAGTGGGTGCAAAATATGTTTAGAAGGTGTAAACTATTGTGATATTTTCCACTTAGTTGCGTTATTATTTAGGTATTTGAGCCTCTTCAGATGCAAGGGGGTTGCTTAGTTGGGGAAATGACGCCGATCCTTGCACGGATGCTCGCCCGTATTTGTGCTTTCGTGTTATACTTGTTAAAGCACCCTGCGAACTCTTGTCATGGAAAAATACAGGGCCTCGATCCGCTATGCGCGTTATTGTACGATTCTGATCATAATTTAATGCTTTAAACGCGATGTTGCCACTTACCTTGTTGATTTTTGCACTCGTTTTCTGTAGTATTGCAGAATTTACGACTATCCGCATGGCAACAGCGCCACTTCCATAGGGTTGCGTTAATGTAATCGGACGGTTAGTTTGATTAATACGGCGTTAGAATGTTTAAATAAATCCTCTGTCTGGGTTACGCGGGGAAGAGTAGAAGGTACCTTAGCCGACGGGTTAGCTTGGCGACGCGGCTACGTAGCCCGCACGCTAGCGTCGGCTGGAGCTGGTTAGCCAGCAAGGCCGCCATTGAAAAGGGTGCCGCAGTCCCCCCAAGACTCGCGTTGGTGTTACATGCTATACGCGCACCTCCGAGCAAGCAGTTGCGTTTCTGTAACAAAGTCTCGAAGCGGTTATTAAAGCTCGACGCGTGTTGGGGACCGACGGCGACATTTGTGGGCTCGTTCCAAAGTAAAAGACAACCTTCCCGGGCTTTCCCCTCCGTTTTCATTGCCCTCGATGTTAGTCATCTTTGTCCCTCTTCGGCTACTAGCTCAACTCTTATTTGATAGCTAACTTTGCCATTAGCCTTCAACACACCGCCTCGTCATTATTATTTTTATGACCAAGTGGGGGTTTTAAAAGCACGTTCGTATTTTGTCACATAGACGCGTGGCGGTTGACTTATTTGGACATGGCTCGGGGCTTTGCTTGCTGATCCAATGCGGTTTGGGGAGGGCGGAAGCTAAGTTGGCTTACGTTAGCTCGTGGCAGCCATCTTATGCGAGCATTGTAGTCCTTGTGCTGGCTGGCTAGCTGCTGCTGTGGCATACAAGATGGCCTGTTAATACTCGCGGAAGAGGACGTATTGTGCGTCGACAACCGCGCCCTTCCACCGCGCTGAAATATTTTTTCCTTTCTTGTTTTAAATCCGACCTTTTTCGACGGCGTAAGTGTCCCCGTCGCTCTTTTGCTTCGTCGGATGTCTTTTTGCTACGAGGCTAGTTAGCGCGCTAAATGGCGTCCACTTAGCGGCTAACACAAAGCTGCGGTGGCGTTAACCAGTTTCCCCTCGACCGTAGCCAGCTAACTAGCGGCTACGGGTGCTATTTGTAGCCCTTTTGGGGAGAGGCTAGCGAACCAGCGTTTTATTATTAAAACGCTGCTTTGAATCGACGCACGGGCTCAAAGTCGATACGGTGTCGGGTGGCGAACAAAGAACCGACTGGGTTGAAAGCGGTTTAGGCCGGCTGGCCTGTCGCTGTGCGGATTAAATGCACTCGAGAACCCGATGACGATTTTGGCTACTTTGATGCCGTTTAGCTCGTTATGACTGCTAACCTAGCCTGCTAATTGACGCTTAGCCTATATTTTGGCTTTGAGGAGTTTGCTAGTCGGAGGCGTGTTTGCTTAACTATTCATTCGTTGCAGTATTTTACTCCCAAAGTATGTGCGTATTCATTATGTAAATGCCCTCATTGTAGCTGTGACATGTTAGAATTTAACACAACCCATTTTTTTTAATACCTAGAAATTGTTGCAATATTTCTTCATCTTAACACTTTGTTCCTGCGTGTTTGTAAGTTAAAGGTAAGTAGAGCCCCAGTAATTGCTGGTCAAATTTGTAGCATTTCAAAGGGGCATTTCATTTGACCCATTAAAAGTATTAAATCTTTAACATCAAAACATGCATACCATGGTTGTGGATATTTATTATTGAGAAGGCTTCATTGGCAGTTTTAACAAAACTTACTTGTTTACAGCTTCATTTTGGATATCCTCCCATAATCACAGTTTTCTTGCATACCACGGTTGTGGGTATTAATAAAGGCTACATTGGCAATGTTGACAAAACTTTACAGCTTCATTTTGCATTTCCCCCAATAATATTCACACTTTTTGCATGTTGTTATGGTAAAGAAGGCATGCAAGTATTGTTTAGGATGTCTGTTTAACTCATGTGCAATATTCAGACAATTTCTAGGCAAAGTTCTTCCGGATAATTCTCGCAGTATTTTTGCCAAGGGATCACACGCTCCTGGTAGTGTGACAGCTAAGTGGTCGTGCCATGTTAAATTTTTGACATGTTGTCACCGTATGGGTGTAATTTCAGGTCCCCGGTTTCTTCTTTCAAATGCCATCGATGTAACAATCAAAGAATTCAACAAAAATACACCCCAAGGTTGAAAGGGAATTCCTTCCAAATTTGAATATTACAGCAATAACCCTTCATTGCTATACATTCAAACAAGCTTACCACATCTTCCTGGTATTTTGTCATAAAACAGACTGTCAGCAATCTAAGATGGTCACCTTTAACATAACTACAGGTTTACTGGTATGTTTTGTGCTTGCGTGCACATGAGTTCATATTTGAGGGAAACCGTTCCTAACAGCTCGTCATTTTCATTTAATGGTGGATTTCTTCTGTGACGTATATTACAGAAATAAGCCAAGTCACACGGAGACCATTGCCTGTAAGCAATATTTTTTTGCAAAATGTTTCGCCCATGCTTTGCTTTTTGTGAGATCATATGGTGGTTGAAGTATTTTATTGAGGCGTTTCCTTTGTGAAGCTGGATATTAAAGCAAAAAAACAAGTCACAGAGCTTTCTTTCATTTCAATGATTTCTCATTTGATGAGAATTGAGTGACAGTGATGCAGTTCTTTTAAATGTGTCTGTGACATGACATATATGGTCATAATGAACTCGTTATTCTTTGCGGTCAGCTCTAGATTTCTGCCCCCTATGTTTTATGTATTGTGAACTGTTTTTTTTCTAGCTTACAGAAAAGATATTTGACACACGTAAGAATGAATATTAAAATGTTTTACAGGTATCTGAGCTGTCCTGTGAGCGTCACAGCTGAGGATCTGCCCCTCACTTTTTCTTCAAACAAGCCATTAAATAAAGCTATCAGGCAAGTATAATCATTTAGAGTAGAATTAATGGATATTTTCTATGAAAAATTTGGCATACCCCACAACGATAAACACTGTAGAGTGTGAAAGTTAGTTTGAGCCCATTGTAAACGTTTTAAAGCTTTTACCAATAAAGGAATCAAATTGAAAGGAAGGGATGAAGCCATACAACCCCGCCCCACTTTTTTTTTTTTTCCCTAAAGCAGCATAACTTAATGGCTCAGCTGATTTCTGAGTTGTGCCATGGGCCGAATTTCAGTATGACTACTCGTGTAGAGCTTCTCGTTTACTATGAAAAACATTTCACTCATGGAAAACATTTTAAGGTTATTAATAGTGTTGCAAAAAACTGGTTTGTGCAGACTTAATATGAACTCATGCGGCACAAGAAGGCACGCTCACTGATGTACTTACTGATTTTCATATCGTCTTTATGGATTCTTTAAAATCCATCCATCCATTTTCTAGAGCTTCTCCTCACAAGGCTCGCAGGCTTGCTGGTGCTTATCACAAGTCAATTAAATACATATTTTTTTAGCTACTCACTTTTGAGCAGAGCTTATGATTTCTTCAACCCTCTTAAGTCTAAACAAGCCAAATGTTCAAACATAAGCTATATAACCCACTAGAAAGCATCATTAAAATGACTGACAATGTTGACACGTTCCTGTGTTGGACTTTCTTCCAGGTCTGCTCACGGACAAGCGGCACCAGCGCTGTGCTCATCAAAACCAGGATCAATACCCCGATTCTTAGTTGAGTTACCGTCCGGCAAAAAAACGGAGGTCGTGGGGCTGGAGTGCGTGCTCATGGCGGAGTCAGAGACTGAGTGTGACACACCCGGCCTTGACACGCTTGGGTCGGAGTGTGTCATAGCCCACAGCCATGTCGACCTGCACTACGGAGCCGAGACAGAAATCATGACTGAGGAAAAGCGTGGTCTGGAGTTGGAGATCCATGGCACCGAACTAAAAATCCAAGGGCTGGGGACGGATCTAGGCGCCGTGGCGTGCGTGGACGCCATCGTAGAGACAGATCACGACTACATCAAGGTGGAGCACGACGACATGCACTGCTTCGCCGGCGCCGAGATCAAGACGTCGACGGGGGAGGCGCTGCTAGGAGAAGTGCTCCTCAAGACGGAGAGCGAGCACGAGGTGAAAGTGGAGTCCGATCACGGCGGCGAGCTGACGGTGGAGTCCGAGAACGGCGTCATCATCCACGAGGCGCACGGCCTGCAGTGCAACGAGTGCGGCGAGATCTTCGGCAGCATCTCCGACCTCCACCAACACTTCGAGATCCACAAGGACCTCAACCCGTACATTTGCGTGCACTGCGGCAAGAGCTTTGCGGTGGAGGCCAGCCTCAAGCAGCACATGAAGATCCACATGAAAGAAAAGCCCTACGTTCCTCCGGGCGTGGAGATCATGGGCAAGGACGTCATCGACGCCTTCAGCCTCAAGTCCCACCAGATGATCCACCTGCCGGACAAGCCTCACCGGTGTACCGAGTGCGGCAAGAGCTTCGCCGCCGCCATCACCCTGCGCGAACACATGAAGATGCACTCCGAGGACAAGCCGTACAAGTGCACCCAGTGCCGGAAGAGCTTCGTCCGCAGGAGGCACCTGAAGAAGCACCAGGAGGTCCACGCCCGCGAGAAGCCCTACACGTGCGGCCAGTGCGGCAAAGGCTTTGCCACCACCTCCAACCTGAAGCAGCATCAGAAGACCCACGCTGCGCACGCCGCCCACGCGGCCCACGCCGGCGTGGTGCTCTCCGACAAGCCCCACCGCTGCGCGCAGTGCGGCAAGTGTTTCGCCGCCGCCGCCACCCTGCGGGAGCACCAAAGGATCCACTCGGGCGAGAAGCCGTACAAATGCAACATGTGCCGGAAAAGCTTCGTTCGCAAGCGCCACCTGAAGAAGCACCAGCAGGTCCACGCCGGCGGCAAGCCTTACACCTGCAGGCACTGCAACAAGGGCTTCAACCACTCCTCGTCCCTCTCGCGCCACCACAAGACCCACATGCAGGGCTCCGCCTTCTCGTCGCCGCCGCAGCCCGGCAAGCCCATGACCTTCGGCACCCCTCCCAAGCAGAGGGTGCACCTGCAAGGGGAGAAGCCCTACATGTGCCACCACTGCGACAAAGGCTTCAACCATTCCTCCTCTCTGTCGCGGCACCAGAGAGTCCACTCGGAGGGCAAGGGCTACACCTGCGGCCACTGCGGCAAGATTTTCAACCACTCGTCGTCGCTGGCGCGCCACCAGAGGGTCCACCTGGAGAACAAGCAGCAGGCGGCGCCGCAGTCGCCGCCGCTGCCCTTGCCCATGGCCGCGCCCGAGCAGTACGGCGCCATCGCCTCGCCCAAGGTCTTCCCCAACAACGCCTTCCCCAAGCAACACCTCCTCTCGGTGGAGAAGCCCTATCGCTGCAGTCAGTGCGGCAAAGGTTTCAACCATTCGTCCTCCCTCTCCAGACACCACCGAATCCATTTAGAGTAGGGGGGGGAGTGGGGCCCCCGCTCTCCCGCGCTCTCTCTCAACCCGTCCCCGGCCGCCCCCGCCGCGAGACCCGTCGGTCTGGTCGGGAGGACCGGTTGAGGGAAGCGGACAAAAGACGACGCGATTCCTCGGCCGTTCGGAGCAGAAGACGCGCGGAGGCCTCGCTTCGCAAACTCGATTTTGAACACTTTTTAAAATGAGCGGGGAAAAAAAAAAAAGTTAGCCCATCTTTATCGGATGAATATGGTCAGCGGTGAGCACAGGAGCTTTTTCCACTTGGTTGGAGGCCGTCAACGCCCAATCAGTCATCTTTTTTCACCCGCGTAACCTGTGTGAAGCAAATCCACTGTAAATACTTCTCGATTTTCCTTTTATATATGTATAGGTGACTAGTGTGCTGTTTCAAAAAGATTACGTTTTGATAGGAAGATCCACTTTTGTCTCCACAGGTTTTTTTTTGTTTTTTTTTTCCTCTTTTCCCCCTGCCGCCCCACTTTGGCTCTGAGTTAAATGTATGGCGGGTGTGTTCAAGCAAGCAGCAGTTGAATATGCCAACATTGTATATTTAAGAGGTTGATTTCTTGTATGTCTACCATGACATAGTGTGTACAGAGAGCAATACTGGCTGAAAATGATGTGGGAATGACACGAGACAATTCCTGACCGAATAAATACCTTCTTGTTAGCATAAGACACCGGTCTCCTTTTCGTCCTTATTCACGGCCCCCTTCTGAGAATAATAACAATTACTTGTTTATAGACTATAGAGTGCAGTTATTCATGTTTGACTATCACAAACGGATTTAAAAGCTTGTGCATATTAACAAAAAATGTATGAGAAAAGCTGACTTTTTTTCCAAGACTTTGCATTACGCTTGACTCGTATGTGTAAAACAACAAAACTTTTACAAACATATTTTTTTAGATATGGCTTGGGTTATATGAAAGGGAGCAAAGAGATGTTTTAATGGGAGAGGGCACGACAAGCAATATTTTTTTTAAGTTTCTCCCCGTTTTTTGTTTTTGTTTTTTTGCTTTAATCTGTAGCGTAGTTTCATCCTGTGTTAGCTAGGTGCCTTATTGCATGCTATGTAGAAATGGATGCTTGAGCTGTTGGACGAAAAAAAAAGTTTTTAGTTCTTCATACCCTTCATTTAATTTGATGTCAGTGACACTTTTTTTTCCCCTTACATGTATACTATCGTGTTTACACTGTATATTGTCTTCCCCCCCCCCCTCTTCTGTTCTTGTAAATGGCCTAATTCTCGAGGGAAAAAAATGTAAAGGAATCCATGCAGGCTTCTCTTAAAGGGCAAACCTTGTAACAACTTTTCCCTTTCTTTCTGAGTGGCACATATGGATAAATAAAGGTCGTTGACTCTCTTTTTGGTCTTCTGAAGATTTTGATTTTACGTCACGTTAGTGGTAATATGACACACTTGTAAGTGAATGATTGTCTACTTGTACCTTGTGGTTGGTTAGCAGCAGGTCCAAACACCGCTTTGGAAGGTTCCCCTGCTGAAAAGGACGAAAGTAATCAAGAGATCAAAGTGATAAATATTTCTAAATCCAGAGAGACCTTTCCCGAAGTGACGAAATATTTGATAGAACGGGAACCTGCATGCACTCCCTCTGTGATCCCGAGGGTGTCGCTCTTGTCCCGCAAAATAGTTTGTTTGACTTCAGGTGTGTCAGACCAAACCCATCATAGCCAATGTAAAGAAGTGGTAATTCTCTCCGATTTACTATTCTTAACGCAACGGGAGGAATTTCTGGGAATTGTCATGCTTTAGAAATTCCCGGCGTTTTCCCACACTCCGCTGAGTTTACATTCCTCATGGTAGGTTGTCGAGGTTCACTGAAGGCTGTAACCTTCAGAATTAATCAGCTTTTATCAGCAGTCTGGTCTTAGGCAGTGTCTGCTTTGCGTCACATTTTTTGTAAGCATGCTTGTTGGAGACTTTTTTTTAAACTAAATGTAACCCTGTGAATTTCTGCTGACTTTCGACTCAAGACCAAGTTAAAAATATGAACACATTAAAGACAAGTCTACCATATATAACACTTTTATTTCCTGGTTTGCAGTTCCTAAGAGGATGAAAAGTACAACTTTGAGTCCAAGAAAGTATGTATGCAAAGCTGTACATAAACCCGTAAATTCACAGGTACACAACGTCATCTAGGAACCTACTATACTGCAATATACAAAAGTATTTACAATAGAAACAAATATACATGCGACATCTGTACAACAGTTTGTGAACAATTGCATAGATTTTGAGATGAAAACGCTTGGAGATGCTGAGGTTCTTTCTACACGTTCATAACAGGTGTGAGCTGCAGCAACGAGCCCTGTGGTCGAATGGCACTGCTTTTGGAGTGCAGTTGATCCAGGTTGTGGAGGAAACCCCTCCTCTTGAGACCCTCCAGAATGACTGTGTTGTTGGAGGCCAAACTTATGTGAGTCCTGCATGAAAAAGGGCAAGCGAGGTGATGAATATTTTTGATTAAAATGAAATTAAGGTGGCATTTCAAACAACCTGCCGAATGAGCTCAAAGCGTTTCGCTGCCCCAATTTGGAATGGAAGCACGGCGCGGCAATTATATGTCATTATCAAAATCATTCCCTGCTGTCCAAATATCAGACATTAGTCTTCATTTCATGGTGTTTGTTCAGCTTTATTGCCGTTTACTTTTGAAGGGAAGAAACACAAATTGGCGAATGCGGCCTGGAGGACTAACGACTCATTGCGGTGTTTATTTTTGCCTGACTGACTCCGATGATCTTTGCGTATACCGTGGCATTGATTCTGGTGTGAAGCTGGATAAAACCAGAGTAATGCATTTTTAAACACCAGCTGAAATATCAACTTTGATCTATCATTTTTTGAGTCGTTTTGGACACCCGTGGTCTTGGACGTGCGGTACGCACGCAACCGGGCCAAATGTGAGCGTTTTCCCTTGTGATCAAAGTCTATACAAAAGGTGCACTTATGATCTCACCAAAAGCAGTTGAGGTATTCGGACGAAATATTTGTTATTCATACTTGTGCGTTTGTGTCGGTGGACAATTGCCAGGTGACGTCACGAGCATGAACGAGCTTCAGCCAATCTCGCCTTCGATGTGGCTGAAAGAAGTCGTTTACGTCGCTTTCTCCCAATATTCTCACTAAAAATCACTGTGGGGTCATGCTATATTTATTCATCCGTTTTGGGGATGTCTTGCGTGTTTTTTAGCTCGTGTTGTGATCGTTGGGTGGCGATTTCGAGCCATAAACCATCAAGGGACAAGGCTGGTCCTGATTAGCTTACACTCTTCTATCTATTTTTGGTTTTCAGCTGTGCTAGCTATCTGATGCGCAACGCACTCACTTGCCATTTGTGCAGTTATGGTGGTTGTCAGTTTGTTTTGTTTTTTTTTGTCAGCACATTGTTGCGCTCAGTGTAGTCGAGGAAAGCTAGCGAAGATGTTAGTTAAACACGTGGGCTAAGACACTAGAAATCGGCATGTGCATACCACGTTTAACTGAGCTTTGACGTCGAATCGTGTAAGCGAGAATAGACAGCTTCTCACCTTGGAGAATCTATCCCGCTGTCTCCTGTAATGCTCTGGTTCTCAACCAGCTCCGCTGCTTCTCCAATCTCCGTTGCCCTGGGTCTACTTAGGCCAGCTCCTGGAACCCGGGAAACTTCACTCTCGCGAAAATCCCCCTCCAGAGCTTGGCTCACTTCCGCGACTCGGTGAGCCGATTCGCTGTCGCCCTCGTCCGTAGACTTGCGGACGGTCTCTGTGTCCGATTCCACCTCACTTGCCGGGCAGTAGTCAAAGATGCTACTGTCAAAGACCTCGGGGCGTTCAGAGTGGTCAAATTCGAGGCTGGACTCACGGAATTCTTCCTGGACCGGAGCTTCTTTCCTGGAGCTTGGTTGGTTTTCAGGCGATGCTTCAATCTGCTGAGGATACCGACATCTCCCCCGGGTTTCCTCAAGTCTGGCGGGACTCAGAGAAGCCTCGCTCTGGGTGCTGGAGTGTCTAGTAGTAGAGGTGACTTGTTGACAGTGAAAATGATTTGAGTCATAATAGTGACTGCTGGATTCCAGCTCCTTGGATTCAGCGTCGTATTGATGGTGGACTAAGCGAGGGTGAAGGTAGTTTGGTATAATGTCATCTTCGTTTAAGCACAGGGAGCTGCAGGTATCTTCATCCTCCAGGTTTTCTGTTCTTCGGTAGAGCGTGTGGTCATTTTCAGTGTCTGTTACTGAGAGAAGCTCATTAACACCCGGTTCAGTCACACGCAGAGAACCTTGCTCTCTACTGGCTGCGATTCTCACGTCGTTTGCGTGTTGACGTTTTGAAAGTTCATACAGATTTGGAGACTCGTCCCTTTGCGCTTTGGATAGTCTGAGCGAGTGCTTCCGTTGTAAGGAGGTTTTGGGACAGGCCCGTTTTGAGATTGTGTCAGAATTGGCGTACAAATGAACGTTTGAGAGGTTATTGGTCAAGCCTTGTTTTTTTTCATTTTTCGCGTGAAGATTTTCCCGGCTCTCTGCGCCGCTTCCTTCCGTCCGATGCCGAACCTTGTCATCGATACGCAGCGTGAGGCTTTGCGGATACGCCGAGCTGTAGTCTGGGGGCAACTCTCGGTTGAGCTTCGCGTCAGGTGGAAACAGGTGTTCGCAACTGGCGATCATGTCCTGGTCATATTTGTCTTCAGAGATGGGGGACTTTGCTGGGTGTTGTTCTTCAGGTAGGCTCAGCTTGGTTCCGTGCGCATCCCATGATTTGGAGCGATGACTCATGCGTTCCTTCCTCCCTGACGGCCGGCCATCTTTTATTTTTTGACGCTCCCGGCCGAACGTACCGGGAGGAATTCCAGCTTCTGAAGGATGGAAAGGGTTTTCAATGCGTTTCTTGTAAAGCGATATACCCTCCGCCGTACCTTCCGCTTTGCCTGGTTGATCGATTGGGATTTCCACTCGCAGCCGAGTGGGAATTAAATCCTCCCCTTCCGGATAGCCGCCGCGACATACAGGAAACTTGTTTTTGATCCTCTCCCGTTGCTTTTCTCGGGTTGAGTGCACCCGTCGTTTGCTACGCGAACTTTTTTGAGCAGACCTTTTTGCTGAGCGAGAGGAGTGGTGGTGCCTCGGTTTGGAATTCGTCAGGATCTCCGTTGACATTCCCTTATCTACTCCTTTGTCCATGGCCTTGTCCATTGCCTTCTCCCGCCTTTCTTCCAGCTTCTTCATCAGGACCGTGTGACGCGTCAGGTTGTCGACCGTCAGTTCAGGGTTGATCCGCTTGATGATGGCATGCTCCAGATCGCGAGGTAAGTTATTGAGATCGTCCTCGTCTCTCACCGGCCACTCCTCGGGTGGGAACTGCCCGGCGAACGACACGTACTCCTTCTTCGGCTTCTCTTTTTTACCGCCGTTCCTCCAGAACAAACTGAGACCAAATTTCCTGCCCGGCTTGTTGTCTTTCTCTTTGCGGGCAACGCCATTGATGGTTCCCGCGGGTTTGCTGACCTCGCTCGACTGGCAATCTGCCGCCGTGGAGGTGGACTGATGCTGCACCGAGGGCTTGGGATCCGACGGCCTCGGCCACTTCAAGCTCTTGGTGGTGCATTCGCTGACGGAAACAGAGACGGAACGTTGATCGGGCATGGCAGACGGAGGAAGGGCAGGCGGGGTGTTGGTAGTCGGGCCGCCGGAGGTGGTCGGGAGCGGGATGAAACAGCTGCAAGATTTGCAGTGAGCCGCCGGGGGCGCCTGAGCGCTCTCCATGCACATGTCATTGCTCAGAAGATAAGTAATAGGGGGCGGCGAGGGAGGGTCGTCCCCTGAGCCCGAAGTCCACCAGGTTTTCTCTCGGTCGTTGGTGATGAAATAAGTCTGAGGTGTGACGATGAAGTAGCCCTCGCCCGTGTGGTAAATTTTGCGCTCCTTGATCAGAGTGCCCAAGGTGTTGTAGAGGATGTCTTGAGTTGGGATTGTTATGCCTAAAACATAGAGAGGGATGTTTTAAAGATCTTTTCCCTCCGAAATAAACAACGGATGTAAATGAAATCAATCTCAAGCAACACCTCTGAGCTTCTGTTACTGTGTGAGGGTCGTTTTTGTTTTTTGTTTTTCATCCACAATCCCTCCCCCTGCTTGTATTTTGAGCTTTTTTGTTTTGTTTTGGTTTGATCAGGACGCTTTTGGGTGGTGTGTGGACATTCTCACTCCAGCCAATTAGAAGCTGGACAGCATGTGACATATAAGAAACAATTTGGAATTATCTTGCAGTGTATTACAAATTTTGCAAAAAATCTCATCTCGTTCACATTGACTCAATCTCGTGAGGTGTCTGGTGGAATTTGTGTCTCGTCCCAGTTCCAGTAGAAACGTTATTATCAAGAAACAGTCATTCTTCCAGTGCACTAAATTGTCCTCTATTCAGGACAAAATGTCCAGAACATCAAAGATCCACTTTGATTTTGCATTTTTCATTGCTCACCTGGGTGCGATTTGCTCATGTGGTTGACCAGAGTCTCCTGGCTGACGACAATTTGGGAGGAGTTCATGTCTGAGATGACTGAGCACAACACTTCCGCCAAAGGAATGAATTGGGACTGGGGGACAGGGGACATCTGCAACGGAGACAGGTCGCCTGGAACACATCACAGAACCCGCAGATTGTGAGATGCTGGTACTGCGCAAAAGCACACCTGGATTCAAAACAATCCCTAACATTTGTCCGCTAACCACTTCTTAAGCCCTGAGCACGGTGGTCTATTTATGCAAGTTACATGAACCGTAAAAGTCTGGCTGCTACGGACATTCCAGCAGCGCCAGGACAAACCGCAGAATTCCACCACTCCCACAGCAGTGACCGCAGGTCGCATGCTGGGTGGATCGCATATCTCGCCCCCGTGTATCGTAACGACTCCCACGTCATGGAGGTACCCTTGGAAAAACAAGACCGTGAAAAGACAGAGAGAACTTCTTGACATATTTTGTCTTGTAGTCTCAAACTGGTTCCATGCGATTTTGACCACATCGAAATTGGACTTGCACGGCGGGCGGTATCCTTATGGGAAACGTCTGGAAATGCAACTGTAAAATGCAAATGTGAA
The DNA here is from genome assembly GCF_059441005.1 of Hippichthys cyanospilos. Lineage (NCBI taxonomy): Eukaryota > Metazoa > Chordata > Actinopteri > Syngnathiformes > Syngnathidae > Hippichthys > Hippichthys cyanospilos. Next base: position 8,446,070 of record NC_142376.1, read on the forward strand.
AACAGTACCAGTCAAAAGTTTAGAAATACGCACTAATTCAGGTTTTTCCTTTTTTTCTCTTTACTGAATTATAGGAATACCTGAACATTTGAGATTATGAAGCAATATTGGGGGAATTTTTTTGGTTGGCAAAAAATATTAAAAGCGGAATGTTTTTTAATTTACTTTTTTATTAAGAAGGCACATTTAGAGCACATAACTGCTTTGCACATCAGTTTTATGATGTGGGTGAATCAGAATGGCTTTCATTTTACAGCTGTGCATTATCAAGAACCAATAGCTTGAATTTCTTTACAAACTTTTAAAATTTTAACCTGAACTAAAGTACCCCAATGGAAATTTCACATCAGTAGAGCAGGCTCTCACTTAACAACTCATTTTAGGAGGGAAATGTTACCTGCAGATTAGTAATGCTCCAAAATCTGATTCCAGGTGAATGATTAGACAAGACAAACACCCAATAGTGAACATTCAAAACATTAACTCCACCATAGTTAAGAGTCTGACTCAAGTTAATCAATCATAAATGTACTCTAGTATGTGCATGAATATTGTCAAGTCAGAAAGTGAAATTTTAAAAAACCAAAATATTACTAAATATAAACAATGATAAAAACAAATTTAGAAAATAAATATTGAAAAACGAGAAAAAAATACAAAAATCCTCCTATACTATATTCTAAAAAAATTGTTAATTTGTTGTTGTTGTGTGTGTATATATATATATATATATATATATATATATATATATATATATATATATATATATATATATATATATATATATATATATATATATATATATATATAAATAATTGGGAAAAATGATCAAATTTGGAAAAAAAGGGAACATATTTTTTAAATATATTGAGAGTACAATAAATACATAATAATAATATGAATATTTGTAAAATAAAAAATAAAAGGTCATAATAAAATAAATAAATACTATAAGGAGAAAAAAACTTTAGGAAAAAAAGATTTGAAATACTAAAGTTATGCAACAAAAAAAGTGTAGACATTGTCACGTCAGAGTTGGCAATTTGAAAGCAAATTGTACAAAAAAAGTAATAGTAAATGCAAAATGCATGACAAAAACAATGTAGAAAATACAAACTAAAAACAAATCCCCTAAAAACCTACCACAACTACATGCTTAAAACAAAACCATTAAGATGTTTTACCACAAAGTGTGAAAAAAAGTTACCACACTGAAAGAATTTTTTTTTTTAAATATATTGAGAATAGAATAAACACTAGTGGGGGGGGGGGGGGGGATTACAAAACATTAGGAAAAACACGTAACATACAAAACATGCAAAAAAGTGAAGCTAGCAGAAATGAATAAATTTGTTATAAATACATTTTAATGGATTACTAAAACTAGATTTGTTGTTTTTAACTTTTGTATCGCTGCTAGTGTTATTTTTAATTCTTTTCATTTATTCATATTATAGAACTCTTGTTTTAGCTGTGGTGCCCCCCCCAAAAAAGTTGAGTTGGGAACATACGTTGATGGCAGCGCTATAGAAAATGATCCATGCCTTTCCACTTGCCTTGAAGCTTCAACATGTGCCACACGGCCCCCCAAACACAGCAAAGCTCCCGCTTGATGTAAACTAAACATTTACAACCGGGGCATTTGAGCCACTTAGCCCCTAGACAGGGCAAATAAACAACAAATCAAAAACGTATCTGTCATGGGCGCACACACGAAACAATGAATAGTCTTGTTTTTTAAACATTTTCTAAATCAATAAAACAGAAAACCACACCGGTGTGGTGGACTTGGATGATTTTGTGCTTATGCAAGTAAAACAACATGAAATTAACAGCAGTTTAAAGCTCATAAGGCTCACAGATGGGGGTCTTTTTTTGTCAGACTGATCCTATGACACACAGAGGGTTTGGATTTAAAAACACACACACAGAACACGAGAAACGTTAAATTGGTGCTGCTGACTAGTCTCCTCAATTGTAGTCTCTTCCTATAGGAATGCGATGCGCACGAATCACGCACTGTCAGATGACCAGAGCAAAAGAAAGAGGGGGCGGAAGTTAGTCCAATGGGCTCGAGTGGAGGGAAGGCACCAATCAATTTCAGTGAGATGAATAATCTCCAAATAATCCCATTTTTTACGAATGATTTAGTGCTGCTTTTCTACTATTTGTCTCAGTCTACCAAGGATTCAAAAAATAATAGCATTAACAAACAATACAATTCATGCAGAATTCTTATTTGAAAAAGTTGATAGGTGACTATACTTGTGTAATCCAAGCACGGGCAGGCGACGCCATTGCACTTGTTTTGTCAAAGGTAGCATGAATACCCTGCTGGCTGGCTGCCATGGCAACAGCGGTATCACTGAGCAGACGGCTTGGGTATCAAGCAGCGGATTAAGCGCCGTTGTGTCTTTGTGAGGGGCTGCAATGGAAGTGCATTATGGGTAATGTAGGAAGCAGATGTTAAAGGCACAAAAAGATCTAATGCAAAAACCAAACAGGTCTACAGAAGTACTTTAATACTTCGACACTGATGAAGTGATAAAAAAAAAAAAGCCGTGAACTTTCCACGTGAGAATGAAGCGCTCTCATGAGAGTGAACAGGGAAAATCTCTACCTTTTCCTCTTATTTTATCTTTCTTTTTTTTTTGGAAGTCTTCTGACTCTGATGAGTGCCACATGGCTGCCGCATGAGTCTCATTTCATCACTTAACTCCAACAATAAGTCTCCTATACGGTTCAATAAAAATGCAGTAGGTATACACTCGCTGGAGATAAGGGAATATGATGCCAGGAACATTTAAGATCATGATTACACTGATCCAAATTCTAAATATATATCTATAAATATACACACACACACACGCACACACACACAAAATTCTTCCTCCAAGCCCAACTGAGTAATGTGCAGTTGTGCGTCTGTGCAGGACGTTTTCAGACTTTACGAGTGGCCTCATAAAAGGCAGAATGTACATAGCAATAACATAGCTCCAGACACAGCAAGCAAGGGTATAACAACAACATGAAAACAGCTCACAACAATGGAAAGCAATGACGCTAATGCTAGTGCAACATGGGTAGTTCCCTAGCATATCCACTACTATTAGAGAAAACCAACATGAGAAAGTCAATTATGGTCAGCAAGGTAATGATAAATTATAATGCTATCAATATAACAGCTGAATAGTAATGTTAGCAATAATGCTAGTACTAGCGCAACACATGGGGGAATCTGGCTTGTTCATTGATTTCATTGATTTGTTTTACCTAAAAGTAATCCATTAATTCAATATTTTAGCACAAAAAGTAATTCTTACTTTTGTACTTAAATACCAAAATAGTTGATTACTTCGTATTTAATTCCCCAGGTAATCAATTACCTACTACCAGATATTTTTAGGAAAACATTTGAAAAACATAATTAACATGGGATTGAATGCCTGATATATATATATATATATATATATATATATATATATATATATATATATATATATATATATATATATATATATAAAATGTAGAAAAAAAAAACATAAAAAACACGTCTTTGGGATTGAATGAGTTAAGAAAGTCATTTTTGGTTAGCATGGCAATGTTAACATGCTCACAACTTAAGAGCGATGTTAGCACTCATGCTAAAACTAGCACAATATAGAAGGTGTCCTGTGTGGTTCAGGAGAGACTACTAAAATAGTCAATTTAAGGTCAATGTAAATTAAAGGACATCTTGAATCAGCATTGTATGTAAAAATTCAGAGCAGTGGGTTAAGGTTAACGCAACCATAGATGTGCAGAAGACTATTTATGGTCACAATTTAACGCATAACTATTTACTGCTTTACTTATGGACTTAAAGCATCATAAAAATGAAATTCTTCACCTTGCAATATTTCAGTTGCCATGACAAAGGCAAACTATAAATGACTTTTCTTGAAATATAAAGTGTTGGGACATGTAATCTGCGTTGAGAAAACCGATCCAGGAACACCTCAAAAGAAAGTGTGAAAAAAAAAAGCAACTAGTAAAACAACCCGACTGAATAAGTTTTGTGTTGTCTGTCGTCGCCTTGGAAACCTTTAGTGTGGTAGCAATCAAAGCCAAAGAAAAGGGAAGAATGCGCAGTAAGATGGTATTGTGTCCCTTTCAAACCCCGCAAGCGCTTTTTAAACTCACTTTGGAAGCCATTGACATTATGCTTCAGCCAACTTTAAAGCCATAAAGCAGCTAAGTGTGAATTACACTGTAGACATTTGACTAGTAATTAAAAATAGCATGACAAATTAAAATTAAAACATCAAACATGTTTTTTTGACATGTTGATGTGCGATGTAAGAGGGCAAAACCATCCATTTGGAAACATGACATCCTTAGAAAAAAAAAAAAAAAAAAAAAGATTAAGAAAGCTTCTCTAATTGTGATATGATTGTGTTGGCTGCGTTCCCATTCAAGGTAGCAAGTAAACGTCCCGCCACTGACTGAACCCGATGCAAAAAACTTGAGACTTGAAACAAGACAGACGTGTCTTTGAGAGCCCAGTGTGAAATGTGATACTAATGCACTGGTGTGTAGGGAAGGGGGGGGGGGGGGGGGGGGGGGGGGGGGGGGGGGCTTGAACTGACAAAGTGCCAGACGCACAAACTTAATGTTGTTGAATGCTTTTTCGTTGCATTAGACGTTGTGCAATTCCGAGTCACGAGAATGTCTCGTCTCTATCGCAAATATGTCCAAAATTCTTCGTGGCCTTAGATGGGAGCAATTATTTTAAACAAAACAAAAAAATCAGACTGAGAGGGAGACTGAAGAGTACAGATCAATGAGGGGGCAAACAAAATTGTTAAAAGATGTACAGGAGAAAAAATACTGTAGGTACAGCATTAAGGGGGTTGAGAAAAAAATGAAAATTATGGGAACAAAGTGTGGGAAATTTTAATCTAATTTTAATTAGATTGTAGAGTAAAAAAAAAAGAGCTTTTTTCATGCACAAGAACTCGAAATGCAAAAAAGTAGTTACAATTTTGCGCAGATATAGTTGTAATGCTGGCAAGAGGGAACATTTCTAAATAAAACAAAATGTGTGCAAGTATAACCTTTTAATTTTTTATCAGAAACAGTTTTAGTCATTTCAGTATGATATAAATGCAAATTAAGCACAGACAACATTTTATAATTTTGCTTTTACATGAAGTTAGCAGAAGATGGAGGAGAAAAGTCTGGTTTTTTTTTTTTTTTTTTTTTACAAGAATTAAATTGAAGCTTTAATTCCACCCACTCTGCTATATAATTAGCATGCCCCTCCGTCAACTATTCCCCACGTTCCAATTCATTTGCAGCCTGGCCTAATGACTTCCTTGTCAAACGGCATTGCAGCTTTTTACTTTTTCTTTCTTTTTGATTTCTTGGGAGGAATTGCTGAAGGTCAAGTGTGAAGTGTGAGGATCAACTTACAGCTAAATATTTATTCAGCATTCCCTCCATTTTCACCTCCAACCTGAGCGTCGGTGTGCGAGACGCCGGCCGCATGCACCCCCAGGACCCGACCCCCACCCTCACGCCAAACCGGCCTAATCAAGAGTGATGGTCCTCATTGGACGCAGATGCCGACCGTTTCCTTCCACTTCTTCAACCGTGATGGCTTTCCTTCCAAATTTTTGACGCTTTCAACGTACAACAAAATCATCATCCGCCATTAAAATGAATGGAAATTCAATTAATCTGTCCCAGTCCCTAGAAATTTCTACAAACGGAGAGCCGAGGATGTTTTGATTGTAAATTTACCGTAATATATTGTAACTGAGTCCTTTGAGTGAGAATCAAAACATCCAACGAGGGGAAACCGAAGCTACCGCTGACATGGTGGACAAACGTCTCCACTGTTTGTATTGGCATCAAAACCGTTAGTCAAGCGCTTCTCCAGTATGTCGCGGTTCAAATAGTTGCTGTTCCCACGGATACAATATAAAAAGTCTACGCACCCCTAATAACACGTCGGACTTTTGTGATAAAAACGAGAGCTTCAACAGGCACTTGAAAAAGCTTACTAGAACTGTTGAAGTTTATTTACATGAGTCTGAAGGTTGTTTTTTTTTAATGAATTTTACGTCCTATTGGGAAAAAAAATCTACCTACGAGTCACTCAGTCATTATATTGTTGAAAAGAGCTTTGAATTTTTTCATTTCCTAATTTTATAGCAAAAACTATGGCCTTTGACCTTTTACATCAATTGAAAATGTTTTTTTATATGCTCTAAAAGTGTAAACCTAGCACTTGATTGATTCCTCTTTGGTGTTGTACGTCATATGCTAGCAATAAGCTAACATTTTTGACAAACTTATATGGTTTTATCAAACACTGGTGCTTCAATTCGCAAACAAGAATTACTTCTCTCATGTTTTCTACGTAGTTTGACAGTACAATTCAACAGATTGACAAATAGACAGCTTGAAGCAAGCATGCTGTGCCTCTTATTTGGAGAACCATGTGAGAAAAACAATGAGAATGAGTGCTAGGGAATACTGTAAAAAGCGTCTTTTAAAAATATATATTTTTAAGGCCTATATGGTTTGCCAGTGGGGTTTGAACAATTAAGCTTGAAATGTGATGCTATGAACAGGTATTCTCTTTACAGTACGAGCATTCTGACTGTTTCAAATTTGGGCGGAACAGGCAGAATCGGGGGGTTGTGTGGGATTTTTCATGTCCCTGCAAAAAGGATGCAGGATGAAGACAACACGTGCAAGCAATGTGAAGGAGGTCAGGGCTTCCTGCTGTCTGGCTGCTAGCGTAAACATTCAACATAGCACATGGGAAAAAAAAGGTGGGAGTTTCTGCCTGGTTGGCCACGACTGCTCATCATGCAAGTCTGTGTGTACATATATTGTATTTTCCCAAATTTAAGAAGCACCTTTTTTCCCCAAACATGAAGGCCAAAAGTATAAAGATTATACTGTACATTGTTTTTATTCGACACCATTCAAGGTGTCAGCCACATTAGGGGAGTTTTGACGCACAGATGCGCATTTTTACATCGGCTGTATTCTTGTTTACAATGATTTTCAATAAAAGAAGCCAGCAGGCTGAACCAAAGTCCAGAGTCCATTATTGTTAACACACAAGAATATTACCAAAACTGAGAGGATCAGGTCAAATTTATGACATCTCCAGCTGATTCAGTTAAGAGTGGCACTTTAGGCTGTGTGCACAAGTTAGAGAACACGGAAGTATATTCCATTTGACATATCAATTATGGTCTTTTGGCAGATACATACAATCATTAACTTGGTGGAACATGGATGGTGTGCAACTTCAAGTATTTATGTCCAAATAGCTGCGTCATGAGGAAAAAGAACAACAACTCAGAGCGCATTCAACGTTACACTGGCGCAGCATTCACTGACCGCTCAAAATGTGGGAAATCTGAATCATACTTGACCCGCAACAAATATGTTAACTCTGGCTATGAACGCAAAAAAATGTGATGTGTGACACTGCCTAACAAATGATTTTTATGTACCCATTACTCAGACCACATAAACTTTAAGACTATATCAGCAAAAAAAAAAAAAAAAAAAAAACCGACATGAAGCTAAATATCCATTAATGATCACATATGCGTCATTAATAAAATGAATATAACCTACACAACAGCATATGGATGTATGTTTGTTAGTGAAGCCACCTGACCCATGGCAGCTTCCTTGCAGTAACGCTTTGACCTTTGACCTGCGCTACTCAATTAGGACAGCGCAAAGCATTTTAAAGCCCAGTGAAAAACTGTGGGAGGGCATCGTGGTTAATAAGCTAACATCTGGAAGAATTATGACCATTAGTGGAGCACTTTGAGGAGGCGCTCATCATATGAAAGTAGGAGGATACTTAAGGAAAAACGTAAAGGGCGGGAGAGAAGACAAATCCCGGGGAAAGTTTTAACAGAGCATTTCAGGAATGCTTAGCTAAGCTAACCGCTAAGCTAAACACACAAAGGTGGATGGATGAGGATAGTTTTTACTGTAGGTGAGACACGGGATACCTCATTACACCTCACGTCTAAAGCCGCATAAATGTTTCAAGGTGGTAGAAGAAAGAGGCTAAATAATGCAGAGGCAACATGCAGCAGCTAGCAGTTAGCACCAACAGAGATATTACTTTCTTCCCACTTGGCGAAATATGATGAAAAAAAAAAAAAAACCTCAAAACACTAATATGTGCATGTGTTTTATGCATGTTGTCTAACCACCAAAGCTTAATATTGAGACGATGGCAGAGCAGCCAGGATCAGACATGATTCCTCGTGTAGAAATGATATAGACATGTAGAAGGATGTAGAAATTGACATTTGAAAAACAAATACGCCAATGTGAGATATTGAGAAATACTTTCAGTGTTAAAGGGAGTCATCAGGCATGCTGACAGTGAACTAAGTCCGTAAAGAGCCGTCTGGACAATTTAAAAAACGAGGCTTTAAATTGTGTTTTTCTGTTCGATCGTATGAAGTTCACCATCAAACTAAACAAAAACAGTTTGTAAACACCCAAATTTCTGAAAGAAAAGCACTGCTAGTTCAGGCTAATTAGCATCTATGTTGCCGCCGTCTTGAAGTAACATTTAAGGAAAACAAAGACAAACTAAAATAGATGCAAAATCCTCTCTGTCTTCCATTCAAAGGTGTAGACAAACATTTGCGAGAAACGCTACCGTCTCCGGTCACTAATAAAAACGATTCTTCTGTGGGAATATGATATCATTCTTTAAGCAAGCGCCAAACGGTAAAAAAAAAAAAAAAGAAGACCTGAGGTCAACTTCTGTACAACTGAGGCTCTTTCCTGCCTGACGCAGTATGTCAAAAATTCCTTCTTGGGCCCATTTTCCCACGTTTTTAAGGTCTAACTGAAATGACTGTGATAACTAAATTAAGCCGCGTGTGTCAGATGGAAAAGAAGGATTCCCCTCACTCATTTGACCTCTTTCCTGCTTTTTTAAAGCACTTGTCGTGCTTTTGTGCGTTGTGAGGCCACGGCAAAACGATAGCTGTTGGCCAAAAACATAAACCCCTCTTCTTAGGCTGGCATAGGCTGCAGATCACTAAAATGTAGATAGCGGACTGCAAAAGCCCCCCGGGCTGTAGTTCGGATACCATTGGTCTATGAGTCTATCAAAAAAAGTATATTCAATATGATTGCAGGTACGGCTCAACCGAATGGTGATTTATTGATTAATGATCATGATTGTGGCTTTTTTTGTTAAATACAAATTGACCAGCAGGAGGCAGTAGAATATAGACACAAATACGAAGAAGAGTTCTAGTGTAAGAGACTCAGTAAGGTCGACTTAAATTAGCTGCTTTTCAGAAAGGATGACAAATAAATGCCTCAAGGTATCACTGTACTTTGCAGACCTCAAAGTGGAAGCCGCTCCTATAGATCATTTAAATCTGCGGTTGCCCAATTGAGGTTCAGAATGCTAAATGTCTCCCTGGTTTATTTTTATTGGGGGGGAACCAAATGGAAAAAGTGCGTGATTTAAAGCCCAAGCAGAAAACAAAAGAAATGAAAATAAAACCTTACAATTAACTGGTATAAATCTTCTTTTGGCCTTTGCCTGTAAGTGACTTCTGCCAATTCCTCGTGTTCCCAACTGACATATTTATTGTATAGCGGGGCCTGACATCAATCTCGCAATCGCCGCTGCAAGAGAGCAACCCTCGACATGAACTAGTCCCAGGGTAAGGGGGCGGGGTGGTCGGCTCACATTAATTGTGGTGGTCAGCCATTTGGCAAACCAGCCATTCTGCGAGAAGGCGGTAAAGAAGCTCATTTCCATACAAATTGCCGAGATGTGAAGCCAAGGACGCGTACGAGGATCTGGAGGTCGGCCATGAAAACAACTTGTGTGCATTGTGCTGGCATAATAAGGCGTTTCGTATGTGCCTGTGTGCCTGATTGTTGTCTATAGGAGCACAAAATGTCTCACATGGGGATGAGAGGTCAAGAAACCCCACCCCCCAACAGGCCATCACATTACACCCTGCCAGTTGTGTGGTCCCCCCTTCCACATTCCTCCACAACCTGTGTGTGTGTGTGTACATGCGTGATTCTACTGGTAAAACACACCCTTTTAACTCAAAACTGATGTGTACATTCGTTTACTTGAAAAAGGCATTTTAACTAACATTGGGTCTCAAGATGGTTTCAAAATTGCCATTAACATCCAAAGTTTAAAGGGACAGTGTGTAGAATTTCGAGCTATTAAGTGGTGAATTAATTATTTTTTCAATTGTAAAACCCACTATAATTTCAATAATATGCACACATTAATGTACATTTTTTAACGTAAAAGCGAGTCTAAGAACAGGCCGACATGTTTGCCCGCCATTTTTCTGCTATGGATAAACGAAGAAAAACGCATTCTCTTAATTCACCAAAAACAATCCCGTTTTGCTTGTTCAGTGGCATTTCAGAAAGTGCACATTCATTGCTTGCAAATGTCACATGACCAAACCCCGAAAACAGATAAGCCGTGATTTGCGGACTGGTTACCAAAGCCCTGAGCAAGTGTGATGTCTTTTTCAGTCGACAACAAATCACAAAATGGCCACGCCCTTATATAAAATTGATGAATTTTCTGCTTAATACATATGCCAGAATGCTGTGTTTACACTACAGGGGCACATAGGACATACTTGTCTAAAGGAAATCTTTGACTTAACCCACCTTTATTATTTTTGAGTAACCATGGTTAATGATTTAGCCACACCGCCATCTACTGGCCTGGCATAGGTATGACCACATGTTCACCCATTATGACAATGATAATTCGTATATGAAAATTCATACTTAAAACCCATCCACTTCCTACACAATCACTAAACAGCCTCAAAGCCAAGGTGAGGTCTGCAAAGCATCAGTTCTGGCTACAATGTCAAACTCCTGATTTACTATCTTCCATACACGAAGCGCGGAAAGTTGAACTTTGGATTCCTGATTGTCAAGTCACAAAAGGTAAAAATAAGCTGATGTAACCAACCTCGAGAAGCTATCATTAGGGCTAAAACAACACACAAGGGCCTACTTATCACCTGACTCGTGGATGGTGATGTCACGCATGAACAACACATGACATCAGGCCATAGGAAACGACATACTTGGGTACTATTGGGACACGATACAAAAGCTGCATCGAAGGATAAAAATGATCTCGTTTTAGTTTGACAAAATGATTATTACCATGGCTGTTTGCATAACTGAACCATCTTGAGAGCAATTTTAAATATTTGTGTTACTTTGTCAATTACGAGACAGGTAAAATAAGAATCATCGATATCGTGCTGGTGTATCTAATGTTGTGAGTAGTTGGTTTATACTGGATTTACACATTTTTTTTAAAGGGCCTATTTAATGGCTTTGACACATTTTCATCAAAGTTGTAAACGTAAAATGTTGAAGCCTTGGTGGTAAGCAAATAAAACTTGATGGAACTATTAACTTCTTGCAAACATGACTATCAACACATGAATACTACAGTACAGTACTTAAATTCTAAACAAAAAAATCACATTTTATTTGACAAAAAACGAGAATAAGAACAGGAACAGGACTGACACTCAAAATGCCCATTTTCTTATCATGATGAGAGCAGTTCTTGTCGAAACACATCCAACTATGGAAGGTTTTTTTTTTCAGTTGAAAATGGCTTACCTTAACCACAATTCTGTGTCAAATTGTGAGCAAAGTAAGAATCCTTCTTGGTTATTACACCATTTGGTGCTGTAAACAGCAAATACTAGTTAAAACAGATGCTACATGCTAAAGTAGCAAGCTAGCTGTATGTCACACATTAGTTGCCAGGACTACTGTGATTTATGCTTCTCTTTTTGGTGCTTGGCAAATATTGCCACCTACCACTATTTTAAACATATTTTTTTTTTTTCTGCAGTCTGTAGCCTTAAGTTTCATCCACTTGGAACTTGTTAAGTACAAGTCTCAGAATCTGCAAAATTCTGAAAAAAAGTACGACCTTTAAACAAAAAAAAATCTGAGAAAGGTTCGTTAGCGTAATGCTAACATACAACGCTAAACCTCATAGAAGGACTAATGAAATAAGCACCAAAGAACAGATATTTGGGCACGAAAGCCATGTTTCCAACAGTGGTATCTATTCCGCGCTACGTTGGGTAGATTTTTCAGTTGGAACTGGGCTAGTAAAGTAGCTAACAGGAAGCAGCTACAAAATAGGTGTGTCCAAAGTAAGGTCTGGGGGGCGTTTGTGGCCTGCTGTCAAGTTTTAGAGAAGCCTGTAACATGTACTAAAACTTACATTTGCTAATAATAAATTATTATTTATATTATTGAAACTGTACAGCTTTTTTTCAAAATCCAACTGGTGAATAACATTTCTTTTGACAAGAAAAATGGTTTTCCTCCATTTTCTGCCCTGTGCTAAGGTCCAAATTGTGAATGTCACATGAACGATTCCTAAGTAACGGCTCAAAAAATAGATAAGACTGCTCCTGTTTTGGTTCTAAATGTAGTAGTGGGATTCAGATGGTGTTGAGTGCAGGGTCTGATATTTTCTGGTGGGTTACAGGGTCTGGACCACCACAAAATCATGTAAAATCCTCAACTATTTGCCATATAGAGGGCTGTTCGGCTTTTAAAAAAATGATTCATTGACTAATATTCACAAATTAAGTGAAAAAAAACATCAAAGTGGTCCTTTCAATTTTTCCTTATAGGACCCCCTGACAGAAAAGTTTTGACAAACCTGCTATACGGTAAAACTTGTAGGCTGATAAGCACTTATTCTTTATCCTCTGCAAAAAACAACAATTACTGCATCTGACTGAACAGTTTTTGCGATCGTATGCATAATTATACTGCCCCCGGTGGCCAGGGCGAGTACATCAAAAGGATGCCGTGCTGTTTATCTTATTAAAAATACAGGGAATGCATTTTAGGAGTTGTTTTTGATAAAGGCAATCTATGGTGGTGATACATGGGGACCTCAATATATTTGAGGCGGCACTTGCCGTAATTTAAGATACAGTACATAACTGCGTTGTACGGATAAGCGCAGTGTGTCGAAACTTCTTACCCACAGCTCTGATGACCAAGCCGGTTGCTGACTTGAGCGCTCTTCTCATCCACGCTTCCCTCAGCACCTCCAAGCTAGCCGAACTCCCTTGGATAAAAAGCACCAAGCTGTCCATCCAGCCCTGGAAGTGCACCTCGCTCATGGCCCTCACCAGCCGCTTATTCCAGAAGCTGCGCAGGTTCTGCGCCTTGAAGTCGGCGAACACTTCCAGCCCGGTGGCGGAATTCCGGCGGTTCTCCTCCGCTGACTCGTCGTCGTCGTCGGGACCGAAGACCACCGCCAGGGAGGCGGCGGAGAGCTGCACTATACGCGGCGGGTGGAGCGACATGACGGCGGCTCTCCGAGCTCCGAATTGAAGGCGGCTTCAGTGGACTTGTGGAGTTAATAAACTACAGCTTTGTCTCTTGGAAACATAGCCGGGGAGCGAGCGAGACGTCCGCCTGCTGTGAGGGTCCTGACATGAGTGCGAGAGAGAAGCAGACGAGGAGGAGGGTGCAAGAGGAAAATGGGGAGGGGGGAGGGAAGGGGGGCACAGGTGGACCGCCCATTGCTTACAGGTGTTTGCATTTGCATAAATTATCGATTATTTCTCAATTTCATTGACGTTTTTTTTTAACACCCCCCCCTCCCTTTACTCAATAGAGACGAATAATGTAAAATAACTTCCTTTCTGGTCCACTATTCCCAATATAATATGCATACATTCTCTTAGCTTAACTTGCTAATATCTATTGTACATTGAGGCCGAACTAAACTCGAACATTTGCTTTCAAATATGTTCGATGCAGGCACACTAATCAAAACAGTATTCTCATTTACAGTACATTTGTGGAATATGAAAAATAAACGACCATTTTTATCAATTTTTGGGGGCGGCCATTTTGCCACTTTGGACTCCGGTAATGACCAATCCCGGATAAGCTTGTGAATGTCACGTGACCCAACAGCGGGAGAGGAAAAAAACAAAACCTGTTGCCAGGGTATGAAAAAAAAAAAATCTCCACTAATACTTTTAGGTTGACTTCCCCCTTAAAAGTAACAGCTGACACAAATAATACTCTCTTTTTTTTTTTAAAACAAAACCATTTAAAAAACATTTGCCAAATATAACGTAACTGCATTTATTCACAGATAGGCTTAACCCTCCTGATATGTTGTGGGTCAAACTGACCCATGTGACAGTTAAAGTAAACGTAGTTTTTAAGTACAAAACGTCTGCTTGCCTTATGTAAAACAACACCATATCCAATGATTTGTATATGAATTTCTAAAAAATATTTTTTTAAATTTGCAAACTTTTTGATAAATAAGCAAAACTCAGGTCAAAATGACCCAAGATTATTATTACCATTTTTTGTAGGGGGGAAAAAAAGGAATCACGAGATGTGTTGGTTAGCAGTGTTACACACAAAAGGTTTCAGAAACTTACACAAGCCCGGGTCAAAGCGACCCAGGGACATGATTGCTTTTCCTTGTAATCAAACATAACCAGAGAGTTAATCGGCGACTTATCTTTAAATGAATATAATTTTACAGTCATAGAAACTTGCACTCCATCTTGCTGCCCTTATGATGTTGCTTAGCTTATCGCATACTACAGTGACACTAATAAATACTGCCAAACTAATACCACACAAATGTGCATTGGAATCTTTGTAAGAAAAAAAGTTGAACGTAGCTCTCAATAGATTGTGCAGATGTAACCAACGTAATGGCCGAAACATGACCCAAACTGCCGTCCATATGTCAGGAAAATAAAAAGTGAGTCAGACAAGCTCATTTCCAAACTTTGCATTTGTTCTCCTGCGGCGACTTGTCTCATTACAACATCTTACCTCCAAAATGAGAACCACATCTCCTCTTTTGCCTATTAGAGCAAGCTTTTAGCCAGGCCCACCTCGTATATCACACGCTCAGAAAGCTTTTTTGGCCTGACTTTTAAGCGGCGCGCTGGCCCCCGGGAGGCCCCGGCTTCTATTCTGACTGTTAGTATTAAGAGACTGCGTGCAACAGGATATTGAGCTTCCTCTGCACTTGAAAAGAATACGGCGGCGCGGCCAACGCGCCATGACTGACTTCATCCCTTTAGAACGGTGTTGAAAAGGTCAAAGGTCAAATGCGTTGCATTTGCGATTTGACGGGAACAAAAAAAAGTGTACGATGTACAGTTTGAAAATTCTGAAAATTGCTACTCTGTCTGGGTTGATTTTGCTGGAATTGTGTGGGAATGTTTACGACATTGTGGACAATTGTTTTATTGGCATTAAATGACATACATTATTTGCAAAACCTTCTGCTAAGCCTTGCTGCACACCTAGAAACATGAGACACTCAATGTTAAAAAAAAGACATTTACAATTCAAATAAGGCAACAGATTACAAGTGATATTATCAATTAAATATTAATAGAATGAGACATTTAGTAATTAGCCATTTAATAAGTGGATTTGAGAAACATTCTAAATGTGTAAATAACAAAGATGCAAAATTGCAGTAATGAAATGTAATTCACATATCAAAAAACATTTTATTTAAATTTTCTATTCAACTACTCATGGATAATTATTAAGGGACAAATTTAATCATTATTTACTAAATATAAATCAGTAATTAATTATATAATATGAATTTATGTATACTAAAATCTAGATTATATTTTCTATATTTTTATTGTATTCATTTAGAACATAATATATAATAAAATGACAATATTGTTAGCTATTGCTTTATTTTAATTGTGAAAAATAGTTTTTTTTAGTGTTGGATTTCATTTTCAGGTTCCATACAGAAAACACTATCCTGTATTAGGTCTTAACTGAACCACAAAAACATGGTGTGATTGTCAAGGATAAAGTGCATGTGGACTAAGAAAAGAAAAAAAAAAGTGAGAATAAGCACTGATCGTTATAATTAGGGATGTTCAAATTCCACTTTTTTCCCCAGATACCAGTATAAGTACTCATACCCGAGTAGACCCGATACTAGGTACCGACACCACTGGTACTTTTAAGACACAAAAATACTCTCCAAAAACATTGACCGATTTTAAAGAAAGACCTGTTTATTACAGTACTGGGTCTAATTTTCTTTAAAATCTCATGAAATTGATGGCAAATTGTTGTATTGAACCATAAAAGCATGGTGTGATTGTCAAGGATGAAAAAATGAGAAGACATGATTGAGAATACTGATTTGGTTTGATGTTTGACAGTTAGTTATAATATTATTGCAATGTGTGCAATGTTAAAAAAAAAAGTTGAAAAAATCTGTTGTAAGGGATTACAAATTCCGAACGCTTGATAAAAATGTACAAAGGTGTTTCTCATCCCACCTCACTGCTTTGGACAGCCAGTGAGATCAAGTCTCACGTGGAAATTTTCCACAAATGTGACTTTAGCGGTTCCACAGTAATTATTTTTCTTGACTTGGTTATTTATTCTTGGAGCCGTTGATTTATATCTTGGTTACACCTACAATAAACCATTCCCAACTCCAACAATTGGCGATTTCCTGTATGTTGCTATTGTAAAAACTCTGTTAACAATCAAAAGTAGATCAGATACGTGGTAGAAAAACACACACAGCAGGCATGCTATAGCCATTTTTGACGCAATATGCATTAGAAGGAAATTTGTAAAACTGTTCCCATTGTTTGAGACTAATGCAGTCCAGATGAAAAATATGACAAATATTGTTGTTGGACAATGCGGCAAATGTGAGGTGTCTTTCTTCCCAAATGTTTAGTCTGCCTGTGGGAATGATTATCAAGAAGCAAAAGTTGAGCCATCAGTTAGCATAATTACAGCAAATCCCGCACCCCCGGCCTGTCCATTTCCATACGCTAAGTAGTCTCAGGTGCTTGCGTGGGGCCGACGGCCTTGATGCGATCAAGGCGCGTATTTGGAATGTGATCAGTGTCTCACAAACATCTGGTCCTACGAGGAGAAACTTGGCTCTGGGGATCAAACCAAAACAACCCAGAGGGCTTCCTATTTACCACCGCGCCAGGAATGAATTTGACCCGAATCGTCGTTTCGCACACTACCATCGGCCTATTTAATGACCTGCCAATATGCTAATGCAAATGCCATATCTTGATGGTCACATTTAATTTGTTACGTGATGTAACGTAGCATAGTGTGACGTAGCGTAGCAAAAACCTTACTCGACTAAACAAAAAACAAACCCCAAAACCTTAAGATTCAAGTCCCATCGTTGACGCTTACGAGCTGCTCAAAAGACAAATTGTGAGTCCTTACTAATCTTTGCTCATCAGTACGGCACTAATATTACCGGTCTTTGCAGATGATAAAGAATATATACTGTGTATAAGGTTTTATTGTCCTTTTGTTTCAATGTGTTACTTAGTGGTTTAGAGTGTCGCAACTTAGATGCTATTTAGTATTAGCATTGAGCTAGTAAGACTGTAAGGCTAAGCTAGTTGTTTTTTAAGCACACAAATTCTCTGCCAGTAAACTTCAACTAGGGGTAGCAATAAAGATCTTGAAACGTCTTTTTTTCGAAAAATGACTCAGTGAAGAGCTAGCGCATCATGTTTTTGCACAATTTCTGTCTAAACTCTTGTCCGAACTTGTGGCAAAATTGAGGTGGTGTGCAATTACCACTTTTGCCTTAGCAGCGAGGCAAAACATGAGCAAAACAGCTTTGTCTGGATTAAAGATATAACGTTACACTTAGTGAGAGGCGCTCAGGGGCAATTTTTTTTTCTTAAGTGGAGTTAAAACTCATCTGACTCTTAAACTAGTCCATGCTAGCTAGGGCTAAAAAAAAAATAAAAAAAATACCGGAAAAAGAAGGGCATGTATTGCCAATGCCATTTTACCATCATAATGTAAACAGGGTTTTAGAAGACATTACTTTATCTAAAAAAATAAATCAATAAAATATCAACTTTTATTGCCGATTTGGGACGCTACACGGGGTTGGGCCTGGTTCATACTTGAATGGGAGACAGTCTGGGATTACCACGTCCTGGAAGCTTCCAGGTGAACTCCACCTCCAGTCTCTCAGGACTTAGTTCTGCAAGAGCAGGCCTCAGGCGCAACCATCCAATCGCCTTAAACTTCAAATTCACAGAAACAGATAAAAGCAAAAACGACTCTCTCTGCCCTATGCGAAAAAATAAAAAGCGCACTAAGGTCGGTTGTATCATACATGACTTGTTACGGTAGTTTATTTTGAAGCATTGACTGGCATTCTTACGTTCGGCTGTTTTACTATCATGGAGTAGATTGACAGGCAGCGTATTCTCTCCATGTATTTCATTGCGCTTCTGGCTCAGAAGGCTTAAAAAAAAAAAAATACAGATCTCATCCTATCCTTATAAACTACAGCCCAGCAAATGTGTCTATCTCGCCTGGGTTAGTTTACTCTTTGTTTAGCAATATAAGAGGAGCTATTAATTTAATATATTGGTTCTGAGCTATATTGGCCGCCCATCATTGGTTTTCACTAAGTAGATCTCGGGGGGGCAAAAAAAAGTTTAGGCACCCCTGGTCTAGATGATACAAAAAGGCTCAAACTGAAATGTATTATTTGGTGCTGATATGACTGCTGACTTTGAAAAAACATATTTATCTTCTTCACCATGGAAAATGTATATAATACGGTTCATAATTATGTGACTTACTGACTGAATAACAACTTACATTTTATTATCAACAGCGGTTTAAGGTTTTATTATGGGTTATTTATGATGTGGAAAGTTTGGTCCTTCAATTTCCAAATACCAACAATGATGAAGTTCTTTCAAAATCTTCCCAAATTAGGGGTTCGCTGGAGTTAGATTGCATTTGACACATATAGATATTTTAGAAAAGCTCAATGTTGATTTAATAAGACCAAGTCCCAATTTGAGGTTTCATTCATCTGCTCTTTGACATTTGATTGAACATGTTTTCATCATATTTCCCCGCTAGTCTGTTATTACTATTCCCACATTTCAGCACTTGGGTCTCAGCCTCCGACTCGAAAGCATGCGCGTGGACGTGTGTGTGCATCCCCTCATTCAAGGCAACAAATCAACATGCATTTTGAAACCAAATCGGAGATTCTCTTTGAAATGTTGAATGCTACCACTGAATCACAGAATAAAAAGTTTTTTTTAGCGCTTTGTAGTAGAGTTAACAGGAGACGACTGAAAGTTTACACCCACTTCCTCATGCAGCGTGCGCACACAAAGGCCCCGTAGACGTGAACATGTCACAGTTACGTGCGAGATGTCTGCCAGCTGCACTCGGAGCCTCCAAAATGTCACGTTTACACCAAGTCGAGCTACGATGCACTCGGGAATGCTAAAGCGTTGCCACAACAGAGTGGGAAGGCGGGACGGACGTGCGCTATGTAAATAGCGTAGCCGACGGTGTTAACAGGATAGTAAAACAACAATGGGATGGATGCAATTTGGGTTCTTACAATTGTTAGTTATGACTGAGAATGCAAAGATATTCACAGAAATAGTGCGCAGACGGGACCAGGTGTTTTTATGAGAACTTATGTGTTTCAGAAGATGGGATGGAAATAAAAATGTCCCCATTAAGACGATTCCTAGCAAGATAATTTTAAAGACAATTTAAATAAAAGACAAAAAAAAAATATGAATTTAAAAAAGGTTTTAAAAAAATAAAAAGTACATTTAACTTTCACAAGACTAAAAAAAACTACAGTATAAAATTACAGTATAGCAAAAATGTTTTTGTCAAGTTTATAGCAGTACTATGAGGGTAATTCTAAATTTTCCAATGTCAGCAACAACTAAAAACAATAAAAACTACACTAAAACAACATTCTTTTTTAAAAAAGGATTTGAAATGTCAAATTTAAAGATTTGCGGATTAGAAAATAGCTCAAACTATGTATGAAGCAAAGCATAACTTGAAAACAAAAACAAAACAAAAAATGTTTGAAGATAGACAATTGTAATGCAGTTTCACAAAAACAGGCTTATGTCTTCGGAAAAGTATGTATATTTTGTCAAATACTTGGCAAAACGAGGGTCTAGAAATAACTGGTATTTAATGAACTGAGTAATCTATTACTCTAGGTAATTCAGTATTAAATATACCAATTACATTTGTAATCAGTCAATTACTTTGGTAATTGATTACTTGAGTACTAAAGTACCTACTACTAAAGTACCGCAGGAATCAATTCCTGTTGATTCCTACAGTACTTTATATATATAGTTTTATATAAATAGTATATTACAGCATATATCTAGTTGATTCCTACAAATTATGTAGTCAATTACGTTAGATACTTAAGTACTACAGGAATCAATTAGGTTTGTAATCAATCAATTACTTAGGTAATTGATTACTTTAGTAGTGAAATACCTACTACTTAAGTACTATAGGAATCAATTCCTTTTGGTAAAATACTAAAGTCGCCTAAGTAATTAATTACTTTAAGTACTTGTGTAATCAATTGCAAACAATACTTAATACATAAAGCACAGGCTGTCTAACGGCTAGCCAAACACTTGAAAAAAATATTTGGAAAAAATATTACGTACCTGGAATTGAATGTCTAGATTAAAAAAAAAACATTACTGTAAAAAATACAGCTTTGGGATTGAATTAATTGGACCATTAAACAACTTATTGCTAAATTGTGTTTTAGTGACTTTTGTAAATTGTTGTATGTCTTTATTTTGTTAAGTTTTATACGGATGGGCAACGTCATTAGTGACAATTGGTTTGGGGACTACTTGGATAAGAAAATACTTCACGGCCTGAAAAACTCCCAAAGATGACTTCTGTCACAAAGCTGGTCACTTTTGTGCAGAGTTCTATGAAATCCACGAGACATTTTTGGGAGTGGCACTATTTGTTTCACTTAAAATAAATAGCCGCGCCTTCATCCAGATTCTTAGCAAAATACTGCATAAGCAGTGGCAATCAGTCATGTAGTTTTCGGCTAATCCCGGTGACCAAGTGCTGCTCTCATTTTAGTGTTTACAGGTGCGCCACTGAGCCGTAATGGGCGAGTAGCTTAAGCGCTCCCATGTGAGCACTTTCTCATGACTTTATGGAATAACACCAGGGGGCAAAAAGAAAAAGCATAGGCTGCTTTATGGAAGACATAAAGTTACAAATAAATGCATTGATCAGCTGCTTTATGGAGCAGCGTGAGTGCGGATAGCCGTGTGGCAGGTTCAACGTGCACGGCCATAAAAATGAACATAACTCTGTGACTCAGGTACAGCGTTAACTAGAACTTAAGTACAGGAAAACAAAACAAACAAAAAGTAGCTAAATAATGATGCATTCAAATGGAGGTGGGACCTTGTTTTTTTTTATGATAGTTTTGTTAGAATTTGATCACAGTTTTTATATCTCCCTTTTGGTTTTCGAACAAATAAATAAGCAGAGAAATAAAAACGGAAATTCATACACATTTATCTGAAACACCTTGTAAATGTTAACGTCCTGGCGTCCTGTCTAAACCTACAAAATAAAAGCATATATGTCGAACTCCATTCCTCGAGGGCCAGTAGGTATCCTGCATGTTTTATTGTTTTCTCAAACCAACGCACCTGATTCAAATGATTAGCTTATTAGCAAGCTCTGCGGGAGCTTCAAATAATCCCTGTAATTTAAATCAGGTGTGTTTGAACGAGAAGTCTTCAAAAACATGTGGGATACCGGCCCTCCAGAACTGGAGTTCGACATCTGTGGTATGCAGTGTTCCCTTGTAACATCGTAGGGTGGTTAATGCAGCTTCTTTCTGTCACACTATAACGTTCTACTGAGGGGGTAATGTTTTTTTTTTTTTTTAATCTTTTTTTTTCCTTTTTGAGTTAGACCAGCACAAAAATAGCTATTTTCTTTTTTAAATTTGTCTCTCCAGTATTTTTCTTGATTTATTTACCCTCCACTTTAAGTAGGACCAGAAAAGAAAAATATGTATATGCCATTATAGGTTTTTTGTTTATGAAAGAAACAACCTAAATAGGGGAGGGGAAAAAAATCAACCTCTTCTACATGGATAAACAAAAGAATAATACTTTCATCACACTTTCAATGAAAGAACTACTTGAATGTCGCTGCAAAAGGAACCATCCTCTAAATTAAAAAAACAATATTCTACTTCCTGCTTTTATTTTGAAGGCCAGACTTCTGACAGGATATTACAACGATGCTGTCATTTTCTACAGTGATACCTATTGCTTTGAGTTTGCGCTATGTTATGTACTGTATAACAGTCATTTGTATTTCACTTTTCTGATTGTAATTTTAAGTGACGCTTATAATTTCTTGTCTTGCATAACTTAAATTACATTAAATACTTTTTATTTATCCAATCGGATTTCAAATTCATGATCATAGGGCCACAACGCTGACTCTCAACGTCTGCATTTTTCCGTCACTTGATTGGTCAGAAGAAAACATCTCATAGCCATCTACAACATTGATAAATCTAATATTTATCGTACAGTTTTGGTACATGTCATTTACCTTCTGAAATGTCTTTTTGTGTTCAACCAAAACCAAACGCAGCTGACATCAGTTTCAATTAGCTACTGATGGCCGTCTTTGTCGCCTGCAATCTGTCACCGAGCACCAAATTATAGATCCAGGCAGCCTCTAGCTAAACGGAAACAGAATCTTTGAACTGCTTTGAAGACCTTGGTGGCCATATGACTTATAAAACAAAAAAAAAGGGGCTGCATATGTGCCTCATTAGTGAGGCGCACTACGGGCGCAGGAACACAGAAATAGCATGGACTGCAGTTAGTCGACACAAACGCACGCAGGCGAGTACGGTGGGGGGTGGGGATGGGGGGCGTGCTTCCCTTCAGTCAGGGCGACAAAAGCATGCAGGAAATGTCTCGCCATGTACTCCTGGTGCGAGGAAGTGATGGAAACAAAAGTCAAGGAGACCAATGCTTGAAAACAATGCATAAAAACACGCTGTCACGGCAGCCTGTTATCATGACAATTTAGAAGGAATTTCATCCATTTTGTTGTCAACATCGGGGTCAAGCAAGGGTCGAAATAAGCAGTTTTACACCACCATTTGCTCAGTAAATTCTGATCTGTGAGCCTCATCGATTTACCTGTTCTTGGTTTGCGAATGTCACAGTGGGGGAAAAAAAGATTGTATTCTCATGAAGGCTGCATGTTCAAGTCACATTGCAAGTTTTCTGTAGAGTAGCCATGTCAAGCAGGGGAGGATTTTAGCAAGAAACAAGCCTTTGAGTTAGCAGACACTTTAAAAAAAGTGAAGATTTTTTTCTATTTTTGATTCATATATTTGTTTATTTAATGCGCAAAAAAATAACATGATGTAATCATGAAAATTGTTATGGCCGTATTATTATTGCTGAATTAAAAAAAAAAGTTGCTTAGGGCCAGTGCTTCTCATTTAGTTGACAATAAATGAGATCATTATTGATGAAAATTGTAGAAGTACAACACTTTTATCATTTTGAACATGAATAAAAATAACCTTTTACTGTACATAAACCTCCAGCAAAATTACTTTACACAAGGGTTTATAAAGGTTACAGCTTGTTTTGAATCTGAAAAAAATAGCTAAAAGTGTATCAAAGCGTATGGAATAAAAAAATTATGTCAATCCTTATTTAAACTAGAACATTTGTTGACAAACTGAACCATTTGCTGCCGAAAAAACTATTAAATTTATACATAATAATTAATGTAAAATGATCTGGAACATTAACTTCAATATCTTGGATATTTAAACCTGAAGAAAGACGTATCAAACAATGTGCTGATTTTTTTTTCTATATTACAATCATTAATTTGCTTTAGAGAAAAAAAAATGTTGACAGATTAAAAAACGTTTAGAACTCCCGCACATACTTTAACAATGAGAGTGCCACAGCACTACCTGGTGCCATAGATGTGCAATTACACTAGACAGGGCAAACGCAAGGCCCCTGAACATAGTAGCCCAAGTTGCTGTATTATTGGACAACTAGCGACTAAATTATCGTGCAGTGCTTCTTTTGGCCCACAATTGCATGCACGATGCAAAAATCCGCCATGGTTTGTTTTCACACTCAATCAGATGTTCCTACCGTATCCTATTAAGTGACATAGTAGCCCCCGGGAGGGATTCTAACGCCGAGGCAATTAAAAGACTATCTGCCTTTTACCCCTGAAGTGCAAATCCAAAACCTGACTTGAACGTGTTGTTTTTTTGGCCCAACTATTGTTAAGGCGCCTGAAAGATGACACCGGCTTCAGTTTGGTGTCCCATTGCGATAATTCGTCAAGCAAAGGAAGCGTCTCATCATTCACAGACAACGACAACACTGCGGGGTGGGGGTGAGGGTTATCGTGAACGCCTCGCAGGCACCCTGTCAAAAACAAGGGTGCAACTCTCTCACAGTGAAAGCCAGTATTCCCTGAGAGGTGGAATGGAGGCGGGGGGAAAATCGCTTCCTCGACAACACCACTTCGTAGTGCCACCCCATAGGAAGTAGGCTTCTTGCGGTGAGGTCCTCACCACGAACAGGGGGCCCTCTCTCTCGGCGCACTGGGCCGTGAGGGACCAGCAAAAGGAGCCTCTTATGTATCAATTACATAAAATACCAAACAGCCCCGAAGAGGGTGGTTGACTTGTTTGTTTGATTGTGGTGGCCAGGGCATTTCTGGCAAACCTCTACCGGTGAACAATGACGGGGAACGAGATTTATGGACCCCAGAGGACACGTAAAGGGATCCTTCTTGTTGCAGTTGCATATATTACATAGAATTCATCACCACGTAATGGTGATTTTGTGCCTAAATGCGAACCTCATGACTCTCTCCTTTCTTTCTCGCAGTCCTCAAATTGCAGACGCAGGAAGCGTGACAGATGCATTACAAATATTTGCCGCCCTTTACAGCAGCGCTCCCCAGTCCCCAACCGCTGAGTAGTGGAGCTCCTGGAGACAGGTTTTATTTTAACTTTTAAAAAACTTTTAAAATAAAGCTTTTATGATCTTATAGGGTGTTTTTTGAGACATGTCATCAAATTAGAAGTAATGGGAAAAAATGTTAATAGAAACTTTTTTTGTGTGTGTATTTCCACTAGTCATTTGATCTTGTTCCCTGCAGCATGACACAACCTAAAAACTTGACGAGTCTTTCCTCAGTTGTTGCTCCCGACAAATACATTGTTCCAAAATCAAGTTGGATTGTCTGTTCAGGGCACCAAAAATAAATAAATACTTAATTTATCTTACATTAACATAAGGCACCTGTTGCCAGTGTTTCTGTTATTGTTGTGCCTAGCATAAATTAGCTGTAAGCTAGCAGCACCCGAGTGCTCAATATAGGCTGGCTTTATAGTCATAAATGACACAGTAGCCGTTCCTACTGATCACAGTCTAAAAAAACATTGGTCTCACATTGAGTAAAGTTTATGGAGAAGGATTTGTCTAAAATTTTATCTTCTTAGAGAGGAAAGTAGTGAGCTGCTAAGTGCAGTTTAAATTTAGGATAAAAAGTGATGTTCATCATCAAAAAGTATCAAAGTTGGTCATTCATAATTAAGTAGAAATGTGTTATTTGGTCTATTGTGTTTGTGTTTTTAACTAAGCCAAAAAAAAAAAAAAAAATGGTTATCAGAATATTCGATATTCAATTTGGATTTCTTGTAGAGTAAAAGAACACCAAAAGTATCTGCAGTCCTATATCCTATACTGAAAACAATTGCAAGCACAATAGAAAAGTAAATGAATAAAACAAATTTAAAGAGCTTTTTCAGAAAGAATACAGTTTCATCACTAGAGGTAATTCCCATGCAACATGCCCACTCTGGGAAAACTGGGAAAACTGGGACATGTGATATGCGCATGGTGCATTTTCACAGCAAAAGACCAATGACAACATTTTTGTTTGCAAAAATGTCCACTTTTCACCTGCAGAAATAAAGACCCTTGGTTTTCATACCCTTTCAGTCCAGAAAATCTCCCTTAATTCACACAAACAAGCCTGTTCTGCACCCTCACGTGGGCCGGGATTAGTTTCCTATGTTGTCCAAATGGTGGGCGGGGTGACCTGAGACAATTGCGTGGCCTACTAAATGCCGACTCCTGACACAGAGTTGAAAAGGCGACACAGCGGGCAGTGTGTGAGGGACGGGGAGCAGCTTTTGTCATGATAAGTACCGCTCTGAACTTTTGACATGCACATAGGATGGAGAGAGGGGGCTGATAATGGAGGAGAGTGATTAGGCAATGTGCTGAGTGATGAGAATGGAGATAAGGGAGAAAAAAGAAGACACTAGGGTTTGAGGTTGAATCAAACGCAGTAGTGGGTTATGGGTTTAGTACCCGGAGCACTTCAGAATCACAATTTACTTAAAACATGACAAGAACAATGCTTAAATTAATGTGTGCAGACCTCTTAAGTGTTTTGTTTAGTTTTCTGGTCAAAATTGTAAGGGGTTTTGCTCTGATCAACCAATCAAAAGGCAGAAAAATACAGATGTAATCAAGGGCCAGCTTTTTGAGCCTGTGAGGACTAATTTAATGTCTGTTTTGTCCCAGTTCTACTGTAATATAGTTTCAGTTGCTTTTTGTACCTAGAGCGAGGTGGATTTGAACTCTGGTCCGCAAGATCTGAGGCGGATGTGCCAACAATTGCGCATGACAAAAATATGGAAATCCTTTATTTTTAATATAGAACTACTTCTTCCAGCTTTTTCCAATTTATCGCTATGTATCAGTAAATGTGGGTCAATGCATCAGACTTTTCAGCACTGAAACAAGGATTCCACGGACCTCATTCACATGGAGGGCACGGATCAGTGCAGGAAAGGGCAAATTTGATCAGTTCTGCATTTTTTTTTAACTAACCTCATCTGGCGTGTGACCCCGCATTGAAACGGGCTGATTGTCAGCCTGCGAGAGCACAAGCTCTTTGATATAAGGGGGGCCCCACAATGGGCTTCTGTTGAAGCCTGGGGAGCGAGTGGGCTTACCTGGCCTGCTCTCTGCACCGCCTTTTCATTTCACACGTCGCATGCATACGCATAAGCTTGCAAGTGCAAAGGCTGTGTCTCCGCGTGTGTCTGTTCCTTGTGGGGGAAACAAATGAGGTTTGTTTGTCAACTATTGGGTGCTGAGCAGCGAGACAAAAGCAAGTCACATAAGCAAAGTGCTGGCTGACAGATGCACATTGTTCTCAAGGAAATGATACAGACAAGCTGCAGGCACTGCACAGAGATGCTTCCTGTGATTTTTTTTTTCCAAAATGAATGTTACTTAGGAGCACAACTACATTGGAGGGAAAAACTAATCTTTCCAGAAGGTTTAAAATGGGATTTGTGGTGGCACAAATGTGTTTTAGAAAGTTATTTTAAATCTGCCAACATTTAAAGTGCTCAATTAACACCAAACAAAGCTCATATTAAGTTTTTCTTAACTTTCTTTGCTCTAGCGACTGTACAAAGGTATTTTCACTATTTTATGTAACAGGGACATCATACAAATAAGTGGGCAAGACCAGAAATAGCTATAAGATCCTTTCCATCTGTAGTCTAGGGATACTGCCACCAAAAACATCAAATTATTGTGCTCTTTTGGTGATGAAGAACTAAATTCTCCAAAATACTTTTGGTATTCTTTTTATTACCTTGTGAGCTGTTGGGCTAATTAATGTAGTCACCGTGTAGCTGTATCCAAATTAAAATACGATACATGAACTAAAACAAAGGAAAGAACATACAAGATGTCAGGTTTCTATCTTAAGTAATACAACCTCGCACCAGGAGCATTTATGAGTACCCAATGCTGTAAAACAAGGCTGGTGTCAGTCCGAAACAAGATGGTTAGCCTACGTAAACCAACAAGACAATAATGTACATAGATCAATCGAAAATTCAGGCCTCCAATAGGTTTCTTTCAAATGCAAGCATTTTCTTATATAGTGTAAATGTATTGGATTTCAAGATTGTGCAAGTGTAGAGAATGCTGTGGGCATGTAGGTGTGAGAACATCAGGGGACATAAATAGGAAAAAGTTCAAAAGGTAAAAAGATCCAATAAAGCACCACTTAAAGCCTGTGTTGCAACAAGATTATTATTCT
Organism: Hippichthys cyanospilos; assembly: GCF_059441005.1. Lineage (NCBI taxonomy): Eukaryota > Metazoa > Chordata > Actinopteri > Syngnathiformes > Syngnathidae > Hippichthys > Hippichthys cyanospilos. Next base: position 8,474,234 of record NC_142376.1, read on the forward strand.
TCATCCCGAAGGCATCATGTCAAGTACAAACCTTGTGTTTGATTACTTTTAGGGTAAATTCTAATAACCTCCACATCTTTCAGAAGACATGCACTCACCATTGATGGCTCAATGAAGTATCGGAATTTTTTTCCAATACCCTGAAGGGTGTTTGATGGCTCGCTGAAGGGCACATCATGCGAGAAATCGAGCCAAAGGCCCTTCAGTCACGGGTCACATTCTTAACCACTAGTGTTGAAGCCCACCTGTCAACAGAGCTTCAAATAAAATGTTAGAAAACGAACACAAGCATGTCACAACTTTAGCGACTGCCTCCCTCTGCCGGCGAGAAGTGGCACTACAACTAGAATACGTCGAATGCTAAGTCAAGTTAAATTGTAGTAAAAATTGCCAGAGAATCAATAGCTTCCACTACTGCATCCTCTAGTCTGAAACCAAATGTTTGTCCCCCTTTCAAGCATGGGCACAGTGACTTTCCAGTGGTAGATGGATGTATAGGCATCAGTGAGTTGGGCCAAAAACACTTCAAATGATCAAATCAGTGCAAATAGATACAAAAAAAAACCCTTGTGTTTATTACACAATTTTAAACAGTGGATAGGGTTCTATTTACAAGACAAGTTAGCTGACCCTCGTGAAATCCAAAGTTGTCGTCATTTAAATACAGATAATTAGAAATTCTTTTGCACATACCATCGGCAATGCTTATTAAAAAAAAAAAAAAAACAACCTATATTTCTTCTTTGCAAAACTATGACACAAACTGGCACAAGAGATGTGGGGAAAAAAAACGTTAGAAAGCGAGCACTCGACGAAGCATTGTAAAAATTAAATATGTACACAGGTCAATAAAAAAATTAATGACTAAACCCAAAATGCGATTTGAGACGAGGTCCAGAACAATTAAAATAGCTTTAGTGAATATTTACAAGTGAAGACAACGAGTGTTTTAAGTCAGTTGTTATGACAGCAGTAGAGAACGTTTTCCCCACACAAAGGGGCATGCAAAAAAAAAAAAAAAGTGTGGGTGGGGGTCATTTTCATGTCAGCACAAACATATTCTTGGGTTTAAAGTTTTTGGGTCTTTCCCCATTAGTTCCTCTGAGGTTTTATTTGTTTTTAGCATTGCATGGAGGGCCACTTATATGGCCCGCAGGCAGCAGGTTGGCCATTGCTCATTTAAGAGGTGGCTTGTTCTTCGGCGCCGTTCATTTGAAGTGGAACATTTTCCTCCTGGTCATTTCCATCTTGATCCTGTGGGGAAAAACATTTTCAATGCAACTCAAGGTTTGGGGGGGGGAAACAAAATTCAAATCCAGTGGTACATGTCAAGCATTTTTTTTGCACAGTGAATGAAGTGCCCCTCTCCAACAATTAATCTAAGAGTTAAATACTATTTTTCCCAAGAATTCAAACCTTTTAGTTGTGAGCTTATTAGGCAATCAATTAACGTGGTGACAAAGTTCATGTGTGCTAGTTATTGTCAATCCGAATATATAATTATAATAAACAAAAATCGAATAAAATTCCAAATACTTTGGTTCATAAATTACATGGTCAGAAAATCGTCTTTCACAAAGGTCAGCAAATGTAACATTTTTACTCAATCACTACTGTACTTCATCCAGTTTTGTTCGGAGGCAACTTGTGCTTTCAAGTACTTTATGCGGAAGTGATTACCTTTGTCATCACTGCCGTGAGCCCTTTGACCATGTCTGTCAGAGTCTTGCAGGTCTTTGTGAACTGCTGGTGGTAGACGCTCTTCTGCTCCTCAGCATCCTTCAGCGCATTTTCCGTTTGCTTCAGGGTGCTTCGAGTCTCATCCAGATCCTTTGACAAGGCCCTGTTGTCTTGTTCCAGTTGGGCTTTCACCTTAGCGTCTTCCTCTGACATAAAAACATGACATTTTTGATGGCAGCTGAAGTGGCAGCCACCCATCAAGTGTGGGGGGAGGACACAAGTAAATGTTTGGGTATCTGCCTACCTCTGAAAATGCTTTTGCTCTACTGAATTAAAAACAGCTATAAGATGTTTAAAAAATTGTAAAAAAAAAAAAAAAAAATCACCTATCACAGAAATCATTAATAGCCATTCAAACAGGTGGAGCTGAAGCTTAAATATTTACCCATCTTAGCATCCTGCACCATGAGCTTGTGCTCGATCTCCTCTCGTGCCTTTTCACTCTTCTCCAGCTTCTGCATCAAGCTGCCAACATCCACCATGGCGCCATTGTACACAATCAAATTACCAGACTCGCTGCTTTCTGATCGAGCACACTGCTTCGGAGCGGGAAGTAGATCTCTGTTGCCTGACATGAAGAAAACACAATTAACTTTTCTTTTCTTGTTTTTTATAAACTAACTTTTGTGCAGTCAGCGTCAAACGTGGCCTTACCTAAGAGATTTTCCGTTTGTGGTTCAGTGGGGGACAAATCGTGCTCATCCTTGGGCCTGTCTGTTAGTTTGCGGTAATAACACGACTCTCGTACTACCGGTTTGTTCAGCAGCTTCTTTATCTAAAATAGACAAAATGAACCATTAGGAATTGAGTGCTTGCAGTGACCCGAATGAGATGTTTTACTTTTTTGCTGACCTGAGCACGTGAAAGGTGCAACCCAAGCGTGTACAAGATTTCCTCCAAGTCTTTCTCCAGCAGGTAGCCCCAGTGACTTTGGTCAAAGTAAACAAATGCCATCAGCAGTTCCTTGTTGTGCGTGACCATCTGGTTCTTGTCCTGCTGGGAAAACAAAACACCATATTGTACTTTTATGGCAAAGGCAATGTAACTTTATGGCCATGCTTCTCAATTATATTTTGCAAAGTCACCCCTAAGAAAGAGACCCCCCCCCACACACACACACACACACACACTTGCCACACTGACTATAAAGATATACTGACTATAAAGATCCTCTACAAATTGTCTAAGTATACCTAGAACTGTAACATTTTTATCCAACCCTTAGTTTATAGCGATTACACTTCACATGGCAAAAACAAAGTCTTTTCCCTGCATCGCCCCCAGCCCTCCTATTTGACAAAGACTGCTTAAATGTGACAAACTATGTAAAATGCAGTCAAACCAAGTTTCAAATTGAGCAACTTTTACATCTGTCTCCAACAGTTCAACTGAAACAGCTTACCTTGTCTTTTAAATTCTTGTCTTTTGGAGATTTGCGATCATCTTTGCGGTCTCTTCTCTCTCTCTCATCATCATCATCCTTGTCTAAAAGCCCAAAATTTAAAGTGTCAAAGTGAACATATTTCCCATGATGTTTGAATTTAAAAGGTCAACACAAACAGCCTCAGAGAAAGTGGAACTGGATCTATCAGCGTTTCAGAGTGGTGCATGATTTCTCATCATTGGCCACCATTGTAATTAACGAGATTTCAAAATTGACAAACAAAAAGAGCATTACCATCATCGTCATCATCTTCATCTTCAGCCTCCATGGGGTCATACTCGTCTGCGTTGGCTGTGCTGCCATCATCTTCGTTGTCGTCCTCGTCACGTGACTCTTCCTTCTTCACAACCTTGTCATCACTCTATTTACGTGGGCAAATAAAAAACATGTCATGAAAACAAATAAGCCCTCATGAAAGTGGCAGGTATTGTGCTGCTCACCTTCCTCCTCTCAACCTCATCTTCCTCTCTCGATTTCTTTGCTGCTGGCTCGTCACTGTCTTCGTCTTTCTCCTTCTTTATTTCCCGCTTTTCCGGCTCCCTTTTCTCTGCCTCTTTTTTTGCCTTCTTCTCCTTTTCCTTCTTTTCTTCCTTGGCAGGGATAGCAGCAAGGGCTTTATATATGCGGTAACCGAAATCTCTCTGCAGCATCTCGTTGAACAGCTCGGCGAAGAGGGAAACCTGCAGGACAAGATGGCGGAGTGAATGAATGGACCAAAAACAGGCATTTTACTGTCTGATCAAATCGATGGACTCGAAAAACCATTACTCATAACAACAGTTCTGTGGGTGAATTATGTACTAGATAGTTCGGCCGTGTTCTCACAAACACATATTTTTGCCACTTGAACATTTTTCTCCAGTAAAACTTTGTTACTAATAATCAAACATGTTTACTTGGCCAACTTGGTGCAAATATCTCCCCCCCAACACCCGAATGAAACCATAAGTAAAAAAAAAAAAAAAAGTGATGATCTCGAATAATGCGGGCATGTATTTACTCTTGCACGGGCGTTTTGGAGGCACTACAAAGGGCCTTCCTTCTACGTGTGACGTAACAAGTAGAGGCGACAGTGGAGGTCCTTTCGTCTGATAGCGCAGAATAAGGAAGGATTTTTGGGGAAATACATCAAAGAGGGAAATATAACACTTTGGGAGTGTTTATCGTGAGAAATTAACTTTACAACATGGTTGAAGTTTCCAAATTTGTATTTCCTTGATACAGCCCTTTAGATCTAACCTTTTCTCGTCACGCTTCCTCCGTATGCCAAGAAGAAATATTTAACTTGAGAGTCTATTTAACTTAGAACATATGGTTCAATGAGTTCTGCAAGCAGTTACATGTTCAACCATAGGCAAACATGGTGTCTCGATAGTTCTCACCTCAAAAGAGGTCTCCTTATTGTCCTCCAGCCTGTAGTCCAACAGTACGCTGAGAGACATCACACTGCAGTCAAACTTGCCGTTCTTGGCTGCCCAATTAGGGTGAACGAGAATGGTGGGCTCATCAGGGAGAATGTAGCGTCTTTCCCGGCGTTGGCGCTCTAGCTCCTCTAGCTTCTTCCTTTCCTCCTCCTGGCAAAGATGAGATAGTGTCTCAATCATCTCAAACTTCATATTGTTAGCGACGAAAAGCCTCATGCACCTCTTTGTCCTCCTCGGTGCGGCACAGTTCTTCCTCCTCTGGAGGTTTGATTTCAGGCTTCTCAGGTTCCTTGGACTCTTCCAGCTGCTCCTCCACCTTCAGCTGCTTGGTGAGTCGGGCAATCAGCTGTGACTTTAAGCCCTTGGAGCTCAGAGCGCGGCAGTCGAGCTCCTTGCGCAGGTCATTCACCTACATCGCAGTTGGGAATGCGAAACCATGATTTACACAGTGCTATCAAAATTTGCACCACAAACATGCTTATGCTCATTTGTTGGCGCCATGAAGCAAGAAACCTCAGTAGAAAATATCAAGGAGGCAATGTACCAGTCCATCTGTCACAGCAGTCACAAAAACAAGAATGCTGAATGAGGTGGGCCTGGAGTTCAATGTAGCAAAGCTCAAATTGAGTTAGACCACAGTCCAGCTGGAGGTCTGACACAGAGTGTAGCTTGCAAATTAAAATTAGCCAACGATGACCTCAAATATTTTATGTACTCTGTCCACAGCTTCTGTCCACTAGTATGGCGGCGAACATAGCGGTATTTTAAAACCCGTTAAAACGGATTCTAATATCTATTACTGACATGCTAAAATTGAAAAGAAAAACACCCGTGCATTACTGCAATAGGGTTATGGACCAAAATGATTGACACCAAGTGTGCTTAAACGTTACCTTCATTGATTTCGGATCAAGTTTGGTCCAGTGAGTAGGGGTGCAGACATCCTTGGATTCATCACCATCCTTATCCTCTTCCTCCTTGAGAGAAAGTCATCGAGTCAGAAAGAGAGTATGAAAAAAAAAGAGGGGGGACAGGACAAAGTCAGCATGTTGCTTTTGATCCTCGCAATCTTTCAAGGTGATCCGTGCAAGATCACAAATGTTTCCTCAAAAAACAAACAAACAAACAAACAAAAAGAACAAAACAAATTTTTAAAAAGGTCTCATTCTAGTGAGCTCAACTGTGCTTTAATCCACTGCTACTGAGGGGTACACAGGAAAGCTCCCTAGCTCTTTAGCAACCAGCTGCCAAAACAATCAATCTGTGGAACACAAACAAGTAAAATAAATAAATAAATAAATAAATAACCAAAAAAAAATGGGTTGAGGGTGACCCTAACAACTACCAGCTTTGCCAATTGTGGGGGATTTAAGGAACTACATGTTCATTCATCTGCACTGGAAGCGTTAAAAATCTACATGTTGTCCAAATAAGAAAACGTAGAAGCCAACAAGAAGCACAGACAAGGAACACTTGACTTGGGGGAAGGCTCTCGTATCCCAATCAATTTGGTGTGAGAAATCATAAGAAAATAAGACATTGCTACAAAAAAAAACACATTGTCGACATGCAACTGACTCCACAGATTCCAGCAGCAATCCAGTTCCGCATGCCAGCATTTAACAAACAAATTACCACTGGTTGAAATCACCTCAAATTAAGAAGAGAATGTTTGGAATTATCAGGCAACTGCAGAAAGAAATTCAAAGGATTGGACCCAGATTAGCTGAAAATTAGCTGGAAGCTGTTTTACCAGTTGCAAAGGGGAGCGTACACAAACAAACACAAGCTAGTCTCACTGCTGCCACTGTGTGTGTCTGCTGGATGTGGGGGAAGGTGCTGAGTGCTGATGGTGGGATGGAGGAGAAGAGGAAGGGGATAGGTGGAGGGGTACACAGAGGACAACTAGGTGAGGTTGGCTGGAGTAGTAAACTGTGTCAGTGTTTTGGGCATGTGGCGTGAGGTGTGTGTGTCTTATTTTTTTGTAAATTCCTGTGCCTTCCTGTGAGAAGCGGAAATGAGAAGAGAGGGATTAGCGGGTTCAGTGCCTGTTCTCCATCCGCCTCCTTTCGCTCGGCCGACAGCTTCTCAGCCAGCTGCTCCCGGAGTCGCCGCGACAGCGCCTCCCACTCTGAGCGGGTAGGAAGACAATGCCAAACATCCGGAAGAAACAAAACCACTGTCTCCACATGAGCGGGGACTGTCCGCCCCTTGTGTGTCTCCTCTGGCCGGTGATAGCGAATCTCTGCAAAACGATACCTGTCGCAAAGGAAGAGGGTGCATTGGAAAGAAACATTCTGGTCAGGGAAAAGCACAACGGGCTAGCCTGGCTAGGGCTAACCTTCTTTAGCTATCCCTGCCTTCACTTCCTTCACCGAATGACCTTTTGAGTTTTTACAGTGACCCCCTCCCTCACATACAAACACAGACGGGCCCGATCTGCTGCTTTCCAACGGTTGTCAAGGTGACGGGAGCCAGTTTGAGAAGGTTGACAAACATCACATGATATCACAGCCCATGTAGCCCTCCCACCCCACATTACAGAGCTCCGCTTTTAACCTGGGATACATTTGAATGTGCAAACAAGAAAAGAATGTGAAAGCCAGTTCAATAAATATGTAATATTTAAAACAAGGAGAATAGAGGAACACAAGAATAAAACAAAAGTGGCAGCTGTGTCGTCTGGTCCGGGCTACTGCTCCCAGCTACAGTCCCGAGTGTTTGGTTTGTTATCACGCTGAAATGTGTGTGTCAATTCAGAGTGACAGAAAGAGAGCCGAGACGACAACAAACAAAATGGAAATTCTATAAATGATAGTAAATAAGTGGTAATAAATTAACAACACGAAACATATTCAGATCATACTGACGAATGAGAAGGAGAGCTCTTACCACTGAGTGCACAGACTAAGATCTATGCCTGTGAGTGCCTTGCAACAGCGTATGGCTGTCTTTATCAGGACTGAGGGATCCTTCTCTGGCTCGGCTCCGTCCAAAGATGGAGACCAGTGGCCACCGATGGCCATGGCCTCGTCTTTGCCTCTCATTCCCACTAAAAACTGAATGTGAAGAAGGTAGCGAGGGCACAGAGGAAAGCCGAAGAATAAAGGTTAGATAGAGAAGAGTGATAACAGATAGAATGGCATCAGATCAACAATCTTATCCTACCGTTCCCCTGACTGGCTGTGCTCATGCGGTACGTTAGTTCAGTTTTGCAAAAGACAGCGCAGGTTATCCTCTTTGTTCAAGTGTGAAATCATCCCAAAATTTTATTTAACCGCTTTTTCCTCCGGTCTGTTTGCCATACCATCTTATTTCTACACAGGATGGTACCCAAGTTCGCAGTACCTTCATCGTCTATTAAAAAATTATCTACGGCAAATCTTTGAGTCAGGCTTCAACTTTCGTTTTTGTAATCAACTTATTTGATGGTTGTAATTTGATTATTTTTGACAGACTAATTGTTGATAAACTTAAAAATGCCTAAATCCTCATTTAAGTGTCAAAAGAACAAGCATTTTCTGATTTAGACAGTAGACTGGTCATTGTGTTTAAACAAAATCCGTTATTTAAGAACGTTACAAATATTTGCTTTTACTTTGGAAAAGTCAATATTTTAATCTATTTCCTATGGCCCAAAACAGCAATTGGGGGAAAAAAAAAAAAAAAAAAAAAAAAAAAACAGCAGTCAATTTGTGAAAATGTGAGTGAAAATTAAATTGTTAAAAAAAAAAAAAAAAAAATCGGGTTAATTTAAAAATGTCATTAATGTATTAAAATAATTGATAGACACATCCCTGATTTGAAGTCTTGAGGTAAGATGATGTCAATCTGCAGTGAAGAGCGACAGGTACCTTGATGAGTCTGGCAGGATGCTGGAAGGAGTCTCTGACCTCCTGGGAATCTTCTGCAAGGGCACATGACTTGTGATATAACTCCTCTAAACTAGGGTTAGCGAGCAGCATCACCTACAGAAAAGATTTAAAAAAAAGTCACAATCATAATACTGTCGCCAAACAATAAATTAAAAAATATATATATATTTAAATTACAGCTAAGGAAACTCCAAAATATAACAATCTCAAGTGAAGTGATGACGAACAATCCAGATGTATTCTTTTTTGTTTAGGAATTTGGTAGTATCAGGCATCAGAAAAGTATTTTCCTTGTGATTATAATTGTCGCTTCAAATTTTTTATTTCTACCTTTGCATTGAATTAAATGAAATACTGCACAACACGGAGTGTTTTAATTATACGTGCATAATTAAAACACTCCGTATTATTTACATTTCAATTCATATTATTTCAAAATAGTCAGATAAAGGGGTTTGTGAAACAGTGACGAAGCCTACCTTGGCACTGTACGTGTGGTTGGCATCAGGTGGATCCAGCACAGCTGTATTTTTGACAAAAGGATCTACTTCCTTGTGCAAAATGTGGAAGTTACATGCATTGCTGAACTGAAAGGGCCGCGTCAGAGGGAAGCCGTCCACCCATGTGAAGGCTGCTCCAAAAAAGTCACTGGGGATATACAGATTCTGATAGCGCCGCCTCAGCTCCATCATGTCACAGCTTGAACTATTGCGGTGGGGGGGAACAAAAATATGTCACACGTTTCGCACTATTGCCCAATTCCCATCTTTGATCTGGTGCGGCAGTGTTCGACTCACGTGTCCAAACTGAACTTTGAAAACTGAACCGTGTAACGAGGGACCACCCTGCGAGGACGTCGCGGCGAGCGCTCCCGTCTTGGGGAGCGCTCTCTGGAGCGTTTGCGCACCGGCGAGCGCTCTCTCGACCGCCTGCGATCTCGCTCTCTGTCTCGGCTAAAGGTGAAAAAAAAAAAAAAAAAAAAGCATAAAAAAAAAAGTGTCCCTAGTAACTTTTTGATGGTCCTTTTGAACATGTTAGAAACAATAGGCCCCAAAGTTGGTAGAGAAATGTAAAAGCAGGCTTTACGTAATCAAAATTCTGCAGCGTGAGGGGTGATTACATATCCAATCAGAAGATGAATAAACCTGCCATGCATATAAATAACTTATAGTGCAGTTGAACCCCATGATATAGGTTGTCCCCAAAAACCTGATAAACATTCAATGTATCGTGAAAACACACATACATGCATAATATACGCATATATATATATATATATATATATATATATATATATATATATATATATATATATATATATATATATATATATATATATACGCATATATATATATGTGTGTATGTGTGTGTGTGTGTTGGGGAAATAACTGACAGCATATAATGAGAAACTGAGGATTGGATTAACGGTGGCACAGAACATCCTTGGAATAAATTACTGTGTTTGCAACTGTGACATTCCAACCAATCGCCAACGTTATATAAAATTCAAAATATCTGCCAATCTGATTAGATCTGCGCAAAGTCTAGTGAAGTGGGCAAAAATATATAGTTTTCATGTTTTCTCAAATTCTAAATTAAATGACACAAAAGGGTTTGTTTTCGGTGAGAAGCTCTGCCTTCTGTCACCAGAAAACGTGAGGCGTCATGTAAAAATGGTCAACAGTTTGATAAACCGCAATGACCTGCGATCCTCTTTACTGCGGAGGATGAGCTCAGGGGGGCGATCATTGCGAGGAGGGAAGCGCGGAGGAGGCTCGATCCGTCTCACAGGCTGAGGCTGTGGCATGAGTCTCACCGGGGGCTGAAGAAGACCCCCTGAAAACACAGCTAGAGAACAATGTCATACTGGCTTTGGCTGTTTCACACCCAAATATGAATCATTTTTATCCAGAGGTGAGCCTACACTGGTGAACTCTCTTTTACCTTTCGGAGGCGGCTGTGGCAGCAGAGGCTGAGGTGGGTTTTGGAGCAGAGGGCCTAGTGAGGCGGCAGACAGCTGGGCCTGAAGTAAAGAAGGAGGAGCAGCCGGGGGAGGGACACTGAACGTGGTCGGAGGAGGTAGCGACTGAAGGATGGGGGGAGCTTTCATCATGTTAGGAGGTGGTGGGTGACTCTAGAAAATAAAATGGGAAAAAGGGAAGATGAAAAATGTAATTAAAAATAACAAAGAATGAATGTCTGTGTCACTCTGCATCTTGAGGGGTTTGATTTCACCGTCTTAAAATGCCCCCCTTAAACTGTGATAAAATTAGAAGAATGCTTTACCAATCAATGAGGATTGTGAGTTTTCATAATCCGTCTCTTTTACAGTGTTATACTTGAAAATAATGAAATGGCATCATTTTAAAATTTTAAACATAATGGTGCTGAAATCAGAGAACCTGAAGCCAAGGAATCACATTTGCTAAAACATCACCATAAAAGTTAGGCCCTCTATTTCACACAGCACAAAGGCACTACTTGCATCTTACTGCAATCATTTCTACCATAATAACGCGAGACAGAGCTGAAAGAAAACTTAAGTTATTTAAATGCACACATATATTGTATGGTATCTAGATTAAGACAGCACCTAAGCAAAAACATGCAAAGTCAAGGTTCCATGATAAGGCGTAAGGCGCTACAAAAAAAATGGGGGGTTAAACTGCCAAAGCAAATACTGTTGAGAAGAGAGCTGTGATTATGGTTGAAGTTAAAAACGGAACCAAATAATAAAGCAAGCAGAAGGACAGAGAGTGTGTGATTGAAGGTCTATGTGGTTACATTTTGTCTGCCATCCGCTGCGGCGTGCAAGTCAGAGTAGCGCAGTTGTATCCCGGGCTCATTGTAAAGGCTGCCCAGCTGTGGGGAAGCTTGAGGTAAAGGCTGAGGCTGTTGCTGATGCTGAGGAGGGATTGAGAACACAACAGTCAATCAGTGGCAAAAACAGGACGGGGGGGAAATAGGGCATAAAAACATGTTGAAGTCTCATTCAGTGAAAATTGTTCAGACCTAAGACTGAAAGGGAGGCGCACCAAAGGATTTCACCACCTTAATGTACATGTTCACGTTCAAACTGTAAATGCGCTCACCGACTGGTTTGCGAGCTGAGGTAAGGTCTGGATGCGTTGGGCGTTCCACTTGAAGGGCAGGTTGGCGTTGTACACCGCCTCCACCAGCACCCTGTCGCCCACCTGCGGTGTTTTCCCTTTGACAGCGCTAGATGATGACAAACAAGCATGTAAATTTGGTTGAAAAAAATATTTTGCGGGTTTCTCTGTGCTTTGAATGAACATTCATGACAAACAACATAAAGAAAGACTGAAGATCCAACTTAAATCCTATTTGACAACATTTTTTGATCTTAACGTTGGCTGCTCTCAGTCTCGCTCTAACCCACTGCCATACAATGAACCACAGGGTTCAATTCAGGGGCCTGTGCTGTTTTTGTATCTACAGCTTTTGAATTTATTATTGATTGAGCAGGATCTGGTGCCCGTATCTCACTTAGGAACCCGCTCCCGTTATACTTTAGGCAAAACTCCTCTTCAAAACTTGCCTTACAACATTTTATTTTATGGCTTTTGCGTCAGCATAGGACAGTAATGTTTTAGTGTTTTGAGATGTTTACGACTGTCATGTTATTTAATATATTGTTTTTGCTGTATGACAATTTTTTGCTCCAAGTACAGCACACTGTTTGCTGCGATGGTTGTGAGTTGAGAAAGCATTTGAAGAAGTCTTAGCTACAGTATCTGCAGAACTGAGCGCTGCTTGTGCTCTCATTCACCTGAGCTGAAAGAAGACATCTTCATCCACAAAACCGAATGTGTCGTGCAGCTTGTTGACAACGCCGGTGAAGACACGCTGTTTCTGCGGCTGCTGCTGGTGGCTGGAGCGTGGCGTCGGATATGACACGGTGATCTGGGCCGTCTGCTGGGGATTGGATAGACTCAAGCTCGTGGGCAAAGCTACTGGTGGCTAAGGAATAGCAAGGAGAAGTATTAAGACATTTCTAACCAAATTACCTTTCGAGGGGATTTTCATTGCAATGCTGATTATTGCATACCTGTGATAGCAGTGCTGGTTGAGGCTGTGGAAGCTTGGGGGGGAGAAAAAAAAAAGGAGTTAACATTTAAAAGTAGGGGTCCTTGGCTGACATTCAATTAAGTACTTTGAAAAGCACTTTAATACATCTTCATACAATGAAGTGTTTTTCTAAACAAATATTTATTGTAATTGTGGCTACTGTGTTATTGTATATTACTAGTTGACTAGAGCAAAAAGTCCCTTGCCTATTGCCTGGATATAGCTGGGATAGAAACCAGCAAGCCAGCAACCCTAATGAGGACAAGTGGCTACAGAAAATAAATAAATGCGTGTGTGTGTGCGCACTCACACACACACACACACACACACACACACACACACAAAATAGAGCACTGAGAGTTGTTTGGATTTTTCAACTTAATGATGGCACGCTTCACTGATCGACACTGCCAGGCTCTGAAGCTTATAGTAAGATCCCAACGGATTCCAAATTAATAAGACCACACATGAAATTATTCTAGGCCTTTTATCAGCTCCTTCTTTGTGAAAATGAAAGAGAATGACACATACTTGGCCACTCAAAAAATGAGTTGCCAATTGTTAATTACTTTTAGAGTGTTTGGGTATACGGTCCTAGGCTTAAAGAAATAGAGCGCAGCACTTGTACTTGTTAATTAAATAATCCCTGCGATGTGATGCAAAGAGCATATATCACCTGATGAGGAACACTGTACAGTGGTTGCTGCGGCGGTTGCTGTGGGGGTGGCTGCTGCTGTTGCTGCTGATACTGCTGAAGGGCCGAATTGATCTGCGACTACAGAAACGCGCGTCCAGCTGATAAGGCTCAAGTGTGCCGTTTCTACACATCCGCTACTCACTTTTCGCGCCGTGACTGACCTGCTGCAGTGCAGCGGCAGCAGCGGCTGCGGCGGCCTGCTGCTGCAAGGCGGCCGTTTGCTGAGACAACTGATAGTTGGCGGCCGACTGGTTGCTGAGAGAGGCGGCGGCCAAGGCCGACTGCTGCTGAGAGTAAACGGCGGGAGAGGCTCCCAGGAGGGAAGGCTGCTGCACGCCTAGAGCTGCAGGAAGACAGAAACATAAGAATACTTGATGAGGGTCTTCAGATGAAACCAAAGTCGTATTTTTGGCATATATTTCAGATTGTTCAGCAGTGACTGTGGCATTTGCTTTCACCACTCAACGCCTAAAAAATCTACTGCTATGGCACTTTTGTGAATCTTATTTTACAGTATATGGTATAGATCATTGTGGTGTCTACAGTTTCTTACTAATTTGAGGATTTTTTATTGAAAGTTTGCAGTTTATTTCATGGAAGAGTGAGCAACAATACCACAAAACACGATATAGATTTTTTCTTTTTTTCAAAAAGGGATTCTAAACCTATTTAGCCATTTTCAGGTGTGGTTAAGGTTTTGTCTATACTTAATTTGATAACGAAATCACTTTTTGAGTGCGATTTCAGATGAATTTCAGAAGAAAAAAAAATGGTCCCAGCTCCATTTATAAAGAAGAAATTTTGCAACTCAATGTGAATAAGAACGCAAGTGAAAAGAAATCAATTTTACCGAAAAATTTTTTCTTGAAGCTCAATGAGGGAATGCCAAGAGTGTGCAAAGCAGTAATGAGAGCTAAGGTGGCTATTTTCAATAAACAAGAATATACAAAAGGGTTAGTTATTTCATCTTTTTATACATAGATTTTTACGTACATAACTCCACACGTTCAGTTTTAATTTTGAGGCTTCCAGTGAAACTCAACAAAGGAAATAGTGATTTCAAAAAACAAATCAATGAAAAGGTGTGTCCAAACTTTTGGCCTGTACTGTACATACCATGAATCACAGGTTTTTGCACCCTGAGCTTTAGAGAACATACTTGAGATTAAATTAAATGTATTGTTGATGTTGTACTTTCACAATGAATTCCATTTTCATCATACTTTAGCGGGTGTTATGTTATACTCACAGTGCAAGTTAATGTCAAGCGACTGGGCCGTGTGGCCCGTGTGGCCTGGCTGGGACACAGAGGGGGCGGCAAACTGAGTCGCCCAGGGCGGATTTTTTTGTCCCCCAAACTGGGCCATGACTCACTTGGATGAAAGCTCGTCTCCACTTGTGGCTTATTGCTTATCCCTAAAAAATACATTCAACAAAAAAGCAATGAATGAAAATGACGTAATCAAGGACTAGTAAAGTATAGGCAGTAAAGCACACGTTGATCGAGGTATAGTGAGCTGGGCATTTTCAAGCTGATAAAAACCAACAGTTACAACGTGAGTATACGGATATCTTTACCTTTAATTTGTCAAAATACGTAGAAAGAACTGAACGTAAATTACTTTAATCTTGCTTTGAAACGCGTTCAGACTAATAGTTTCTCCCATTTAACAACAAATAGCGGCTAATAAGCGTTACTTTTCCACGACTCGCTGGCATGTTACCATTTTGACACATTACACTTGCTATTAGCCAGACTTTTACTTAAATTGCACCTGCTGACATAGCAAATCCCGAAAGCTATCAGGCTACACTTAGCCACTATCAAATGGCAGAAGGCTAACGCTTAAAAATATCAACTAAATATCGTTAATTCTGATACGCATTTAAATCACCGCGGTTGAACGACTGGGGTATGCCTTGCTCCAACTATGTTTGGAGTTCAGAACCAATATTATTAAGATAAATACTACACGGACCACGAGGAAACAATTAGCATTAGCTTCATGGTCAGAGTAGCCTCGTGCAGGATTTGTTATGGAGGCCGAAGCGAATGTTTTGCTGACAAGAGCAGCTGACTCGTCGTCACTAACGCTAAACACAAGTAACGAACATACGGTAAAAAGCCTGGTTGCAAAACACGTCATTCTGACATCAGGCGGAAAGTAACAAGAGCAAATTGTGAGGTTAAGTTGGGCTTTTTTTTACAATGAGTACCAAAAGAGGTTGACTTACCGCTGCCCACTGCACACGGCCGTTGGAGAGCAGACCAATACGACGCATGCGCGCAACGAACAACAACAAAATAAATCGGTAAAATAACTCTATAATTTTCTGATTGTAAAAAAAGAAAACATACATTCGTAACTTAATTGAATAAAAAATATAAAATATTTCTTTTTGTTTTCTTACCTCGCATCAATGGAATATTCTGCCGCTGCCCGTTTTGGCCACTTGGGGCAGTATAGGCATGGTTTACATGGACCTCTGTACTATACTGCATAATAAACCAAGCGGTTCGGCAAGCCCAGATGCACTTATTCGTACATTTATCCAACTGTTTTTTTTTTGTTTTTGTTTTTTTTGAGGGGAGGGGGTATTAGGGGTTTATCCATTTTTTTAAAAGAAATATAACATTTCAATGGATGTCAAATATAACGATTTTCCATGCAGACCTGTCTTCAAATTATAAAAAATAACCGCTGAAATCCAGTAATTATAAGTAGTCTAAATAACTCGACTCGGCGCAGAAGATAAATAATGTATGACCAAATACGGTTTTATTGAATGATTAAATGTCTCACTGCATTGTTTGTAATGATGACTTTTTGATGAATCTTTATCACGCTGAAAAGTGTGGAAAAAAAAACAGCTTTTACAATGAACATCATTGTGAGTCAGTGTCCAGTTTTTGTGAACTTTATTGTGATGCAGTGCACAGAGCAAAACACTACAAAACAGCTGTGTTTTTTACTTAGGATTTTCCTCCTTCCACATCTTAAACACAGTCTCCCAATAGATATGTTTAAAAGAGCAGGAATTACATCATTGACATTCTCCATGAGACTGTGCAAAACATTCCAAAAATACAGTATTTATACAGGAAAAATAAATAAAGCACGACATTTGCAGCCGCCACAAATGCAACTTGACAAAATTTGACACAGTATTGAAAAAGTATATTTTCACAGCACATTAGCTTCTTTCGCTTAATGTCTTGACATTTCTGAAGAAACGTGAAAACTATTTTAACAGTAAAGAGCAGGCACAAATGCACAGCAACAAGTCCTTTTTCTTCTTTGTGATGCGGAGCTGATCACTTGGCACATTTGCGAATCAACTTTCTGATTACTCTTGTAACTTTCGTTCCAGATCTGAGAAAACCTTTGCATTGACTTCGTCCACTTCATCTTCCACCTACATGGGAAGAAAATACCAGTCACGTTTACGATGATGCTTGTTCTACAAACAAATTGATTGTATAACATTATGATGTCTACAGTACCAGTCAAAAAATTGATAACACCTTTAAATTCATATGGTCTCAAAACACAAGCTCATTAAATGGAAGCTATTAATCTTGAATAACGCGCAGCTACAGATTAAGAGTCATCCCAGGTCATAAAGTATGTTTGACGGAGATGGAAAAACTGTTATCTTAGCAAAAGGTCTAACTTTTAGGAATATACAGTAAATGGTAAAACACTTCATTTTTATGATCGTACTTCTTCACCAAATAACTCAATCATTATGTTTTCATACTGTTGATGATCTAAATATTGATTTACAAAAGCACATTTAAAAAACAAGCACACGTGCACACACACACACACACAATTAGAGAGCATTTTCAAACTTCTGCCCGGTACTGTCAGTTAACAGTCACCTGCTCCACTGCTTTGACTTCAGGTATGTAGAACTGCATCATGTTCTGAATGCCATTCTTCAGTGTCACCGTGGAGCTAGGGCATCCCGTGCAGGAGCCCACCAGCTTCAGCTGAACCGTGCCATCCACAAAGCCCTTGAAGACCACATCGCCGCCGTCTTCTTGAACTGTCGGTCTGCATGGATCAGAGGAATGGAGAGACATTAGTCATTAGGCCTCAATGACAAGACACACCCACAAAACGATCTGTTTGAACTGCTGGCATCAGGCAGACGCTACAGGAGCCTGAGGGCCAGGACTGGCAAACAGCTTCTTCCTAGAAGCCATCCGGATTCTCAAAAAATCCCTCACCAACTTATCTGCCTCCTCCTCGTGCATTAAAATTTTGCTCAACATGATATTCTGCATTACTTTATTATCACCATTCTTTGTTTGTTGTTTATTGATATTTATTTTTTGCTATTTATTGCTCGATTGTGGAATGTAGTGTGCTGCTCGGGGAAGTGCAACACTCAGAAGTTCATCGTGTGGTACAATCATACATATGACAATAAATCTCTTGAATTTTGAATTTCTTTAGACGACTGTTAAGATTACAGCAATGTCAGTAACACACATCATAACATTATCTGTACAGTTTAAGGTTTTGTCCCACCTGGGATGAATTAACTCAATTTTCAATATTTACAATGAGGGAAAATGCTTGATAAAAATTAGACACTTGAATGTTAGCTAATATGTTCCACAGCACAAGCCTAAATATTACTCTCGTTTTTACCTAATTCTGGTGTCAAGAAGCTCCTTTATCATCAGTACCACTTCGTCGTCATCTTCGGAGACACCTACATGTAACAAAGTCCACATTTGATTCATTTTCGTAGCTATCGCCTCAGCTAATCCTATACTCACTGCTTTCTAGGTGAACGTCTCCTGTTGTGATGGGGTCACCGCTCTCAAAAAATTTAGCCATGGCCTCCAACGCATTGCGCTTGATATCCGTCCACTCCAAGTCCTCGTCCATCTTTTAGAGAACACAGCATGGTTGTTTAGGTTCTCAGTATATTTGTGCTTTGCGATAGGGTATGGTTCATAAACAAAATATAATAAAAAAATAAAAATAAAGACAATGTGAAAAAAAATGTAATTTGATAAATTATGATGTTCAGTTAAGACCTTTAAAACACAATTTTCAACTTGTTATCAACTGAAAATGACATCACCTGTGCTCAAAGCTTGAGTACCAACCCTCGTGTTGCTCATGTGACATTCACATGCTGAAGTTGGATTGGCCATTACTTGAGCCTTCAGCACAGGCGATGTTTTCAATCAACAGAAAGTGGCAAAACGTGTTTCTAAAACTTAATTGCACAAGAGGGTTGCAATTATTTTAATTAAGTCTAATTCATATCTTTTCACTGCTTAAAATAAAAGCAAGTAATACAAGTCAATCAGTGGAATATTCCTTTTAACCATAATTAGTTTCAGTTCATTATGCGGGATAAAAACATACCAGTGAGTATTATCATATTATTGTTTACAGTAACCACCCATAACATGGTTGTTCATTTGAGGTTTTTGAACAATTAAAAAAAAAAAAAAAAACATTTCCAATGGATTTCAGTGGGCACCCATTATATGCAGTGCCTGTCCTCTGCAAACAGCGAGGCATTAACATTTTTTTGTGTCATCATTTAGTTCTAATTGCGGAGGTTAATACTTTGACAATGAAGCTATTTCTAAGTGTATCTATCCCATTTCTCATTTTGTATTAGCAGGAAGCAAATAGGGATAAAGTAAAAGTTTTGTGGCAGTGTGTAACCTTCTTAGTTTAAGTGTAGTTTGACTCCAACGCCATTAAACATCTAAAGCCTCTTTTTAACAAATGTATGTACCTGAGCTGTCTTGCTCATTGCAAAAATTCCCCAGTGGTGTGACATTTTTCCCTCTCAAAACAAACGTTTAAAAAAGACTACATGGGTCTTGAAAAACGTGTAATTCTGGTCACTCCCACCACTCCAATGACCCAAGTGCGTGGAAACCTGACGTACTGCTTACCTTAGTGACGGTGATGAAATCTGGGCCAAAGAACACACTTTTCACTCCCTCGATTTCAAATAGGTCTCTGTAGTACATACGGATGCTGACATGTTATTGTGTGCTCAATCAAGCTTGAAGAATTAAAAATGGCAGAACAATAGTGGAGAATATAAGAGTAAAAGGAAAAAAAATAACAATCCAAACCTCGCTAAAGATGAACACTCGGCTGAGCTCTGAGAAGGAAAATCCAGTGTTCCGCTTCCTAAAACTGGCTTATCTGGAAGAAACTTCAAGCTTCTTGGGTTAGGGGTGTCTTCAGTCTGGATGGAAACTTGTCGTACTACAATATAAAAATCGAGCAAGACGAGGGTCAAGTTGGGTGAAGAAAATGGCTGGCAGTGGTCAAGAGATCCAAACAGCTGCTTACTTGGGCCGTGCGTGATTCTAGAGGTGGGTTCAGAAGGGACTCTCCTTTCAAAGAGGGTGTGGTATGAAATTCCAGTCCTCTCTGGAAACCTTAAATCAATAGGAATTTGTCCATTATTATGCAGGGAAAAGAGTCAATCCGTTTGCTTTACTTAGTAACGCATAGTTAGCAATTAGCTTGTGCAAACCTCTGAAATGTAATCAGGGCGAAGCTAATTCAAACTTAAAACTATATCAGCGGTACACTCTATGAAGACATGCTTGTTATCACAATTACCAAGTAAATTGTCGAACGTAATCGACACAAAGGGGAGACGAATGTTTCGATTGAAAAACTGCTTCCTTGCAAAAGCACGCTAATGAGTTAGCTATACTCGTTACGACATGTAAACTACGCGTTTAACTTGACACTTCATCCCGCCAGGCTCACACAATGCTCAAAAAATGAAACAATGTAATGGTAGAAACGTCAAACCGAATCAAAGTGGTATTTCGTGCCGTCCGTAGTAATGTACACAGAGCCCATCTAGTGTGCGCCGCCATCTTAACTGTTTTGAAAAAAATGAGGATGATGACGTCATATTGTATTTAATAACCCCAGGTCGTCATCAAAATAAGTGTGTTCCTCATGGCAGATTCGCGCATTAAATAATTAAATTAACCGAAAAAGTTTTTAACTTTGTTATTATCAAGTGGTTCTCAAACAAATAATAAAAAATGCATGATTTGATTTCACCGTGTATTGGTTTGTTTTATTCATTCATGTATTTGTGTTTTATATATTAAGTGTAAGCTTTATTTACAGAACCTTGTTTTTGTTTTAACGCCCCACATAAAAGCCCTTCTTCTAAAATGATCTCAGTGAAATGTTTCTACAGATAAAAGCTGAAAATGCGTGAAAAGACTTCGAGCAAGTTAATGCTGAGCTACACCTTTTTTATGCCTGCTTGGGGGGGGTATTTATAGGAGCTTCCGTTTTTTGGTAAATATTATACTTATATATAACAAAGGCAGTTGGTTTCTCTATTACAATTTATATTTTTAGTTAATATACTTTATTTTCAAACAACATTGTATTTCTTTGTTCCGTTTAAAGTAAAAAAGGTGACGATGCTTGAGAATTACATTTTTAAATGGAGAAAAGTAATTACACTTTTTTTTTTTTTAATTATCAATTGTGTAATGTTCTACTTTGGGAGAAAGTATATATGGATAAGGTGGTACGCACAGTATGACCAAATGTTGTGAAGGTTCACAAGCCAAAATAAGTGCGCCAGCATGTTCTCCTTTATGTAATCATATTTGAGTTTGTGTCAACTGTGGCTTCTTAGATCAGAGGCATTTTAGGGAAAGTTAACCGTCAGAAGAAGTATTAGTTTTTACTTAAATATGACTTGTTCTGTGAGTAAAAGCCTTTTGAAGTGACGGTGAAACATCCTCAACAAACAAGAAAAATGCAACTGGATGATTTAGAATTCCCACAAATGAATGACCAATGAAAATAAGTATAGATAATTGTTATCTGAGACACAATGAAACCGGGATTGCAATTCTTCAAGAACAAACTGGTGTTCCAGCCCACGTCCTACGTCGCCTTTGTTCTAGCACATTTGCGAGGTGTGACTAGTAGGCAGGGTGGAGACGAACTTGTAGTCCAAGTGAAGTGAAGAGAACACACTGCAACATCTCGGACTTGATAAGAAGCATGTAGGTATAAAGCTAGCAGTAAGAGCACAGTGACTTACGTAGTAGTGCACACTTTATTTGTTATCATTCCATCCTTTTCCAAGACATGTGGCTGTGGATTTTCTTTCCTTTGGCCCTCTCGTTGACATCCTTCATCGGAACGTGGGCTATGTAAGTACCCTTGATTTTTTTTTTCCCTCTTCCTTATAGTTACCGTGCGGAATTGTGATGGGTTTCATCAATATAATTTTAAGAAACATAACAGTTAGACTACTGTATATCATGCTTTAATTATGGACGTTACCAATAAAAAGTTTGGAAATGCTTTCAAATTCAACCCTTACATTGTAAATGAATAATGATGTCATTCAGACTACGCAGCAACGCTGAAGAAATCATATAATAAAGTTCATATTATGTTTTAGATTTTTCAAAGGAGGCACCATTGCGCAATTTGGTATTTTTTTAGTCAGCTTTATGATGTGGAACCACTCATGGTTTTCAAGAATCAATAGCTTTTAGATGTGTGAGAGAGGGTTTGAATTTGAAGGTGTTCTCAAACTTTTGACCAGTATGTTGTGCTTTATTTATTCATTCTTTTACAGTGGGGCTACTGTCTAGATAGGGTTAGCGTCAGCGCTTAAGAAGTGCATAGAAAAAGTCATTGTTGCTTGTTAAATCATAATTGTGACATTTTGAAATTATATTCTTCTAAATTGCACAACTCTGGTTACATCATTGAAATTTCGTATCATTTGAATGACGTGTGATCTCTGAATAAACAAGAGACAGGAGGGGCACTTCGCAAAAAGTCAGAGAATCACAGAAAAAAAGTTTTGAATTTTATATTTTTACTTATTTGCTTACTTGAACTTGTTTGATTTGATGTTTCTTTGTTTACATCCTGTTCTAATGACCTTCTTGTAAAGGATTTCAATGTAACTTTGTAGTGCTTAATTCAATGTTACTATTTTTAATGGAATTTTTGCAGTTATAATTACATTTTCTAATTCACATTTTCTTTATTTTTTCTGTGTTTTAATCTTTTATTTTTGGATTGCGTGTGGTCTCCATTTCCAGATATGGCTTGGCCTACACCAACCAACACGTGTGTTCGATCACTGACTGGTGAGTTTGAGCTCATTGATGACAAGAAAAGCAGTACAATTATAATAAGAATTCTTGACGATGTTGTAATTTCTAAGGTGGGGGGAGAATTTCTGTACAGCCAATCACACTACTAACTGCTGTAAGGTACCCACCATAAGGTAAGAATTTATCCAAATCATCAGGGACTGTATTATTGAACTTATAATTACAGTACAGTTAATGCAAAAATCAAATGTGCAGCACAAGCGGGACCTACGCCCCGGAGAATTCACTTTTCACAGCGGTCATCAATGCCGGCTCCTTTCTGTGTGAGTTCACTCACTCAAGACTTGAAGCAAGACTTGGGAAACAATACAGTGCATCTGGAAATTACAATTTTATTTCGTCCACCTTTTATGGTACAACCTTGTTCCTAGATGAATTCCATTTTTTCCCTCAAAACTTAACATGGCGATAAAAAGATCATTTGTGTCCTTGAAAAAGGTAAAACCTAAGCACAAAGCACTAGTGTGTATGTTTCAAACCAATGACATGTACAACATGTACTCATTGGTATGCAAAAGAAGCACGCCTACATTGGAACCTGCGACACAAGTTATACCTTAAGTTATACCTTAAGTAAGGTTGGAAATACAGTATTAATGGACACATTAATACTATATTGTCAATTCGTCGTTTAAATGGCTTTAAAGCGGTCACAAATGCGCACAAATTGTTTGGCATGCACATCAAGTTTGGCATTAATTAGGATTTTGTGGCAACAAAATTGTTATATCGCACACACAATATACCTAATCCTTGTCACAAAATGATTACTTTGTGTGAATGTGATTGCTACTTTGTAGCCACAAATCAATGTTTTTTTTGTATTTTACCTTGCAAAATTTAAGTATTTTGGAGCCACTAATTAGTATATTGTGGGTACAAAGTGGTGCTTGACCACTTTCTAATTTAGTATAAGGATTTGTTGTGCATGTTTTGCCTATTTTGTGGCCAAGATTCGGTGCACATATTATACACTATTTTTTTAAACTGACAAATGATGGTCTGCACATTATACCTTTTTGATTACCACAATTAAATATTTCCTTTGTCATATTTGGTACTTTCTAGATGCACTGTATATATTAAAAAAAAAAAACACACAAAACAAAAATACAGAAACCTGTGTTGATATGACCTTCTATTTTTGAAGTTTTCCTCTTCTGCATCTTCCACCATGCCCACATCATGGAAAAAAACGCAAGTCATGCCACCCTGAGCAGGTTTGCGTTGGCCTTTGGCGTGGTGGCCTCCATGGGATCATTCGCTGCCGGAAATTGCAACGTAAGTTGTAGAACAGATACCTAGCTAGCTAGCAAAAAAAAAAAAAAAAACAATCAGCAAACAAACCTGTTTAGGGGTCCTCACACGTGTTAGGATAACACGCCATTCCTAAACTATGCACCCAGGCTTGTTTTACAAATTAGGGAAGTGCACGGTTGACAGACTGGAAATGCAGTTCAAAGATTTTTGACCAGAATAATCCTCATTCAACACATAGCAGGCTGTTCCTTGACTGGTCATTCATTCCATGTTTATTCATGTCACTGTCATGCAATACTCAATTTATTAAGCGGCATTAACATAATAAACATAGCAGTGGCAGACCTACAGTAGCGTTTGTGACCGGTCAGTCATTTTTCACTCTGCTTTTTGTCCTCCGGTTTCGTGCTGGGTCAAACTGACCCATATGAAAGTTAAATGGAGTTCTTTAGCTTGATGTATAAAATGTATAAAATATACATCGAAAATGCCATCACTATGCAATGCTTTTAGAATGTAATGTAACTATATTTAAATTTTTTGCAATTAATTGAGAAATAAGCCACCTGGGTCAAAATTACTCAAGAATATTGTTGCAGTTTCTGAGGAGGGGGGACAAGGTTTGTTAGTTAGCAGGGTTACAACAACAAAAAAAAAATTATGAAGCTTTTAAATAATAAGGCATTACCTTGGGTCAAATTGACCCAGGATGCAAATACTATACCAAAGGAAGAAAAAAAAAAAGTAACACACGTGTAAATTAAGTGTTGCCTTTGTTATTTTGGGGAGTAGATTTAAAATGGAAAAAGAGTTTTTGACGCATTTGGATAAATGCACACATCTCCGGGTCATATCGACCCAGAGACTGTATTGCTGTTCGAGAAAAATGAGCAAAAGTCGCTGGTTAAAACAAAACATTCGTTTTGGATTCTACACATTTTGTTCTCATGCTCCCCAGCCTGGGTACCTGACCCTGCTCCACCACGTGGGGGCCGGCATAAGCTTCATGTGCATCTGCTGCTACACGGTCCTGCTCACCGTACTGACCGATAGATGTCACCTGACGGGATACGAGAACCTCCTCTACCCGCTACGTGTCGTGTCCACGGTGCAACAAACCATCCTCACCCTTTGCTGTATCCTTTTTTAAAATCGTTTATTATTGCGATTGTCGAAGTGATTGCGAAATCACAAAATTAACTGTTCGTACAGTGTAATGTTAAAGTGACCCACAAAAATACTAAATGTATACTTTTGAGGTGGTACTTTGTGTAAAAATTTGAAGAAGCGCCATGCTGTATTTGTGCAATCGAGTCATTTAGTGGTGTTGGAACAGGATGTGAGAGACCTGGCCAACTCTGATCTGAGATAACGTCCTCCTATTGACAAAGTGGGCCCGGCTACAGCACTGCCATGTATTGTCTCAACCTGCCCGAGTCACATTTCACTGCAGTCGTTTTGTTTTTAGCTGCTCAATGGTTTAACAAGTCTTTAAAAAAAAAAAAAGGCAAATTGGAAATTAAACTTTTTGCATTATACATATACATTTAAAATGGATAACTTTTAAAGAAAATATCAAATTTTTCGGATTTATAAAAAATATTAACTAAAAAACGTTTTACTAACAAGAATGTTTTTCTCAAAAACAGAGCTTTATCAATGTACACAAAAAAAAATCAACTTGCAAAAATGCGCCTGCCAAAAAAAAATCTAAAAGTACCTTTGCCTCTTAAGAACGATGACTTTCATTTTCAAAAAAACCCTTTTTTTTCCCCAAAAAAAGTATTTTTCCTTGTATGACTCTCTGGTGTTCCGATTGCATATTTTCCAAAAAAAATAACTTTTCTAGACACTTTTATAAACCTGACTTTTCCTGAAACATACAAAACTTCTCAAATTTAAAAAACAAATGACTTAGTACAAATGGCACATTTTCTTACAAGTTATACTAAATTATAAACAATTTCCCTACAAAAAATTCTACAAAATAAATAATAAATTTTATTTTTCGCTAGGATCCAAAAAATGTTCTGACATATACACAATTTTTTTCTGGGAAACTGTCTATGTTTAAGATATTGACTTTGAATTCTTAAATTTAAAATAGTTTTGATACAGAAAAAAACAATCACAAAATGTGAAGCTGTGGTCCACTATCAGAGAAAATGTGTCCATTGATACTGTATTCCGCTTTCTCCCTGAATCCTGATAATCCATAACCCTAATTCCCTCTCAGACGCTTTCTGCTTTGCCCACCACGACTACTACTATGTGCACCTCTCGGCCGTTTTCGAGTGGATCCTGAGCGCCAACCTGGAACTTTTTGAGCTCAGCTACATAGTGGAATTCAGCTTCTTCTCCCCCTACATGTTATCCAATTTGTACAGCCAACGCGAAGAGGAGAGACCCTTCATGTTGGCCTGACAGACTTAAGACTTGCAAAGAGGCTGCCCAGGTCCAGCCCAAGAAGGGGTAGCTGGAACTAAACCATATTTATTAATGGCTGAGCTTTCATTGTTAAGACAGCCTATGTTGCGTTAACGCCTTTAATCCTTCGGTTTGGAAAAAAAAAAAAAAAAATCCTGTAGCACTGGATTGCTGGGACAATGGTCATGCCTATTTTGGTGGATGCTGACATCGACTTGTCAAGGTGTGTTGTCAAACCTGGCTGATGTTCATGTGCTTAAAGCAAACAGCTTTTGTAATCGTAAGGTACTGGAAATTTTTATGAAAGACTTCATTCACGCAAAACAGAGTGTTGCGAAGTGAGGTTTTGGGAGTCACCGGTTTCAAGATTTGAGCTGTCGAATGAATGATAGTATGATATGACTTGGCAAAGATTTCAGCTATACGCATTGAATTGAGTGAAGTTCGGCAAATAGTGAACAATTGAAGAGGAAAGAAAAAAAGATTCAAGCTGTTTACTGCCATCTGCTCACTTGTCTGCTACCATAATGCTAATACAATGGGAAACACAGACAGGCTAACCAAGCTACTGCTACGGTTTGATTGTTATAACTCCTCCAGCAACCAGTATTGGAACACAAATGGTGCAGCAACGTTTAGACTAACAATACTCCCAATGTGTGATATTCTTTATCCTCAGCAATGACTTCTAAATGAATTACAGTGTCTTACTCAGGAGCTGACCATCAAGTGTTGCACAATGTGCAATTGCAGTCCAAAAAGTTTACATTCTATTTAATTATGTATGTCCTTGATGTATATTTGAAAGTAAAACCATAGACTTAACTATTGGTGAAGACTATGGCAAAACCTTACTGGGTGTCTTTTTTCCACATGACAAATCTTTTGTTTTTGGCAAACGTTCTATTTTTCGACGGGCAAAGATGCTTCGTGATGAATTTTCAGTGAAAACATGGTCATGGAACTAATTTAACTCACATCTCAAGGCATCGCGAGCAGGACTAACTGCACATCACCTTGCTAAAGCTTTCCTGTGCATCCCACCAAAACTCACTGCAGCTCTGCCTAGGTTTTGCTTTTGACATATAAACAGCTTTCCATAATTCCACGAGAGATGATAGTGTTAAGAATGTGCCATCTTGTCTCCGATAAAAAGTGGCTCTGAAAAATTGTCTCTGCAGCAGTTTTAAAGACAAGGTCTCTAAGGCTAGGAGCACACTGCTGGGCTCAATGCTCAATTCGGTGTTTTGTTTTTTTAAATCCAATTCCCATTTTTTGAGTGGCCGTTCCCATTTCCAAAAAAATGTGACATGGATATGACCTGTATTTGAATGGCAGACGGCTTGAAACGGTCTCACATGCACACTGTGGAAATTATGACATTACAGAGTGTGCTTAACGGTAATGTCTACGGAAGTACCTGGGGATGTTGAAATAGCTGTCATACTGGAGCCTGAATGTTTTCAATCTGTAAAAATTTAAGGAGCAAATTAAGGAGGGGAGGGGGAAGTTTTTTTGTCATGGGGTTTTGTGCATTCCAGCAATGTCTCTCTTGCTTGCTTCGGGCAAGCAGCTCACTTGCTCCGAGCGAGAAAGAGACAAAATACCCCTCATTCTCCCTTCATTGGGTTATCTCCGCCTCGCCCACTATTGTTGTTTCGTTTTTTCCAAACTTAGTTCGCCTGTTTGAATACAGAATTGTGAAGTTTGTTTCTTGTTTGTTACTTCCAAGTCAGAGGTTTTGCGACCTGGCTGTTCAGACTGAAGTCACATGTCAAAAAAATTTGATACGCATCGGATTTAGTACCACATATTCAAGTGGCCCGAGCTGCAATGGGGAGAGAGAAAAAAAAAAATCAGAGCTGTGTCATTCAAACTAACAGCAAAAGATCAGATACGGATACGAATAGGGGCAAAAATAATAATAAAATAAACCAAATCTGCAAAAGAAAGCATTTAAAGCAACTTTTGAGATCTCTGCTTGTACCACAAAAACAACACGGGGTAGCATGTGGTATTAATGCAAAGCACTGAACCTTTACTTGAAAGAAAGTAATATACATCTTGGGGGGGATAAAGATACACTATGCAAGTCACTCCACAATTATCTTTTAAAGTTGCATCAATAGAGAGTGCGATAGGGAGTGTGTCTATCTACAATTTAGTTAGCGAGATAACAGTGAAAAGTACACAAAAAATTTGCGTAAGTATCTTTACTGTATGGTACACTGTAAAAAATGTCATCTAAGAATGCAGTAGTCAACATTTTCATCCGTAACAAAAAAAAAAATAATAATTTGACCTCAACTGCAAGGCATACATTATAAATAAATGTAAAGAGGGCAAAAGGGGGTAAACAAAAAACAAAAACTACAAGCAATAATCCACAATTCCAGCATGGCTGAAACAATAAGTGGCCTTAAAAATCTAAACCACTGGGGAACGTGGCAATGATTTTTTTTTTATTTTATTTTTTTTAATTACCAAACCTTTAAGATATTGTAGCTTCTTGCAGATGGTGTGTCAGCTCATTGTGTAACACTTGACAAAATAAACCAAGTTAACACCGCCCAACAACTATTTCTGATGCATATGGTTCCCCTCAAACAAAAAACATTGTTATTTTTGCCATGTTGCAAACCAGAACACACTGAAATTGAACAGTAGTGATTTTTTTCTTTGTGAAAAGGAATAACACTGTGGTAGTTGTCTATGAGTGAAAATGTTACCACGATGATGATGATTTGGACTTGCAAATGTTGTTAAAATCTAAACGCAGCAACCGTGGGGCCTTTCAAACGGAGTACATATTCTTGGTGGTGGAGCCGCTCTTGCTGGACGTGTCGTCGTGTGACTGGTAGCCCAGCATGGCTTTGCTGGGGATGCTCAGAAGCTCCTTATAGGTTTGTCTGCAATGGGAAGTAAACAAACAAAATACACTATAATAATATACTATAGAACACTATAATAACTATAAGGCCTGTGTCGTCTTCTTGTGCTCAATTTGTTTATCAATGTAAAAAAGAAAAGTTTAGCCCCAAACATTTATCATTCAATGAACAAAACCAACAAAAAGGTTACATCATGAACAAGTCAAACATTCTTATTATTTCCTTTTTTTTTAATTTGTCTTTTACGTATTTGCTTTTAAAATTTGACAGGGGTTTTGTTGAATTACTTTGACTTGACTTTTACTTTAATTACTTCGGCGCCCTCTGGTGGAACCTTTTGTGTCCTCAGCGCTTAGATGCAAATTCTTACAAACAAGGAAATAACCGAAGAAGTGTGCAGCTAATGAGGAGTAGACATTTTCGACTGGCAAATTAATTGAAAAGAAATTCAAATACATTCAAACAAAATTATATGCTCAAAACAGCATTTTCCCCCTAAAATGCCATAGGATCTTGGCTTTGGCCAGGATTTTATTCCACTCTTCCATTTGGCCGACATTTTGGCTTACCCTATCGTCATGATGGCGTCCCTGTTTTGGCAGTTGCTGGTCCAGATGGATATTTTGTCTGCTTTGTGTCTGACGTTGACCACGGCGCCGCAAACATCATCACTCGCCTCATCGAACGACTCACCCACTAAACACAGAAGCTGTGAAAACACATGTCATCGATCATTCAATCAATCAAAACCGTATTTATGCATCTCTTTTTAGACAAATATTATACCTCAAAATCCTTTACAAATGGAATCTATTACTGTGAAATACTGTTGTGTGGACTCACCGTCTCCATCCAGTAGCGATCGAGGTCATTGTGCCGCTGGACTTTATTGAGGGTCATTAGCCACCGCCCCCCCAGTTTGTTGCGGTCATCCTCCCACATGGGTTTGATGCCATCCTGGAACATCCCACAGGCGTTTAATTACAGTTGTCACAAGCAGCATATGTGTGAGCTTTGTGGGATGCCAGGAGAACCTACCTTGAATAAGCAGTAATCACAGCCAAAGACGAGTTTGCTGGGTTGCTGTATGTGGTTGTATAATCTGAAAGAAGCAAATCATAGGCTCAGGAAAAAGAAATAATGAATCAAACTGACCAATGAATGGCATGCAACTCTATAAAAGCAAATTGGATCAGATGAGAATCTCAGCGAGGGTGCTGAGGCAATGTTAAAAATATTATTGAGAACTGGTCATGTCCAGTTCATAACAGTAAAAAGAAGGAACAGCCACTTTCAATTGCCATTATTTGTTCTGGGAAATATTACTGAAAGAGACAATCTGCTCAGACGAGATTGTCTTCTCCCTCGAGAGTTTCAGTTTTATATTTGTCTGTTCAATGACATGATTTAGAAATAGTACTCATTCAAAGTCAATTCTTTCTGAAACTACTTGCGTTAGTGATTGAAATTTCAAGATATTTCAAGATATTTCAAGTTAGTCTGGATCCTTTCTTGTATGGTAAAAAGACAAGTACCAATGGTGGTGACTCATGGCACCTTTAGACAGTTGATATTGAAGCTTGGTTTTCAACATTGCTGAGATATATATTTTGAAAAAAAAATACAGGCCGAAGGTTTGGACACCATCTCATTCAACTTCTAATTTAGGATGGCCCCTCGTTTTTCTTGGGTTAGCGGCTTGGTTCTTGCCATGAAATCAATGATAACATCTATCCATCTATTTTCTAAGGCGGGGGACACCCTGAACTGTTTGCCAGACAATCGCAGGGCACACAGAGACAGACAACTATTCACGGACCCAATCATACCTAAGAACAATTTAGTATGACCAATTCACCTGCCATGCATGTTTTTTTTTGGGAGTGTGGGAGGAAGCCGGTGTGCCCAGAGGGAACCCACGCGGGCTCTGGTAGAACATGCAAACTCCACACAAGGAGGCCGGAGCCAGGTGGATTTGAACTCGGGTCCCTTGAACTCTGAGGTGGACGAGCTTATTCACTGCGCCACAGAGCCGCCCATTTTAACAGTTGTCCAAAAGGGCAGTCAGATGTGTATTAAACTCTGCCAACACGACTAACCGAAATTCGATTAATTAATCCTTTTAGCCATTTAACCATTTCAGATTATGTCATTGATCATTTGCAGATAAATGTTTTGTGTTTACTGAAAAATACATGAGTGGACCTTGGTGTAAAAAAAAAAAAAAAAAAAACACAGCAAAGGAGCGAAAACACAATATTATTTTACAAAATTATTGAGCGCCCCCCCCCCCCCCCCCCCCGCCAACAAAACAAAAACAAAAAAAAACATATGGAAATACTACCATGGAATTCCTGGGAGGACAGTGATTAAAATGCTGATTTGATTGCACAAGCAAAGATTACTTACGCCCAGAAGTCCTCCACTGTGTCAAATTTGGAAATAAGTCGCAAGTTCTCTGTCCAGCTTTTGCTCTTGTCGTTTTTGAAATACCACAGGGCCCATCTGAGAGGGGGGGGGGGGACACACAACAACAAACGGTCAGTTTTCAGATGTGGTGGAAAAAAAACATTTGAATGAATTAATGAGGTCTCTAATGGACGAACACTCTCTTATAGTCTCTGATACGCTCACATGTCCAACATTTGCCCGTTTCGATAACAAGCATGATTTGATTAGAGCAATAAATGAGGGATGTAGCGGAAGACGGCAATGCGTATGAATGCTGGGCAAGAGTGAAAAGTGCAGCACAAGTGCAGCCTTTGTTTATGGCCACTGAGGTGATTCTTTCATTTGTCTGGAGAGTGGGCGGGGACAGTGGGGGCAACGTGGGGCCATCAGCTGAACTCCATGACTCCCCTTTGCTACATTTATTCCATCCGGCCACACACACTCATCCTGCACCCAAGCCATAAACACTGATAGGGTATATGCCTGTCTGTTTACACTCTTCAACAGTGGACCAGGCGCGAAGATGCTCATTGTCTACTATAACAACACGAGGCAGCACCGACATACAGGATAAGCCTGGACAAGTGGAATGGTCCAGAAACCACTTAGAATGAGAACTATTAACAAACGACCACAGTCAAAAAAGAATGAATAGGTTCCCATAACTGCAGTCAAGAATGGCAACAAATTATTTCATCTAAGAATTATAGCGGGATTTAATTTTTTTGCTCAGTTTCCTGTTCTTTTTTTCTAGAACGCTTTTTTGTTCATCCACTGCCAGCCATTTTAGGACATTTTGACAAGTCCTTCAAGGGACCACAGACTTTCAAATCAAAGAGAAAGCATTAAAAGTAGAGCTGAAATTTCACCAAGGTGGTGACAACATCAAAATTCAACAAGGCCCGAGCAGTTATCACACGACCTGGAGTGTGCCATCCCTTATGAGAATGATGTGGAAGAAAATGACCCAAAAATAGTCAAAATACTGCACAAGGGTTGGACATTAGACTTGCATTGGACAAGGCATTTCAAAAACTTTGTTTTACTACACATGAAGGTTCGCATAGAAAATGTCTCAGAGCAAGTACTTGATATAATTAATCACTTTACTATTGAATGCATGTCTTTACTTTGGCTTTAAAAAATGATATTTTAGAGTAAAAAAAACAAAACAGATTTGTTTTTTTTATACAAATGCATTTAGATAAATATTTTTAAGAAATCCTTAGTGTAAACTGTAACGTGTCCTACATAAGTAACATTAGTTCACAATCATGACATTTTCACTCTCATTGGCACGTTCATAATATTTATGGTCGTTTATTTGTTACTTAAATTTCCCGTACTACTCCATACTGGCAGATACAGTATTATCTATTAGGTTATGAGATCTAGCAACAAGACAAGAAATTCATATGTTCACCTGAGACCCAGACTGTTCATTTGTGTCCACTGTTCTGTACATTTGCTTTTGATTTATATTTTTCGAGTCATTCGAGCTACTAAACTAAGTGTGTTCAATAGAGGCCGTCCTGGTGTTTTCCCTCCTATGCTGTGTTCTGCCATGTAAAAACAAAACTTCTACCATAAATGGTATCTGGTGGGGATGATCTTTCTTTTGGGTTTCAGAAGCACAAGCATGGGCCATTTTCATTTTCATGCATTTACTCACCTGTTTTGCAAAGGGTGTTTGATGTACTGTTCCTGGTTTGCGATTTGGCTGTCAGGTTGCGACTCTTCAGTTTCAGTTGCCTTCTACAAGAAGACAAGACACATTGGTGCTCGTACTTTTTATTTAAGCACATCATACCAATCACTATTGAGCAACTTAATATGTGGAACATACCTAAAACATAGTTTTGTTTTCCATTTGAACATGTACTGTGGCTTTATACTATAGTATAGTGTGTTTACTATTAGTTGGGATTTGTACAGTACACGGCGTTGTCAACATTAAGGCACCACAATGCTGCTTGAAATTTGATGTCACTAATTTAGTGATATTATTCTCAATTAAAAAAATACGCTCAACGATGTGGTGGTTTTGTGTAGTCAGGAACGGAATAACACCATTTGAGTTCATTTCAATGGGAGCTGATTCGAAAGATCGATGGCTTGGAATGGCAACGTTACCAACATTGGTTGAACATATCGAGCGAATATGCGATCGCGTATTTTAGCTTGTGTGCATGAACTCGCAGTCATGTAGCTTTTCAGATCACGCAATGGGCAAAATGATGAACAGAAACGGATCAAATCTAAGTTCCAGAAACCAAAGCCCACACAAGTTGACTTCATGATAAACTTCTTCACAGCTGATGGTGACTACGAATCGGACATTTACAGATTGACACGTTGATAAAAGCACGACTGTTAACAGTGCCGCAGTTTTCTTTGTCGTTCATGATGTATTTATTTAGTCTGCGGTGTTAGCATTACGGCTAGCATAGCTTCCAGCTTACATACACACACGTGTCACAATTTAATTAACGATTCAAGACGATGTTCATTTAAAGCTTATGAAAGCTGCGACGAAATCGTAGACTCGTTTTCAATTATATTAGGTACACTTTCGTTTTCGTTTATTTTATCCCAACAAGTGACTGAATGGAGTTTGAATGATGCGACGTCTAGTTAGCTAAACCTCCCTCCCAGCCGACAAAGTGAGTCACTCGCTGGATGCTAAATGCTGCTAACAGCTACCCACGCCAAAAAGAAACCGCCCGAGGTGAACGACACCACAAGGACATAATGGAAAACATCAGATGTCTTTTAACTAGGTTCGCATGAGTTACAACATGGGGAAATAAAGAGAAATGCGGCCGCCTTTTTTGCGAGGCAAACCGGTCGATTTTCTGAGTTAGCGCTTGCTCCACTTACCGGTTCCGATGTCGCCATCTTGACAGTAGAAATGATCTGCCCGTTAAGCCCACTGCGTCACAACGTAGCCTCTCACGTACGGAAGCCGCTTTCACCCAAACAAAGTTGACCACCTCAGGGCTACATAAATACATATGACCACTCCCTTATCATAAGAAAAAAAACAATCACGTTTGATAATGGACACGCTGTTTTTCTAAATTAGAATAAAAAAAAGTAATTCAACATATGTACCAAATACCGCCCAAATATGACTGACCAATCACAGCAAAAACTTTACATAACTTTATATGGGCATCCTTACGACATTAATGCTATCTCATGACGTCTAGAATATAAAAAAACAAACTGGCGTCTACTACAGTAAAAAAAAAAAAAAAAGAAGAAAAAAAGTCTAGTACAGTACAGAACGGGAAGTCATTTATCACAAATTTAAACGACTGGCAATAATTTGACCACATAGAATATCAATGAACACCTCTTGTCATTTGAAGAAAATCCGAAATAAAGGTTAATTTTCCACGTTTAAAATGAATGTGAAAATAAATACAAAAATATATGGGAATGGTATGTTTGTCTGCTGAAGGTGAGGCAGTCCAAAAACGTAATACTCTCACTAGTCTAAAACGATTATTTTGACATACAATAACGACATTTTAATTTCAGACCTAATGTCCAATGATAATACATACTTCATTAAAAACGTTTTTAAATGTATGAAAAATATTGTTTTTGTCATATTTTAAATGTTTTAGAAAGACTTTGAAATAAATTACCCAATTTAAAAATGCAGATGTATTTGTTACATTATTGTTTCTTTTAAATGTTTTTTTTTTTTTTTTTTAAATTACGTCTACTGTCTCGTATTTGAAAGCCAATCCATCATTGATTCCGGAGTCACCCCACATCAAATTAGGTGAGTGACTCATCCTTAGACATGAAGAGAACAAAGTCTAAATTCCACAACAGTGAGTCAATGAAGTACGTCCTCAAGCACTGCACTGTGTTGTGAAAATAAACATTAATCTTTGGGTTAACTGTAAAACAGCACCTTACAAAATTAAATAAAAGCAGAGCCAATATTGTACGTACAGAGGCCTATAAAGGAGACAACACCATAAACAGGTTTATGATTGAGTCCAAAATATAAATATGACTTTATTTCACAATCTCAAAAGAGATCAGACATCCATAAAAGAAATGCAAAATTTAGTCTTTTCTCAAGTCTAAAATGGATATAATCTTGTTTGCCGCATACAGTAATTCTGTTGCAAAATACGAGAATCCATAGTCTACACACAAAACAGTAAAAACAATATTGTTCACATACATATTTACATAAGGTTTTAACGAGTAAAAACTTTTTTTGTCTCCAAGTTTTTCAATGCTGGTGATAGCTTGTCGTTGATGGAAAAAAAATTAACATCGTTTTGTAATGTGGACTCATACAATAATTGAATCGTGTTGTGTTTTTCAAAATGGAGTTTCCTACAAATCAATTGATTCCAAACATGCTTACATTCATTTAATTGTGTGTTTGCAGCTCCAGAAGACATTAGAACTGGACTATGATTAGTACAAATACATCATGATAAACAGCATGAAAACAACTTTTTGTATTGGTTCCAGTACTTTTTTTTTCAGTTTAAAAAGAGCACCATCCATATAAAGTATAAAACCAGGTTGAGTCAGTGAATTAACTTGTCCTACTAGCACCGAGAGTAAATTACATTACAAGTTGTGTGACATTTGTGCAGATATTTTTTTCAAGAGTACTTTAAATGATGTAATGGATTTCAAAATAAAATCAAATATTCTTATTTAGACTCAAAGTATGACATTTTCTATGACTGCTTAAATAAATGATTTTTCCCCCAACAAAAGTTGAAATAAAGGGTTCTCATTCCCAGTCTAATATTTTAAAAAATCGATTAGATGATGGAAATCTTTTCTTTTTTTTTTTGCACCTTGATTTACAGATTTGTTTGTATGCAAATACAGTACTAACTGGCAATATTTTGGCATAAGTGACAACCATATGTTTGAATGAGCACCAATAAAATATAGAGTCAGAAAAAGTTCCAAAATCCTATTATCCCAACTCTGGTCATTCCAATTTTTCAAGAAAGTGAACATACATGAAATAAGTGCCACTCATAAGCACTTTGTTGTTGATGTAAATCATAATTGCTCTGAATTCTAAGTGTTTTTTTGTTTTTGTTTTTTTAAATGCAAGAAAACTGTAAAATAAAACTGTAAAATATATTTTCATATAAAATTCCCAATCTGTACATACATAATTTGGCCAAACGTTTGGGACAATTTTTCAAGTGAGGCTTGAGAGAAAATGATTAAAAAAAAAAGTGCTTCTTAGCAACCTTCCAGACAACAAATCACTTCTTTCAGTAATAACAGAAACCAGGAGAGCAGGTATGGGAAGCCATAATGCTACATGAGATCATCCGTAGTAAATATAGAAATGATATAGTGTGTACAGTGAGAATGGCACTGAACTAGAAACGAAAGCAAGGTACCACTGTCATTCTAATTGTGATGCAACAGGTTATCAAATCATAGAGCTCTTGCAGTAAACAGGCTTAACACCAGAAATTAAATAGAAATGATCAGAAATAAATAATCATGTTTTTTGTTCTTTATCATGTGCATACATATACACTGTATGCTGTATATATCGTATATATAAAACCAGTTACAAAATTACTTAAAATGCTTCAAAGCACCATCTCTTTTATAAACATAAAACTCACAGTTATAACAAAAGAAAAAAAAATAAAAGCCCCAAAATATGTCTTCTGCTCCGAGGAAGACGAGGAGCACAAAGCTAGCTGTTTGAGTATTTTTTTTTTGTTATCCAAGCACAACAGTCTTATGCATAACTTTTCCTCCCTACCATTAAACTAGTAAGACAGGTTAGTGGTAGAATGACTCCATCTTACTAGTATTTTTTTTTCCCTAACTGCATGACATTTCTGCACACTGGGCATACTTGTAACAAAACTATGTTTATTAATGAGGCAAAACTGTGCACAAGTTGGCATCCATGCTCTAATAGTATGGAAAGCTGTTTACGACTTGAAATACTTGATATCTATTTTAAGATTGAACACAAGTAGTGAAAAAAGAGCAGAGTAGTACATGTGTTTTAAGATGGATATCAGGGATTAAAAAAAAAGTTCCATCATGCCAAATAAGGTTAAGATGGATATCTGATATAGAATAAATGCAGAAATAGCTTTCAATAAAGCCTTAACTGTATGTGTGAACTTGCACACTTTTCTACACTAGTAAGACAATTCTGGCATGGGACAACTACATACTATGACTAGATTGGCTAGTTGACACATGTTCTACTAGTTTGGACAAAGTGCATACTAGTACATGGGCCTTAAAAGATGGATATCAATGCTATCGAAAACACGATAAAACAATGTTTCTAAGAGAGTGCAGATGTCAACTAGTGGACAGTTTTACCTCACTATTAACAAATAGTTGTCCTACTTGAGTGCCAAAGTTGTCCAATTATATCAAAAGTTCTTAAACTTATTATCAAGGATATTGAATAAATACTCAAAGGGCTTCCTATAGTCAGGGATCAGAAGAGCATGATTAAAACCAGGTAGAAAAAAAAACAAGAGAAGCAGTCTCAAGTTGATTGAGGTAAGGCATAAATAAGCACAGTGTGTGTGTTTGTGTGCATGTGTGTGTGTGTGTTGACTAAGTCCAGCTATTGTAAGGACCTGTCACTTGAGTGAGAGCGTAAGGGGACACGGTGATGACTCCGTCACTCGGTAGCGTCCACGTTTGCCGTGTGGGGACGTCCCTGGCCTTCCATGTGCCCTCGCCGTCCAACCCGGCACCCCCCTCATTCTCCCTTCGTCCTCCACTCCCGCCTTCCTCCCTCCTCAATCGCTCCTCCTCCTCTTCTTCCTCTCTCTCCCGCTCCCTCTTGGCCATCTTGGCATCCCACATGGCCATCCCGTGGCCTGGCTCGTTGAGGGACTTGTGCTGGTAGAAGACCAGGGAGATGCGTGTGGGGTGACGGCGGTCGGGTTTGAGGATGGGTGTGGTGGCGTGCAGTTCCCGCCTCGCGCACTCGATGAGGATGGAACCGTGCGACGGCGCCACTGCCACTCCGCCGATGTCGTGGTCCAGGAAGTTGTGCTCGCTGTCCGACCACACCTCCTCCTGCTTCACTTCCTCCTCAAACTTGTGGAGTCCGTTCAGTCTGCTGTAGAGGCCCTCAGAAGTAGGTTGAGGGGAGAAGGATGAGGATGGAGGGGCGCTCTCACTGGCCAAGGGTCTTTGCAGGGGTGAGTACGCCTCACCAGGCTTACTTTTAAAAGTACAGGGGTAGTTCACATGGCTGGTTGGCTGATACGGCGAGACCGAGCTGTTCGCTCCTAACGGGAACCCGTGCGGGTGGTGTTGTTGGTTGGGGGAAATGAGGTCCCTCTGTTGGTAGTAGTTGCTGGTGCTTTGACTGTAAGTGCTGGTCTGGCACCGATCCACGCTGCCAGGGCGAGGCGATGTTTTGTTGTAAAGGGTATGTTGCTCTGTTGGAAACAGAAAACATATTGATTTCAATAGCATCCATCCATTTTCTTAACCGCTTATCCTCATGAGGTTCGTGGGCATGCAGGAGCCTATCCCAGTTGTCTTCGGGCAGTAAACGGGATATCCCCTTCAGGGCACACAGGGACGAACAACCATTCCTGCTCCCAATCACACCTACGGACAATTTAGAATGTCCAATATCCTTGCCATGCATGTTTTTGAAATGCGGGATGAAATTGGAGCCCCCAGAGATGGCATGGGGAGGAAATGCAAACTCAACCAAAGAAGGGCATGGCTGGAACCGAACCCACGATCCACAACCTCTGTGTGTGATGCTGTCAACTTGCCACCTTGATTTAAATGTCCTGCAATATACTTTTTCCTGATTTGTTTCCAAATACAGTGGAATCGATTTAACAGAAGCAACGAACCAGGACTCAATGAAAAAAATTGCATCCACTCCATTCAAAGCGCCCCTTTGTACAGTAACTTTGAAAGTCTGTTTGTTCCAGGATTTGTTTTCTGTTTGCGCTGCTCTCTTGTCATCGATACACATGTTTACAGTAGACTAAACTAGGCTAAAACATGTATCAATGTGGCGCCCATTTTAGCAGATGCCATTGTCCATCAAAGGTGATGGAAAGCATGGACATTATCTTATTATCGCTGTTGGCATGCATTTCAAAATGAGAATATTGTAGCCACCTAATCATATCTATGGCTGTTTTGTAGTCAGGTACTAGTTGTGTACACATCTCTTGACATTTTATTTTTGGTTCAGTAATAACAATACACAGTTATTTTTATACAGGTGAGCCCTTATCTACTGTATGGCATGATCTAATCATAACACAGGGAGTTTCACGTTAGAGTCGGGTTCATTTGTTTT
The DNA here is from genome assembly GCF_059441005.1 of Hippichthys cyanospilos. Taxonomy (NCBI): domain Eukaryota; kingdom Metazoa; phylum Chordata; class Actinopteri; order Syngnathiformes; family Syngnathidae; genus Hippichthys; species Hippichthys cyanospilos. The sequence goes on from NC_142376.1 coordinate 8,514,066, forward strand.
GTAAATCCTATTGGTATGTCATCTGCTTCTCTTTGTGTCACCTCCCATCTCTCCTTGTTCTGTCCCTGCTTCTTGTGTCTTGATTCCTTTTGTCTCTCCTTCCTCATAAAGTCTTTTTCTACAGCAGCTGACTCCTGGTAGATCCTTTCTTGACTGACTAGGACCTGCCTCACTCTCATCAGGAATCGCCTGCAGGCCAGGGGGATAGAGTAAACGTTTGAAATCCTATCAAACTAACACGATGCATCAAAAAAATAACTACAAAGCTATTCACCGACAGCCAGATTGGATAGTTTACACTTATGTTCTAAAGTGATGCATTTTGTGAATTTAATTATGCATGTTTCCCATGGGGAACAGTTTGACCATGTCCCATAAGACAATATGTTTGATCTTGGTGTTGGTACTGAATATGTATTGAAAGTCATGTGTAACTTCACCAATGACGGCGCCTTGGACTTACCACCTTTGGTGGGGGTTTCTCGTTTTATTTTAGAAGGAGTGAGAGGGCTCAGGCCAAGCTTCTTTTCCAGCTTCTCAGCTTGAGCTTTCAAACGAGCTTCTTGCCTTATCTTGCGCGCTGATTTCACCGGCTCTGCTAGCAGACGCACCTACCAAGAAACAGACATAGATAATGTTCTAATTCACATTTCATAGCGTTATTGGTGCTATTCCCGTGTTAGAAAATTCAGTTTCTGCTGACCTCTCTTGGGAAGGATGACAAAACCTGGAGTGCACCGGTTTGTATCTTTGCCCACTGTCCTTCAACACGACCAAACTCATCCCTGTCGGAGATCTTGTAGAGTGGAAGAACATGGAGCTGCTCATCTTCAGGTATATTCCGAACCGCGCGGTTATCTTCCTTTGTTAAAGTGCAAACCTGAATAAGATAAAGAAGGAACCAAGGGTCAATTTCTTTGTTTGACCCTGTACCAAATGGGCCAGGACCACTTGGTGGTTGGGAGAGGAGACTGCGGCTGCAGTGTATAGAGTGACTCGCTTACCACAGTGCTGCCGTTATTCATGTTGTGGTTGTCCTTGTGAGCGTGGGCACAGAAGTCCACACAAGCCGTAACTCCCGAAAAAGGACGTCCCGCCCTCCAGCCAAGCCGACAGGAATTGCCTTTCTCCTCTTGTTCCACCTAGAGAAGAGAACCAGCAACATTTGGTTGGAGGTGATGACAAAGAAGAAATCATGTTGGAGTTTGTCTCAAGTCTCTAGGAACCCTAAAGGTTCATAAAGAGTAATTACTGGACTTTTATGTTTTGTACCTGGTTCTGGAAGGCTTCAGGAGCGAGGCACTTGTACAGTGGTGCAAGGTCAGTGGCAAGACTCTGGAGGTTCTTCTCTACCTTTTCTTCCTAAAAGTCATAAAGATTAGTAGAAAGTAAAACCCACAGGATTTTTAAGTGGAAATTTGTCTAAAAGGGTTGAGAACCATCAAATTACAATTTATAAATCCATCGTTGACAACAATGACTTACTTGTTCTCGGTATTCACCAATTAAGCGGAATTTGCGTGGCACTTTGCTACGGGCAAACTTGCAGCCATTGAAGTACATACTCCATGAGCAGCCGAAGGAAAAGGATGCCCCGCAGGTATCCGGGTCCAACCCTTGACAGGCACAGGTTCGACTTTGGAGGGGAGAAGGGAGAAGTATAAAAGCACATCAACACTAACTTCTTGATGCTCATAAAAATCACAGTTCAGGCCCTGGAAGGAAAAATTGCATAGATGTGGTGCATACTGGCTTCCATAGTAAAATCAGGAATGTGTCATTGAGCCTTTGGGAATCAGCAGCCTCCAAGACAGCAACACAATCATATTGAGAAATAAACATCCAAATCCTATTGCATAAATGGCAACACACTTAACCGTATAGCAAGACTTAAATACGCAGAAATAAACAGTCAAAATGCATACTGCAAACACTGTATAAATGAAGCTAAAATGCTTACTCTTCATTAAGGGCGCAGCGTCGGCTTGTGGGAGAGCCATATTTGAAGAGGGTCTCCGTAAGCTCCTGGTAGAGGTGGTCCGCCACCGCCCGCGGAATTCCCTCCCAGGCCAGGATGAGGATGACCAGCACGGCGGTGTCACAGTGGTGCCCTGGCCTCTGCCGTACTAAACACAACAGCTTCTCCTCCTCACTGCCACGTCGGACCACCTATATGTGATAATACATACGCATACGCAATATTCATTTACATGTTTCATGCATGTATACTGCATACATAGTCCATATGAATAAATATTGGGTCGTGGTTGTCACTTACCCATTTAGCAATTGGACATCCCTGGGAGCTCTTTCCTTCTTTTCCAGTGTAGACTACAACTTCCAACCGCACTGCATTTCCCTTGGCGCCATATCTGCCACACACAAATATGCATAAGAGACATTGACAATTCATTAGGTGAGCCTAACTCAAGGCCCGTGGGCCAGATCTGGCATTCAACATAATTTTATGTGGCCTGTAAAATCTCTGGTTTACCTCCATTCAAAAATAAGCATATAAATGTTAATTACAAAATACAGGGTAAATTATGATGTGTGGATCTTTATTTGGGTTCCCGGTTGCCACACCACCCCAGAAAAAAATCAAAACAAAAACAAAAAAACCCTGCTATCTTCATAATAACACTCTCAAGTCTGCTCTGGTAGGGCAGCATCGAATCCATTTGAAATGGATCAATGAAGGAAAACAACATTTTGGAGATGAGAAATTAACATTCTAACATGGGTAAAACCATCAAAATGTTCATAAACATTCATTTTGTCGTTTATGAAATGGATGATTGTCAATTCCATTCGTTTAGGGAAAGATGATTTGAGATTCGAGTGATTTGAGTTACGACCATGGCCATCCAATGAATGAACTCCTTTCTCAAGGCATCAGTATATCCACCGCTAAATCTGCGTAACAGACAATTTTGGAGTTTTCTCTTTTTGTCCCTGAGCTGTATATTCACAGGTTTAGAACAAGATGGTAACTGCCTTGACTTCCAGTAAACAAACTCAGTACAGCACAGATTCTCTCTCTCGCCATGAACATTGATGTGGTTTCTCTGTTTTCTGTAAACGGTCTCCTGAGGGCAACCATAACTATGACGCTGTCTAAATGAAAACATGTTTGACACTCCTAACCTAAATACTGATGTTATATACAGTCTCTCATGTCGGTTACATCACATTTTCCCGGCCTCAACTTGTTCTTTGTAACTGTGTGTGTGAGCGTAGTGTCATATGTGTGTCTCAGGTGCACATGCTGAGCGTGTTCCCTTTTAATGGCAGGCACCTTGGCGGTGACCTCGCTGCATTCCGTCAAGCCCGTACTTGACATGCTCAGCGTGTTCGGTGGAGAACACGCCCACACACATCCAGCCAAATAATAACAATCATCTCAGGTGTAGTAGTGGTAAGTAGTAGTAGTAGTAGTAGTAGTCGTAGTTGCAGTAGTGGTAATACATTATACTGTATAAAGCTTGTAGACCCTACAAGTGTGCTGAATTATGAATGAAACTACTTCACTGTAAATAAATGCTTAAAAGGCTTTACAGCAAGCTGTTTGAACATTTATTCAACATCCTACTAGTGTGCTGAATTATGGATGAAAACTAGCACACTGTGAATAAATGTTCATATACAGTACTTTAAACGCTCACTTGCTTGAATTGCCTGACTCGTTACTACAAAGAATACTAGTACACACGCCTTAACATAGATATCACGGATATGGAGTAAATTGTCAAAATGTTTTTTCAATAGTCATAGTGAATGGCGGAATAGTAGTCTACCTGTTCTCCATCAGTTCCCTCACAGCTTCAACACTGGGTCCTGCTCCAAGGTGAGTGTAGTAAGGACCTTCTTCTTTTTCAATGATTTGGTCTGCAGGAGAAAAATAATCAGTTGTAACCCCGCTTGACAAGAGGACCCAATGGTATTGTGGGAATAATCAGGTAAGTGTACCAACAAGTAGAAGTAAGTTCAAAACTAAATGTTTAAATGCCTAGTAGAATCAACCCACCCACGCATTGACAGCAAGGAAGATCAGACAGCTTTTTAGAGGGAGTGTTGAGCAGATTCTTTGTCGGGGTGTCCAGAAAAGCCATTGGAGACTCCAAAAAGCTGTTGACACTGTGCTTGGATGGAGTCGACTCCGCCGAATGGCTTGCATCTATGTCAGTAGACGTAGATAAGACAGTGACAGGTCCTGACCTCTCAAGTTTATAGTAGCTTTGTTGGCTTGGAGGCGGGGACTGCCGAGCACCCAAGAGCCCGTTGGCAGGACCGGGGTCGGGGACGTGACCGAGGTGACCTGCCCCGGGGTCAGCACCGTGTAACAGCCTTTGGCAGGGCTGTGCTACCTGAGTTAACGAGCACCTTTCGTGTACTGGACTTTCATCAGGATTGTGGCGGTGGAGTGGATTGTGCAGATATGACAACAGCTGGTTTTCAGGGCCGAGGCTCTGGTTGGTCCTGTAGTGCTGAAACTGCGTATTTTGATGGATGAGTTGCCTTGCTTCCTCCTGGGAGTCAGTTTGATATCTCTTCAGATCAATCTGAGCTTGAGGAAGAAACAGATTCCTCCTATGGTGGAGACCCGATTTGCCAAGCAGGGGAGTTTTCTTTCCTCTGCTTCGATGGGATGCGTCTCCATTAGCCATACGTTTTGAGAGAGGGGTCCTCCGGTTGGTTCCTTCCTGTGGTCCTTCATTGATCTTCTTCTTCCGGGGTTTTGAAGGAGTTGTTTTAGCTTTCTTTACAGGAGTCTTTTTCTGACTGGGGGATAACTGTGAGTGGTAGTTGTATTTGATGGCTGACACGGGGGTTCCCTTCATGTGATTGCCCTGGGACACTTGGCTCTGCCGGGACTGAATGATGAAAGCCAAATCGGCCAATTGTGCGGCCACTTCTTCCTCGTCCCGATTCCTCATTGTCCTTGGTCTCTCCCGGTCCTCCCAAAAACGACGTTCATGATCTTTACCAAGCTTCATGCTTCGGTGATCCATGTTGTCATATTCCGACTTGATGGGATGGGAGCCAAAGCTTTGGTAAATCCTTCGACCGGGTACCACATTACCATCACCTGACAGGTTAGCCGGCCTCGTGCCCTGGCAACGCTGGATGACATTACTCTGTCTGGCCACGGGCGGGTGTATCACTGACCTCTGGTGAATTGGTGAGCTTATGACAGAGACTTTGTTGTAGCGGATTCCTGCTGTTGATTTCGCTTCTTGCGTTGACGTTGCTTGCAGTGTGATCGTAGAATCTCGAGGTTCATACTTTCCTTCGGTTTTAATGAACACTGGTGTGCATTGAGGTATAGCTGCCAGTTGAGTTAAGGCCTCAATGGCGACAGCCTGGTCAAAACTAAGATTCCTCTTCTCTGCCAAAGACTGCACGCTTGGTAACAGGTCATTTGAAGGCGGTTCACGCTTGATAGTCTGGGGAGCCGTTGGTGGGCTCCCCTGAGTGCGACACAATTCATTCCTAAAGTCCTCAGATTCTTTCTTGATTAAGTGCAAATCTGGTGGTTCTGATTTGATGCACCGAAGAGCGGAAGGACGTGAGCTAAAGAGTTTCTCCTCAAGCCCTCGCCTCTCAGTGACGGAGAGACACACCACCGCCGCCAATGTGGACAGAGGGTCTTCGCACACATCATCTTTATCGCTAAAATGTGCAGCAATTGCTTCTTCGTCCTCCTCCAGTTTTATCCTCTTCAGTGAGCCTGACATGTCATACAGAGAAGTCTTGGGTCCATTCTGAGTGGTGATTATGCTTCGTTGAGGCTCAGAGGCCATTGTAGTCCTGTGATATGCAGACTTCAGGTCAGGGTGACACCCGGCGGTCACATTAGCACCATTAGATTTTGTCGGGTCTTCGGTAGAGCCGTTGTGGAAATTCACAGAAGAGCGTACATGTTGATGAAGTGCAATGTTGCTCCGCTGCAGCCCGAGCTCTCGTTGAAGTGTCGGCTGTCCACCGAGGTCCGGGTTGTGCCGAAGCGAGTTGGTGACGGGAGGAGTTTTTGTACGCCGTATGTGCCCTTCCTCCTCCTCGTCCTCCTCTGCCGCCATGTGGGTGATATCCATCTGTGCCTCCCCTTTGCCATTGAGCGACACGCTTTCTGGAACCACCTGTGCCAAAAGGAGAAAGAAAGAAAATGGTGACTCACTGTGGTGTGCTGGTATGCGTGACTCAGCATCAGTCAAGAACACAACAAACCTCCTCTCAGCATGGTGAGGGCATTCGCCACCTCCACCATCAAGACGGTTGAAAATATTGTGGCAAACAAAGAGTACAAGCATGAGGCAACAAAAGATGCACATTCAAGGTTTCAATGGGGGCTCAGTTGCTGAGTATTGCCAGACTCATAACTTGATGATTCGAGTGGAGCGAGGTTTAGGATTGCATCACTACCAATCGTAAGTGTGTTTTGAGTGTGGGAGCATGCATGTGTGTGTGTGTGTGTGTGTACAGGCACATGTGCATATTCTCATCTGCAGCACACCAAGAAGATTGCATCACAGATGCACACGAATACTTGGTTGTTGTAATTCAGTAGAATTTTCAAGCAATGATATTTTGACTATTTTAAGCAACTTTTTGCTTTTCTATTTAAAAACAGATATACTTTGCACACTTTGTCCAAATGAGCGCTTACTTCTTCCAACAACATAAAAAAAGGCATCAATAAAAGTGTTATATCAACCTCAGCTGTGATCTTGATTGATTCGGATACAGGAACAGAATTAAAGAATGTATATCGGTGTGCATTTATGACTACATCTTATCACATTTTAAAAAGCAAGCGTGAAGATTATTTTTTAATGTAGTCGGCTACAATCATGAATGATTCACAGTGAATGTGTTGTGTCCTCTGCTAGCCTAAAAACCACCAGCATTTGGTATTCAAAACTTTAGATGTAATTTAAAAATATATATACTTCTTTAGTATATACTAAGATAGCATTTTCCAATAGTTAGCTAATTAGGCTTTCAGTTTTCTCAACGTGCAATGTTAGCAAAGCTTGGAACATATTTATAACGCTATGACCCTTTTTAGATAATATATATGTGAAAGTTGAGGTAATCGTAGCAACTCTTGGTATGAAACAACATGCAAGTTTGTGTACTTTGTGTTCTTTTCACTGCGCCAAGGTATCAAAATGGCTAATACAGTATATATACATATTTGTGTGGCTGTGAAAAATTCATCTGTACTGTATGTACATTTTCACTTACATGAGTTGACCTGTACTCCTACTTAAAGAGTAATTCTTTCGTCAAGTCTGTGAATATCAGAGAGTCCAGGATTTTGATGTAATTATCATATTTCAACAAATAGTGCCACAGAATGTCTGTTAGAAGTAGGTGGAGAGCTTTATTTGTATAAACGATTGTGTAAGAAGAAACTGACGCCTCTGCCAGTTGATATGTTGACATAGAATACGTGTTAAACTTGATTCTTGGTTCCTGTACATATGGTGCATCTTAATTATAATACAATGTCATGATCATTTTTATTTCCGTCATTTCAATTCAAAACGTGAATTCACTACAAAAGAAGATAAACAATTTGTATGAATTATTTAAAATAATGATGATTATACTTACAGTTAACAAATACCCACAAATTATTATTTCAAGAAATTACATTACATAAACAAAAGATGTGCTGTACTCAGATGAAAAGGGGATTTGAAGGCTGTTTCAGTGTGTGACAGGAAGATTGCAACATGAGAGCTCATCTCATGGAGTTGCATGGCTTCTCTTTTTACATGGGAGAAACGCCTCACAAACGCTATCAGTGTCAAACAGACTCATTGATCATCATAATCAGTTTCAACACACCCCAATGAACTAACTGACCAAATATTAAGATATTGAGTGAGCATGTTTAGGTTTCCACTTTAAGTTGATCAACAACTGTATTTCATTCTAACTGTTGACTTTAGAGCTGGCTTGAGGCATGACTCTAAACATGACTCTGGATTTGATCTGCTCCAAAAGTACAGAGACATCCTGGACTGGACAACAATGGGTCAGAGTTAAAAGAGAGGAAGAGGTCAATGGAGTGAAAAAAAAAACAAGAGTTCCCACGTTTGACTGGGGGGAAAACAACAAATTTGAGCTTATTTTATTACTTTAGGAAAAGAGCATGAAAAGCAGGACACAGGACAGGAACCAAAGCTCACAAAATTCATTTCAGTCTGGATTATTATACTTGTGGAAACATGTAACAATGCCTCTTTTCAAGGACTGATGACTTCACATGAGCACATTGAAAAGAGTATAAAATTTTCATTTGATTCCAAACTACAAATGCACAATGTAAGTCACCAGATATCCTTTAATTGTGATACACTATAGTTCTGTACCATACGAGTCAGTTGTCCTAACATAACCTAAAGGCCAAACCTCAGAGGAACTGTTATGAAATGATCCAAAACATTAAACCTGCCATGCTCCAAACACTTTTTTAATATTTTCAATACAAGCCTCCAAAAACATTTTGGAAAGGAAATAGACTCTGACAGGAAAAAGGTCCCCTAAGCATCACAGTACATGTTTTGCCTTTTTCTTGACCACACACGGACTGAGGAAGAACGATTAACATTTCAAACGTGGATGCAGATAAGCAAACCACTACATTTTGTTATTGTTATGGAACCTCCGATTCCACAGTGGACGAGTCTTGTTTTTGTTGGCAGCAGGCAAGCAGGCATTATGACCGACTTGAGCTACAGCTTGGCTACATCTTTCGCACCCGTTGCTGATTAACAAATGACTCAAAACCTTTTGCCATACTATTAACCAGTGGAAAACAATAGGCAGTACCTGGGATTGACGGTATGTATTAAAAAAAAAGATACAAGGATTAGACATCATTTTTGAAGAAGCTTTGACTTGAATCAGTCTTAACTGAAGAACAATTTTCTTGTGTAGGCTATGTAGCTGATGGTCTATCCATCCATTCATTAGGGTTGTGGGGAAGTTGGAGCCTATCCCAACAGTGTGTGGATAAAAGGTAGGGTACACCCTGGACTGGTTGCCTGTCAAGGTCCATATAGGAAAAATCATGCTTACATTCACAGTTATCAATGATTCAGGGTCTTTAATCAAACTAATATGCATGTTTTTGTTTTTAAACATTTCATCAATATGAAAAAGCAAGTAAAAATTCACAATTAAAATTAGTAGATACTCCATAATTCAGTTTTTATCGAATGAAAATAGCACATAATTGTTCAAACAAATAAGATTATAAATATAAATTGGCCAATTAAGTGTACAAATTGTTTAATGTTTTATTTTGCCTCTCACTCTTTAAATGAACATATCTCAAGCGCACTTGTATGTCAGACTTTGGCTCACAACAGAAAGCAAAGCTATAATTAACTATAAAAAAAAGACGGCTTATAAACATAAAAAATCGTGTGTTCAGTAAATAATATTAATTCTGAGCCTCTAGATTTCCTGTAGCTTATTTGGAAAACAGGAAGTTTGGGTCCAGACAACAGGAAGTTAGAGAGTAACAGACAGCAGGAAAGCTAATTATAAATATTTCTTTGTTCCTTGCTAAGAGGCCGAAAACGTTTGCTTTTTAGGGTCATTTTGTATTCAGGCATCATACTTATAAAATGTTTAGGCACAGTAGAAAACAAGAGATTACATTTATCAAGACATACCTTAAGTTAACGTTACTTTCCATTGTTTTCAATGGATGTTAACAAGCTAGCGGGGCTTTCTTATCGTTTTTAATTCAGTATGCTAAATATGTGTTTGTGTGCTAGTGTGTTTCGTTCATTTTATGAGATATATAACTTATATTTCTATGTTTTTCCAGATTGACAGCGATTCCGGAATGAAAGAATTTTAAGGAGCCCAGTTAATTTGAGATCTGCTGAGCAGTGCGGTAGGCTATGGGACATCACAGAATTCTTCAACTGGAGATCTTGTAAAATCAAGGTACAAGTAGTTTTAATTTTCCTTTGTCTAATTTCGTTCAGCTATGAGTATATGATTTTTTTCTATTATTATTTTATTTTTGAATTAGTCATCTTAATCGATTGCATCAATAACGCACATGCGGATGCATGCATTCTTTGGATAACCTTTGGATGCATACTGTATAAGAAAAGATTGGCAACACTCAAGGAGGCTAGTGCTCAGTTTATGGGGAGATGCCTGTCGCAAAAAAAAACTGCTGTCAATGACAAAGCGTTGCTGGCCGTCTTCCAATATTGCGTCACACACACGTGTTGTATGCTGTGGATTTTTCAAACCTCATATCAAATGGTGCAGCTCCATTTAATTATTCTTCCTATAGCCTTGCAATTACAAAAAAATATATATTTCTTATTGCAGAATATCAATGCATATGCATCATTTGCTTATCAGGATCTTGTCTTAGTGTCTGTTTGCCTCACGTTACCTATAGTCACATGCAAAGTGATTAACCGGTAGATATTGACATCCAGATTAAGGTTCTTGCACTAGTATGCCTTTTATCTTGACTAATTAGACTATGTGGCGCACCAGTAAAATGAACTTTTTCACAATTGTAATGTCTTTTTTACATTATGATATTTCTGAACACAGTAGGTCAGTTTTGGCTTAGTGATACAACTACATGCTAGTAGTTGACATTTGCATGCGACTAGTTTCCTGGTGAAGTGCTAGGGGAAGTAATAGACTTTCATTATGTCACTAATAGCACACATGTACCAATTAGTGCACTATTTTGCCACATGTTGTTGCCCACTTAAAAGTATGTTCAATTAGTCCTATTAGCAATGATGAAAATGAATGATTATAATACATTGTACCTTAAGATGGATATCAAGTAAATTGAATGAATAGATTTTTGGAAAGGTTTTTTTTTTGATACTCTTAAAATCCACCTTATAGTTGTACCTTCTACTTTACTTCTAAGACAATTCGGTACCAAGAGCGCACGAGTACAAGTACTGTTATACCTGTACTGCCAATCCAACTACAGTTCTACATTTCACGCCGTCTAGTAACTTTACGAGAACAGCACAGTAGTACAGTAGTAAGGTTTAATCTCACACCAGGAGGCTAAAAGTGGCTCTAGTAGTGGGAAAACATTACCAGTCATATTGTGCTGAATTGTTGTAATAGCAAGGACAAGAAGCATACTAGTACACTGAGCATAAGCTGGATATCAAGGATATTGTGTAAATTCTCTAAAAGCTTTCATTATGTGTGCAACATTTTCCATGAGAACAAATGATGTTCTTTGCTCTTCCTTAGATAACTCTCTTGCTTGTGTAAGTGTTTAAGGGTTGACAAAACACTTGAGTATTTGGGACTGAGAGCTTTACACACGCTCAGAGACAAACCCTAGCAACACCGGTGTCACAGACGCTTGAATCCTAACAAACCTCTCTCTGGGCGACGCGTCTCCAGGGAGGTTTGGAGTGCTTCTCCGCTTCTACTCGGAAACAAACACGCATCACAGCATGTAAAGAGTTGATTTGACGCTATGCTAAAAAAAGCGTGTCCCCCTTTCCTGCCTGAGAGTGGAAGTGAGCGGTTTGCGTGTGTGCTTGTCTACACACGTGAGACTATTTCTTCATTCACTTGAGCTCATTTCCTGCCCTTAAAAAAAAGCACCACGATGATAAAACTTTATAAAGAACTGTGTTGGTGGAAAGGGAGAAGCAAATAGTTGCTGTTGGTGTTGTCTGACAAATCTGTTAGGATTACAAACATGCTGAGCTCATCAGAAAAACAGCAGGTGCACAAGTACGGCTCTTGAAAAGGGTCTCTTGAAAGTAATACAAAATGACGCGGGGCAAGAAAATTGTCCCGAAACAAAGCGCTGTCGGAGAGAGGTCCTTTAAACCCACCTGGAAACGACAAGCCAAACACCCTCAAGGTCCTCAGTCAGAATCAAAACCAGCTTCCAAATAAAGCACTCCAATCAGCTAAATCCAAGGGATGAGCTCAACTGCAGCTCCACTTTTGCCACTAAGTCACACACTTAGCCTTTTTTTTTTTTTTTTACCTTATCCGTCCTGGGAGGAAGCCCCTCTGTTTTCGGCAGCATAACCCCCACCCCAACCCACCCTCTCTCAACCCACTAAAAGGTATTGGTAGCCATCTTGCTTTGCCTCAAAAGACAGGCTACCGTAGCCTGGCGCAGGGCAAGCTCCTGGGTGTCATGACAAAGGTGACTATGGTCGGCAGTAGCCAAACTGCCACAGCTGAAGGTTACATACACACATGTAAGAGAGACACGCAGAGAGACACACACAGACACATGCATATATACACACACACGAGATGCCTTTGGCAAGAGGCAGACAGGGGCTCATCAGCCAATGGCGTGAGGACCTTCGCGGTTTGTAAATTATCTTCCATGCCTAGACTCCCCTAAACAAAGGATCCCCTATGTGGGCTTTTTACTCCAGCACTATGCGCAGGGATCGGAGGCAAGCTGTGGAATGGACGGTGCACATGGGCTGGATCTGGCTCTGTGAACAACACACACTGTGATTAGGAGAGATTAACCCCTAAGGCACCACGTGGTGCTACTGAAAGAACTGAAGCTGAACTGAACCATTTGGGGATATTAAGTATTGGAATTTAACCAATTTCCCTTAGTTCTTTGTTGGGAAAATTGAGGATCCGTTACAGTGATATCTCAGTTAACAGAATTGATTGTTAAGACTTTGTGGAGTAAAATGTTATGCAAATGATTAGGAAGAGAAATACATTGTTCACATGCTTACTGGTGATTCGCTATTCCCCTTTCACTGATTTTTCTGGGGGACCTAGTTACTTGATCGCTAGTATTCTGAAGTTCCTTACGATGCTTCAAGAGCTCAGAAGTTTTTATTTTAGCACCATCTTGTGGCTGTTTGATGCTAAGGAACTATGTTAAAAGTTAAACAGATGAAGAGAGTAAAGCCCTGTCCAGCAGAAAAGTATATAAACAAAGAAAACAAAAACAATGTTGACTTATTCGTTGCCATTGATGACTACTGAAATTAAAGATATTTTTTTTACTGGACTGGCAAGTGAACTGAGTTAAAGTGAAGGAACTTGTATTAGACAGGCCAAAACCCTGTCTCAAATAAAAGTAGCGAATAAGCTTGACTTCTTGTTAAACTATGTTGGCGTTTGGACAGGAGCTTCTATTAGACAAAGCAAAGCCCAGTCTAAAAGTAGTTCTGGGCACAATTTTTTAGCATCTTGTTGGAAAGGATGTAGTCAAAGTCGTGTACTGTTTGGGATCCCTCTTGTGACCTTTTGATGGCATGGTACAGACAGACAGAGCAAAACTAAGTTGAGTTTTTGAGGGGATGACTTATTTAAAAGCAAAATCGCTGTCTGAAAAAACAATGTTGTGAGCGATCCTGTGGCATCTACGGGTATTTCTTAAGCCTTTTCGGGTTTGCTTTTTATGGCCCGACCCAGTCCCCACTAGAGCTTGTCACCTCTTGAACCACAAATGTTTCAATGTACAATATAATTCCCTTTTCACTTTCTTAGGAAATGTCCTACTTTCCCATAATTTCCGTGAATAAAGCTAAGGCAGCTTATTGTCGAATTTTTTTTTTATGTACAGTAATTTGCCGCATGGATAAAATGCTTTCAACCTAATTCTTAGCTAAAAATTACTCTGTCAATTATTTTAGGCATTACTACTTTGGATATTAAATCAGTGTCAAAAAGTTCTGTCTGGTCTGAAGTGTTTTTATACAGCGCATTCCTTGCCCTCACATGACTGTGACACTGACCTCCCTTGCAAATAACTTCCTCAACATAAGACATGTGATCTATGATACTACGCGCTGTGTAACTGTATGTAAGTGCGTTATTTATGATGACCGCAGCTGATTAGAGGGAAAGGATGCTCACTACCCTGATATACTGAGACAAACAATGAGTTAGGGAGCACAAGACAAAGAACAAAAAAAGATAGGAGCGAGTTTAAAGGTAAGAGACGTCAGGGTCATACCAGGACAACATGAGTGGAGTGTGACCATGTGGCTGGGTGTAACACTCTAGTGAGGACACCTCAGCTGAGCATTTCATAGAGGAGGCAAACAATTCGCAACACACACAGCGGAAATGATTGCGCTGTGTTGCGTTCAGTAGAGGAAATATCCTAAGTTGGGGGTCAGTAAACGTATGGCCTTATAATGCTTGCTAAAGGAGGCTTAAAAAAAGAACACCTCAGTCTATAACAAGTGTTAAAGGGCTTCACAGAACACCGCAGTCTGCCATGCAATCTCACAATATTCATTTCTTGATAAAACATCGACAGCAAGATTGCTTGTTGGTCAGTCATCAGATAGTGATACTTAATACCTGATTTTTCTCCACATTTGGAAGCCTGATTCTAATCCGAAGATATCAGCTTCTATGCATTTTCTGTCTTTCGGCTTTCTAGTACCAAATCTCAATCGTGCCACTTGTAAGCAAAAAAACAAAACAAAACAAAACTGAATTTTGTCATTTGAATAATTAGGTATGTAGGAAGTGTATACCTCTGTCCCAAAATACAATGTTAATACCATCTTGTGTCAGTTACAGATGAGCTGCGATTAAACTGGGAGCTGCCACTGCTTGTCGAACAGGTTTGACAATGGCAAAAAAAACTACTAACTACACACCGGGGCAAACAACAAGAAGTGGAGGAGGATCGATTCCTGACTACCAAAGCCAGAAAGTTGAACGGTACTGTATGCGCAATACAACTACTTCATGCTAAAGGAAATCCATATCTTCCGATAAAAGTACAATTGTCAAATTTGAAGTTGTGTTAACAAGTTGTGAAAATGTATTATGCCACAACATTTGGTGAAACTAAATTAGTTCCATGATCATGCTTGTTAAGCAAAATGGGGGGGGGGCAGTCACTCATTCAGGTAAGGTTGAATGCACACTGCCATTTGAGTTATTGTGGCTGTGAGGATAACACTGAAGACTGCACAACAAACCTTAATAGTTTTGTTTTTTGCTGGTACAACTCAAAAGGACTGCACTTAGGTCTTGTAAACACTATGATATCACTCAGATGAGAATGTTAATTTGAATACGCCCATAAGAATGTGGTTACAATCTACCAAACCAATACTGTGACCAGCCCCTGGCATAGAGTAATGACTTAAATAAATAGAATGTACAAAATAAATCACTTTTTGTCACAGATTTGCTCCTAGTCAATGGACAGTATCCGGTTCCAGTGTAATACAAACACATAAATATTATCGGTGCTAGGCCTAAAATAAGTGACAATTTGGTTAATTTAATATTGAAAAAAAAAAAAAAAAAAAACTAAAATCAAATAAAGGCCAGTCCACCCATGAGGGTTTTATTTTGACAAATGATTGACCAATCAAATGTGTTGAAAATTGTTTTCTTTCTTTGATGATGGAATTTTAATGTTTAAAATTACGTTTTTGCCCCACACCAGCAAATAGAGCGAGTCAAAAACATCTCAGCAAGCTGTACTGATATTAGTCATACTGGAAAAGATGAAGGCAAAAGATAAGACTGTATTATGTGTGAAATGAGTTGTGTCCTTTCCCAATATTACCACTCACTCATCATGAACATTCTTCTAAAATAATTCTGCTGAGATATTGCTGTACATAAATTCAAAAACCGCCTCAAGCATTACTGAATAACATTTTAGTGGTGGTAAGAAAGAAGCTAAATTAAGAACAGGCTAAGTGGTGTCAATCTAGTCGAGTGCTTCATCTTGGGTGACGAAAAAGTCCAACTTTCAAGTCAAAAATAATCTTTCACCACCTTCCTACCCCGGGTTTGCTAAATGGAAATGTTTGCTAGATTAACACTGATTATTTTTAGTCTTTTAATGTTGACTCCAAAGACCAAAATGTGTGCTTTCCTGTTTGCTTGCGGTTGTCACCACTCGTTGGCCAATGAGAAGCACATTTACATTAGCTGCGGCATTAATGACAACTGTTGGCAACGGTCTCGTTTGGCTGGGCCGGGCTCCAGTGGGGTTCGAGCTGCCAGATGTTTCGGGACAGTTAGCGACTGTGTTGTGGAGCCGCTCACATGTAATGTATTTGAAGGTGATTAATGTCCAAACTACTTCTTCCTAACAAGAGCCAGACTCCTTATTAAAGAGAAAAAACATGTGGCACCTTTAAAAGCTGAAAATGAAGGGTGCAGTGGAATATTGGTTACAGTTAAGGAGTATTTTGAGATGGAGCAATAGAGGAGAGACTGAGATGTAAAATGTTGCAAAGACAGCAGTACAAGGTGCACACTGAGAATTTTGATCTTGTGTTCATTGTTTTGCAATTCCATTTCTGATCAGTTTGAAAAAAATCTTAATTGGAATTGTTTTCTCCTCGTTCTTGTGATTCAACATTCATTTATTTATTCAAGGCTTTCTTTCCATAAGAAAATGGCTCAATGTAATATTGTGCCTTCCGAAATGACATAATAATGTAAGGAATGAAAAACATTTTTGGCACTTTTTTTGCTTCAGGTCAATAGACATTGTGCTAGTCTTTTGTGTAAATGCGCCTTGGCCAACTGTGGGACAGTGCGATTCAGACATAAATTGACGTAGAGGTGGAACAAATTGTCATTAAATTGGTTCTTTGCAGAGGATAAATAATATATACCCACACGTGTTGTGCTATTATCCTTCTTCGTGTGTTGAAGAACAATGTAAAAAAAAAAAAAAATCATCACTTTTCTATAGCCGCTTATCATCACAAGGGTTACAGACTTGCTGGGGCCTACCCCAGCAAACTTTGGGCAGTGGGCGGGGGACACTCTGAACTGATTGCCAACTAGATTGCAGTGCACAGGGAATGAACAGCCATTCATGCACCCAATCACACCTAAGGACAATTTAGTGTGTCCAATACACCTATCACGCATGTTTTTGGAGTGTGGCACGAAGCCAGAGTGCCCGGAGAGAGCCCAAGCGGGCTCGGGGAGAATATGCAAACCTCACACAAGAACGCCAAAGCTAGCTAGAACTGAACTTTGGTTCCTTAACTGTGAGACAGACATGCTAAGGACTCCTCAACAGAGGCGCCCTGTAAAAATAAAAACAATTGTCATGAAAATATCATGACCAAAAAATACAGGACAGCCGAAAAAAACTGCACTAAAACTGTTTAAATTGCAGAAAATAATTATTCAAACTGGTGAAAAGAGTATCTTGAAAAAATACATATTAAGTTGCATCAAAATCTTGATTTAAAAAAAAAAGCCGCCACTACATTGTTTTCCAAAATCATGCTTCCATACGTCAAGCTAGTTTTCAAATATTTGCAATTTACGGCTTCTTAAAAGCACAGTAATCTTAAAAGCACAACCTATGTAGCTTATAAACACAATTTATGTGTGTGTATATATATATATATATATATATATATATATATATATATATATATATATATATATATATATATATATATATATATAATAAATAAATGAAAAAAAAAAAACACAGTTTAAAGTATATCATTTAATCCTTCAACGCATGCTGACTCCAGCTAATACTATTCTGGAGCTTTAGAGTTTCAGCAAAATCTGAATTTGTATAATCTCCACCTTGGGAAGGACACAGAAAGGTGAGCACGAGTTCAGTTTACGCAAATGTACGCGTTGACCCACAGAGACACAAAAAACACACATGCGCAAACTATGCAGGCAAGCAAGTACCCCACCCCCTCCCAGGCCCCGCAGGGGCCTCGTGGCTGCTTGTGAGGAGAGCAGAAAAGGCTTTTTGAGTTTGTGTTATGGTGAGTCAGCACATGTGCGCACATGTATTTAAAGCACAAATGAACCACACAAGTAAAGGGTAATGAATGAAATTTGGATGAAATTGCACATAGGTTCAAAATGTCACAAACTTAGGCCACTGGTTCTCAACCTTTTTTAAATGATGTACCCTCTGTAGAAAAAAATAATCCAACTTAAAAAAGAGAGCTTTGCCATCCATGCCTGATTTAATAAATGTTGTAACTACCTGTATGGATATTAATTTAGTCATCGACTCAAGACGATAGACCATGTAACATCATGTTTTATTTTTGGCTGGACAATGAGCATCTGTAAAACAACAAAATGATGGCATACAATGTTTTGCAAAGGACTCATTTGAACACAATTTAGCAGAATGTTGAAACATGCGCCAAATAATTTGCTTTTAGTTTGAAAAGAAAGCTGTACTGTTACTTTCACTGCTTAAAAAAATACATGATGTTGGAATTGCTGGTACCTGTAGAAGTCTTGTTGGAATTCCACCTATACTCAAAGATGCCTTCACATACTCTCAGGGGTACTCGTTTCCCCATTTGAGAACCGCTGGTCTATTGGTTCACTTTTGGTGAAGAAAAAGCATTTGCATTTTTGCATTATTGGTTTGGGCTACTACAGCACGTCCATCATGTAATCTCCGGTTGTTTTTAAGCAGTGTGCGTGCTCATCAGTACATCTGCACTGAAGTTTACTGGCCTCTGGCAGAAGAACTGAGAGCCACATTCTCATAAAAAAGACATTTCCTCCTCTTCTGCACTTTTCTGGGGTTACTAAGCAAGCAATGTGGCTGTTACTTGCATCTGTCTTTACAAGGCTAATTTCCAGCTAATTGGCTTGGACCGGCTTGAAAGGAAATACAGTATAGGCCTGCTGCATTGAACAGAGTCTGAGGTAGAGGCAAAGCAGGTTGGCTCGATGGAAATGTTGGCACCGTCCCTGACGCTTTGAACACACCACGCGGACACTCCTTCTGTCCCACATGTTTAGTCGATGAATGGCGGTGCACATGTGCGTCCTTCTGCCGATTGAGAAAGCACCCACACTTGAGTGTGGGGGGAATCTGATGATTGAGTTTAATTTGTGACCACGCTCATTACCTTTTTTACACCTACGTTATATGACATTAAATTTCCCAACTGAAACAAATTGATATGTATTTCATTTATTCCAGCCCTTTAAAGCATTTTTTTTAGATACATAAAAAATAGCGCTATATCGTGTGAATGTAAAGAAAGTAGTTTATTTGTGAGTTGGTTGTGTGCCTTTAAGTAGCATGACTTAATGAGTTACATCAGGAGCTGGAGTAGGGCTGGGCATTTGAGCTGTGTTCAGACAGCAGATTGAAGTGACCCAATTCCAATTGTTTTTGGCCCCCTGTGCTACATGACATGTATGTATCTGATCTTTTAATGAGTTTGAAAAACACGCATCCATTTTTTTTCTTTGAATGCAAATCAGGCCTCTTCAAGTCCTGAAACCAATTCATTTCAGTCTGAATGGCTAGATAACTTGTTGGACCCAAACATGATCGACAAGCAACAAACATCACATTTCTCCCCTCAAAAAGGCTGAAACGGGTTGGAAGAAAAACAAAATAATAATGGTGGATGAGGCAAAAAAACAAAAAGATCCTCCTTCTCAATTCCCTCCGAAAATTTGACAAATTGAAAATAGTCCTACTTTGGTATGACATCCATTTATAGCCAGGTACTCATTCGGCCATTCATTGTGGGACCTCCATAAACACTTTATTTATTTGTAAACATGACCGATCTCACAAAAAAATTGAATTTCACAAGAAATCAGAACTAAGCATTAAGCCCTGTTGTTTGAAAGTAGCCTAAGATGGTGTGTGAGAGTCTGGGCTTGAGTTGTGGTTTACAGCAGCTCCTTGTAAATGTTGTCATTTAGCTTGTGTTGTTTGTCAACTAATTGTTGTATTTATTTCAGAGGTACTTTCATCAATTAGCATTGTTTTAGATCATATATTTAGGCCAAAATGCAAACTTGTATTCTAACATGGGACTAACTGGCCAAACATATTCAGCATGTCACTTAGTAGGCTATGCCCCTCTGAGAGACAACACATGAATGGTACACAATACATCGAGTAATTACACACACACACACAAAAGAAGGATTTACCATTATTATTAATACAACACCATGCTGTTTTTCTTCATTACAAAAAAAGTAACCAAGAACTAGTTATTTGGAGGACTGGAAAAGCTTAATGGTGTGTTAACTTATCTCAGTGGGCACATTTATTCATTATGAATCAAATTATTTTACAAGCTTGATCACAAATAAATTAAACGGGTACGATGAAGTATTACTGCATGTATTTTAATATTCTAACATCTCAATACTAGATTGAGGTATACAGATTATAGTTTACCCTAATTACCTGGATGCAGGTTACTGAGTTCAAAGTCTTAAACTGTGGCGGTGGTGCGTGTCCGCCGGTTATCTCTGGCTAAGCCTCATTATGACCCTGAGAATACTCTGTCAGAGTAGGCAGGCGGGTCAAAGGTGGGCGGCAGACAATGAGGTCGCCGTGGCAACCGTCAGCACTGAAGACCTCTGAAGGCTCAGAGTGGGGGGAAACGGCTTGACGGGAGCGTCTGCTCAAAACAAATCACTCTTGCTTTACATTAAGGAGGGTCCCATTTTGGTAACAATAGAGAGGGTGGCTTGCTGCAGTACAAGCCCTGTACATGAACCCGAACATTCAAATATTAATGAATGAAAAGCATGTAGTGTATCGGGTAAGCAATGTGATCATGTATTTGATGCCATTGATACGCATCTTAATGTCCTTGTAGTAACATGCTCTTTGTCCTCACTAGTAGGACAACAATATGCTTGCTACTAGTGAGGCAAACCTGTGCTTTAGTTGGCATTTAGGATCAACATCCAATGTGTGGCAATTAACCCTTTCAGTGCCAAAGTAGCAAAATTGCACCAAGCAACATTTATAACATTGTCTACTAGCATCTGATCATCTGGTGCAGTTTTACCACCACACAAGTAAAATGTTGTTGTCCTAGTTATATGCAAAAATTGTCCTATTACAAAAATTAGGACATCTACGATGTATACTAGAAATGAAAAATAGTACAGTTTGAATACATTTTTAAATAGCCTTATGGCAAGTTTAATGTCCTTGATACTCTTATGAAAAATGTTATACAGTTGTTCATAGTAGTAATGGGGAAAAAATGCATCGTTGTCAATTGACCTTCAACTGGATATCAAACGTTAAATGCTCAAACAGCTTTCCATAGATGCACATAAATGCACCGCTTTAGTGAGGCGAAACAACAATTGCACATCCCCCAAAGCTCCATCTCTCTCCTCTCTCTCTGGGGGATGTGCAAGTGTTTTCATGATACACGTGTTATCTCAGCTGGGTTACTACAAATTCACCGCCACAGTTTTTAAAAAAAGAAGTCTGAGAGCTTAATGAGCTGGCTGAAGGAGCTGGGCCGAGCTAGTTGGAGGCTAAAGCAGGTTATGGGAAGCTCAAATTAAGTCCTCTGGGATGCTCGGCCAGCAAATATAGCCTGACAGCATGCACGGTCTTGCAGACAGTGGTGAGAACTGGAAGTCATGAGGAACAAATATTTTGCTTATTACTTTTTGGACTAAAATGGATTTTAGAGTCATCAGTGTGTGTTACATCAAGGAAGATAAGAATCTTCAAATTGTGCATCATAAATGTCTTTATTTATGATGCGCAGTAGCAACAGTATTCAGTGGGGAACTTGAAAACCATGCACAGAACGGTCTGTTATGACTGTCTGCACCTGTACAAAAGAATGACATATTTGGAATATTTTCATTTTTTGTGTATTTTGCATCACATCAAGCCCACAGCACACTAACCGCTGAGCAGTGTGTCTCGCAACGTGTTGTATTCAGCAGCAGGTTTTCATGAGTGGCCAACAGCGGAGCTCCGTTAAAGATGCCATTCAAAATTAGAATCACCGGTATTTGGCTTTGAAATGTTGAAGTTATAAAAATCAAGTCAAAAATGCACAAGACCACTTTGTGAAAAACACAAAATCAGGTGTGTCTCAAATACTACTACCTCCCTATCCCAAATGTGGAACAAATACTGTCTGGATGGCATCCATACTGCTTATTCCTTGACAATCGTGTCATGTGGTTGATTAAAAAAGAAAAATGCAGTGGAGTATATTGTACGTGGAGCCTTAAAACCGGATACAGGCGCATAGTTTTTACTATACATCAGCTTGTCAATCCGTGAACAATACTTTGTGTTCGATGAGTTGCTGACTGATTTTTGCAATCGTCCACTTCAGTCTTTCTTGTCCAATTTATAAAGGTTTTTGGAATGGTTAGTTTGAGCCTGCAAAGTTTTCATGACTGTATTTCCCATGGGAAAAATGTAATTGAAGGAAATTTTATCCTACCCAATTTTACCCTTCCAGGAATTTCTTTATCATTCTAGAGGGATTTGTGTTTGAATTCAACAAGGCACTTTTGGGTGACTGAAGAGGTTTAAATGATTTCAAAATCAGTCATTTCCCCTTGGTTTGAAATAGATGATGACCATATGTATTGTTTGGCATGAGAGGGGGATTTTACTGATACTGTATTAGCTGTCTATTGGTCAACCATAAAAAAGAGGGTTACCATGTTAAGACTAAGATTGATCAATATAGTCCTCACTCTGGTGACATATAAACGCCACACAGGAAATCCACAGTGATGAATCCAAGCCCGAACCTCAGAACTCTGGAGCAGACGTGCAAACCACTCAGTCATTGTGCTGTCCCATGTAAGGACTGTTCTGAAGGGGGATTTTGTACTATGAAAGGCAGCATTTTGCGAGCGGTGCTAATGTGCATGTGTGTGCGCCTTTAGGGCCAAGGCCTTCTCTTGACTGACCGACGTAAGGCGAGGCCATGAGGGAGCCATCAAGCAAGCCTGAGTGAAACCAGACCTTTTTTAAAAAGGGAAACCTCCATTACAATACTGCTCACCCAAACCAGAGAAGCTTTTTGTTGGCCAAATTGTTCTGAGTATATTTTCAGCTCCTTACAATCAGTCTTCTGTTATTATTACTATTATTACATGGGACCAAAACAAACCACAGTGGGCGTTAGTGCTCGCTGTGTTGAGGAAAACAGGAACAGCTATAGGCAAGCCACTACACGAGCTGCTCCACTTGGCCTCTGCCCTTTTTCACAATCATGTGGAAGAGACGTTTGTCAGGAAGGGTGTGTGAGCTTCATCAGCAAGACTAGCCACCGAGCCTATATTGACATACAGTATTGCTACATATTGTAATGGCGCGTGCTTGGTATATGCGGTTGTAATGCTCACCCTCGGCTCGACTCAATGGGCACCCATACAAGCTGTGAATTAAAATATCATAATATATGGTATTACCTTGCCTTACATGTGCTACGTTTGGCAATTTATTTTCATTTAAGATTGCACGGGGTCATGTCAGTATGGGCAACGTTTTTGAGGCTATCTGCTAGCTAATGTTATTGGGAAGCCACACGTTAAAGTGTTTTGTTCAAGGTTATCATTTACTTACTGAATGTAGTAGCTTATGTTATTTGTGTTCATAATTGTACATGCTAATCCACGGCTATAACGCTTTATAAGCCTTTTTTATAAGCCTTTTTTTTATTTTAGGTGCTTTGCTTCCAACATGTGGCATCTACACACGCGGGAATTACAAACATCTTCTTGGGGTTCGTCCGTTGTTTGCAGATTTTTGCTTTTTGTGAAAAAGGTTCATCCCAATTCACCGTGACTAACAGGGTGGATAGTATTTAGACAACACAGTGGAATAGCAGTTAGTGAATCTTCCTCACAGTTAGCAGGTTTGGGGCTTGAGTCTCTTCAGGTCAGCTACTCTTGACAGTTAAGCTGGTTAAAATGTTACTACTAGTCAGTCAGCCACTGCTTTATCGGTAGAGTTAATAAGGTCTACATCTGTTATTTCCATGAAAAAATGTATTGCAACCTTAGAGATGAGTGCCAATGTCATGTTAGTTCAGCGAAATAGAAGAATCAGTCCACTCTGAATGAGAGGAATTCTGACAGGGAGTTTACGTTCTACCAGCCAGCATGCACGTGTGTAAGTATATTTTGTATGTGTGTAGATAAACCAATCCCAGTGAGCCTTAAAGCCACACAAGCCCAGACTGACCCACATTTTGGGTACTTCCTAATAATACGTTTGCAGACTCCTGCCTCCGTGTCGCCTCTTCTGCTCGGCAATGGCGCTCAAAGGTCTCCGCTGAATGAGTCTGCAGGTGTTATATAACAGTCAGTCCTAATCTGCCTATGCCTCTGACGGGGAGAGCGATTCAGTCAATGCACTCGCACGCTCACATACACACACACACACAGAGCCACATGGACCCTCACATTCAGTTTCTCCCTCCCCCCAGCCGCATGGACACCATTGTGCGACGCACATGGTGCACGGCGTGCCTCAGAAAACCCTCATCAATGAATGAGGCCATTTCTGCCGAGCCACAAATAGGCATGTGTCATAATAAAAATTTGGGCACAATGCCAAGGCCCCAAGGTAGGGAGAATCATCCCCAAACAAGTTATCGCATAAACAAATTTTGACCCATTAGCTGCATTAGGAAACAGCTGCTGTATGACACATGATGAGCACAAAGCAACATTAGGGTTTAACCACCATGTTGTCTTTTTAGGGTGTCCAATATACATACATACATACATACATACATACATACATACATACATACATACATATGTATATATAAGCGTAAAAGAAAGAGGGACAGCACAGTGGTTTAGTGGAAGGCAGGTATGACTTATAGTTCTGAGGTTCAGAGTTCGAATGTCAACACTGGGGTTTCTTCACATTATCCGCATACTTCAGGTGACTTTGGGGAACCATGGACAGGTTGCTACCCAATCCCAGTATACACTGAGGCAATTAACCTTTGACACATATATTCACACAGGAAAATTCTGGATCTTCAATGACATTTACATGCATGTCTGTGAAATGTGTAAGGAAACCCCTCACAGTAATGCCACAGCCGAGATATGAACCCAGAACCTGAGAACTAAGAGACAGTTGTGCTAAACACAGGGCCAACGAGGTACCCTCTACTTGGACTGTTTTCAACAAAACATTGAAAAATTATGGCACCATATTGAAAAAGATCAAAGAGAAGAAATCTCAGTGTTAATAATTGAGGTCTCACACACAAACTAACACATAACAGGCGCTTTACTGCAACCACGTGCTGAGCGGCTGCTGGTCATGAAAACAAAGAAGGCATCATCCAGCATACTCAATTTAGTCACACATGCATTCACATGGGATGTGTATTCTCCACGCCCCTTCCCCCCACTCAAATATTTCGCAGGAAGGCTGCACCATGTCTGGGCAATCTCAGTGTACCACTAAAAATGTTCAGTTTTCTTCTCAGGGTAAGACAGATCTTGGGGGTTTTGGGCTAAAATAGAAAAACTAACCTGTACAGCAGGGAGAGTGAGCGAAGTGATCTGCCGCCTCCTTTTCAGTTCCACACACTTTCTCAGTTTACAAATCTGATGGCCGGTCCTGCGGTTGAGGCAGCAGCTGCACCGGCCGCAGCTGATGGTCCTCAGGCACGGCTCGCACCTCCCGCACCTGCTCCTCTTTCGCCTCTCCTTGCGTTGCTGTTGATTCCAAGAGGGCGGGGGTCCTCCTCCCTCTAACCCCAAGGATACTGAAAGAACAGAGAATTCCCCGTAGCCTGACTCTGACTCTGTTTCCAAGGAGAAGGAGGAGCGCGTACTTTCGGAGCTGCAAGAGAAGGCTGAACTGCCGTCCAGAGAAGGGGTTAAGATCTTTGGTGGCAGATCTAGCTCAGGTGCGCAGACTGCTGCAATCTTATCCTCAGTCAGAACTGGATTACACTCAGCAGGAGTCTTAGCCTGGCTCTCCAATAGTTCTACAGAGGGTTTTCTATCTTTGGCTTGCGGAGAAGGAAGGGGAGGGTTCTCCAGACTTTGCAGACGCTCCCAGAAGCTCCTTGCTTTCACTGAGTCACTCCGGATAATAACAGGGGTACTCCTTGCTATTGTGTTGGTCTGTTGTGACATAGAGGTCTCTGGTACAGCAGAGGATCTCAGAACTAGAGGTTTAGCACCTTGAACGATAGTTTGCATTTGTGTCCTGGCCTCCCTCGGAACCTCTGGTGACTCTGAGGCGTTGGGAGCTTTGGTGGGATTTGAGGTAGCTGTGTTTGGGACAGTTAGCACCTTGTCAAACAACTGTTCTGGCAATCCCTCCATGAACTGACATTTATCTGTAGGTTGTGATAGAACTGAAGCACTGACGAGAGACTCAGCAGGATTGCACTGTTTTGGTTGTCCCTCTCCATCGGCCAGCTCCTTTGGAACGCCCGTTTTTTGTTCGAGCTTATCCAAGTCCTCTGAAATTTTCTCCACAGTGTCCGGAATTATCACAGAGTCAACCATGTTGTCAGTCCTTGTCTTTCCCAAGCTCACATAAACATCATCTTTGACGTGACTGGAATTGTGTCCTGT
Organism: Hippichthys cyanospilos; assembly: GCF_059441005.1. Taxonomy (NCBI): domain Eukaryota; kingdom Metazoa; phylum Chordata; class Actinopteri; order Syngnathiformes; family Syngnathidae; genus Hippichthys; species Hippichthys cyanospilos. The sequence continues at coordinate 8,540,439 of NC_142376.1, forward strand.
AAAAGATGGCGTTTGCAGTCCTTGCAAAACAGGAGAGGCAACCCTTGTAGCATCCAGTTCACGGGGGCTATCTTGACTTCCGTCATTACAGAGGTCCGGCTCCAGGTTTTCACCTGCAGTGGCTTCGGTCACAACCTCACTGATTATGCTTGTCTGGTTGTCTCGTGGAACACAGTCCTCCATGTTGTCATTGCGGGGCGGTGAGTCAGCTTTGAGGGGGCTTCCTTCTTTAGCACCTTTGACATGACCAGGGCCTTGAAAATCTTTCAGAGAAACCGGCAGAAATTGCTCAGGATCTGCTTTTTTGAGGTCATCATCAGTAGTGGGGTTGTTGTTCCTCGTCTTTGATGGCTGGGTTTTGGTGTTGGCCCCTCCCCTGGTCTTCCTTGTGCCCCTGCATATTTTGGGTGGCGAGAAGGAATCAGTTGACAGCTGCGCCCCTCGTGGAGACTTTCTTCGACACAGGGTGTCATCTAACTCACTGCAACGGTCAGTCACCTTGCTCAACCCTCTAAGCCTTGTGGATCCTGTTGCACTTAGAGCACGGTTAACTCTACCAGGGGATGCACTGCCCTGGCCTGACGACCGGCTACCTATACTTCGTCCTCGAGAGCTCCGGCCCGACCGCGCCTGAGGCCTGGCACTCGACCTTGTGGGGGTAGTTGGGACTTTTTGGAGGCGCTCCGATACTCGGTCTCTGCCTTTATTTGAGTTGCTGGTTTTCCGTTTTGTACCTGCGATTTTCTGGCCATTTTTTCTCTGAGTGGGGGTTTGTCTCCTTGCGGATTTGGTGGTGGCTGGCATGGTTGAGTGTATGGAGGGGAGGGTTTTTTACAGCCAGCATGGGAGCCAGATTTTTATCAAACTTCTATCTAAAATCCACCTCTCTTGTTGCAATTTGGGTGTGGAAGCTGATGGTGCATGACCTATGAAGAAAGAATGAACAGGTAACCAGAATAATAAAAACACAGCGAAACACTTATGTGCCAAATCACCCTCCATTTTTGGTTTTAAAATCTGTGTCTTGTTTCAAAATCTTGTTCACAATCCTCTACAGTATCTTGGAAATGACTCAGAAGGACAGAGCCAAAAATCCTTTAAAGATATTGATAGCTGCAAGAAAAAAATTAAAGATTAACATAAAATATCATTTTCTCCAGAGAAACTATATCACTGGAAATCTTCTAAGTGTTGTAAAACATCTGTTGTGTAAAGTATATTCTGGAGCAAATGATTTATTCCATCTACCACTACAGTACCAGTTACGAGCTTGGTAATGTAATGAATTAAACTCTTAGGTCACGGCACCATTGTCGTTGGACCTTTGACTCCACTGTGAGTAGTGCAAAGTAGAAGAATGTAATCTATGTGTGTGTGTGAAGATATATATATGGAGAATAAGCAGGGTCAGACTTGCTATTAGGCTAGCACATTTGATTGCTTGGGACCCTAGACCGTTTAAAAACATTCTCTTTAGTTTAGAGCATTTATTGTATTAATTTACAGACCTAAACACTACACACAAAAATGCATAAAGATCCTTTCGTGTGCCCCCACCCTTCTGCAAATGATTGTTGTTGGGTTGCCGTATGCTGCATTGTAGTTTGCCCAAGAGGGTCTTGTTCAGTGATTAATTGTATCTTAAAAAATTAATTAAAAAGTACACATATCTCAAAGGTGAAGATAAGTAGCAATTTTGATCCAGTTTGAAGTCGGCATGATTTGCTTCAGTGGACCACAAAATAATCACGTGATGAGCCAAGTCTTGCCCTCAAGCCTTTTGTTTGACACCAGTTATTTAGTGTCTTCAGTGGACTTTATGTAAAAGTTGTAGGAATGTGGAATTCTAAGCACAGAGGAAAAACCAACCCAAGTACTGGGAGAACATGAGAAAAACATACAAGGCCGGCGCCTAGATTTGACACCAGAACCTCTGAACTGCTAGGTGGTTTAGCTAAGGTCCAATGAGACCGATAATAATTTTTTAAATTAATTGTCAGATAAGATAAATAACAATAAAAAAAACTCCCAAACTTGTCTTCACCTTGTCTAGAGTGACAGTTTGGCCACGCCTGACTTATGTCCTGTCTGACAGCTTTGTGTCAGAAACGTCGAGTCAAAGATAGATAAGCATAATAAGTTGTTCTTAACACAAATAAGAGCTGTTCCTCTTTGGCTTGAGCAGTTTAAAGGGCAAAGCACGTTGCTGAGTAGGGCTTGAGGCCAGATCCTGTTGTCAAATGTGCTTATTACAACCTTACAAACGACTCCTGCGTCGCCCTTTTATTCTTTTTTTCTTTTTTTTTTTTTTTGCACTTGACCGTCCGCGTTTAAATCGCCTAGTTGGAAGGGGGGGGGGGTGACTGGAGGGGACGAAGACCAACGCCACTTTCACACAGATCTGTCGCTCGTGTGGGTTTATCGACGCGTTTTTGAGGCAGAAAATGCTTGACATACCAGAGAGAAAGCCAGTTGCGCCGTCTGAAGTGCTAATAATACTCCACGGAGACAGCGAGACCTTGTATGCGTTTCCCCTCCTCGGCAAATTTAGCCCGCCGCTGCTGATGGCGAGTGGGTAGGCTGCTGGGCTCCCGCCCCGACGCGGACATGACAGGCGGGCGGGTTGGGGGGCCCCGGTGGCCACGTCGCCGTGCGGTTCGATCGCTTCGCGCCGTCAAAACGTCAAACCCTCTTGTGTCACAGCCACAGCCAGGGCAGCCCCGCTCGCTCGCTCTCCGCGCTCCTCGTTCCCTCCTACCAGACGCCAACCTTCTTCGGGCTCGGCCCCGGTCGAGCTCGTCTTCTCCGGGTTGGAAGGGAGGCGCGAAAACCAGACACGGATGGCAGCTGTCAGTGGGTCCCGGATCGGAAGGAGAAACGCGTGTCACTGCGTTTTCCCGCCACTCGTCTCCCATCAAGTGTGAAAAAAGTCATTTCTCTCAGAAAAAGTTGCTGCTGAAATAAGTCGCACACATTTTTAGGGGGCGGGGTCTTGTTTATTTTATTTTTTTGAGAAAGGTTGTTGTATGCAATGTTTTTATGTTTTTTCTGGAAAAATCATTGTAATAAAGACTGTTGAATTAGAGTATAGTTGTATATTTTTGAGGAGTCGAATTTATCTTTCCTTATTTTCCTATTAAAAACAAATAACTCGGCAAACTAATACGTTATTGTAAACCATTTTTAAAAAGTACAAAAGATGAAACAAATGCTCAAGAATCCAAACAAAAAAAGCATACAAATAAAAACAAATCACAAACAAAAAAATAACTTTGCGAGAAACAACTGCAATCAGGAATCTGTTTTTTGCAGATGTTTCTTTTGTATTTTTTAATTGTGATATTTTTTAATGAATTGTTTTAATGAATTGTTTTTAATTGTTTAATGAATTTTGTCTTTTGTAATGTGTTGTTATCTTTTTGCTTGTGATTGCTATTTTCGTATGCTTTTACATAGTGTTTTATCTTTTAATGGCGGTTTTTGCTTCTAATTTTCTAGTCTGGTTTTTGTTTGAGTTTTCGATTGCCATTTTTCCGTTTCTTTAGTTTTTTGTGAGAAATTTCACATATTTTAAAGGTATTATACTTTTTAAAAAGCAATATTCTTTTTTAAAAAAGTACATGATAAAAAGATCTGGGACAAAGCATGTCTATGAGAAACTTGTTTACTGTGTTATCTACATAAAAAAAATAAATATTTTGAGAGAACGTTATTATATTTGACAAGAATACAGTCGTATTTTCAACAACAAAAAATATTACGACCACGGAACGTTGGTAGTTTTCAAGAAAAAAATATTTTCAAGAAAAAAGATTTTCAATGACAATAGGCTCCTACAATATGCTTTCAAGAACATTTTTGTATTTGGTCAAGTTAAAATCTCATGCATTTTTGGGGGTAAATAATTATTATTGTAAAACAAGAAAAAGATTGTATTGCTTTGATAAAAAAAGTGTTGACTACTTGGTTATATTTTGGGGGGAATTATGTACAATTATGATAATCAGATTTAGAAAGGGAAAACTTTATATTTTGAAGGAGGGATAAATATACAGTACGGTGTTGCATTTGTAGACATGTTTTGGATTTTGATTTTAAAGTCACTAAAATACCCATTTTTTTCTTAGGCTAAAAGTCTGATAGTAATACATTGCTTGGGCGTCATCTTGTGGCAACTATTTTCAATTACAAATATTTTTGGATGGGCTTTTGGATGTGTAATATTTACAGAAAAAGTACAGTACTGTATACAATTTGACTGCTGTCCCCTTGCAAGGCCATTTTGTCACTGCCAGGTACATTTAATGCACAGTTATATGAAAATGTAATCAAACTATTTTTTAATTATTTAAACAATTGGTGTAACTTAATAATATTCATTAAAACGTAGGACGCAATCGTCATAAATCAGAAAATTATTGCATTTACAGTATGTATTAATAAATTTGTTTATACAATTGTCTTCCAAATGATTTAGAACCAATGCGCGACTTCTCCGTGGCGCGCTAAAATGACGTCATATCACGTCACCAGTGAGCGCTTGAGGTCCAAGAGCGAAGGGCACTTGTCCAAATATTACGTGAACCTCGAATCATTGAATTATCTTCTTATTTGACGGCTTCGGCTGTCAGCTCGTGAATGTTTGGTGACATCAATATTTGGTTCGCTTGCGTCTTGTGTGAGCGAGTGTCTCGTCGAGGAAAAAGGCGGCGGAGAAGTCATCTTCCTGTGGGAATATTCGTTCCATCGACCTTCCACGTTGCCGTTAGCGGCGAATGTACAGAAATGTCACTTCGTAAGTACAGTAAAGAACGATATTTTTATGTCTTGATGTCAATTTCACTCAACGCAAAAAAGTCTGGTTTATTGGATAAATAATGCTAAAGTCATTTACATTGATAACGATTAATGTCACGTGTTAATAGTGACAGTATTATCGATATGTACACAGCTATGCATGCGGTGGATTTGTGAGCATCCAGGATGACATCGGAGGCTGCTGCTACTGTCTCCACACCTTCAACCTTAAGCAGCACTCCAGCCCAAAGAGACTACTTTTTTCTCCGCTCTTTTGTAGCTGGAGGTAGGAACTTACACAATGTTATTGAGCCACGTCATTTCGGAGCACCACAAATAAATGTGCTTCCTGCTTTGCCTGATGTTTCCTTCTTCAAAACAAAACTAAAGAAGTAAAGCAGTATTGTCATTGTTGCTGTCCCTATTGTTCAGTTGAATTACACCAGTAAATGAATGAAGATAAGCTTTTTTTTATTTTAACATTGTGGTACTTCTCGTATGTGCTCCTTGGCCACCTAGGGGCATTGTAACAAGCATATAGCTATATAAGGAAACATTCACAGTCTTAATTTTATGAATAGGATGAAGAATACATCCCTATGAATAATAAATTATATGTCTACACATTTTGCTCTTTCTTATTGGGCTACTCAACCCCTAATCAACTTTTTTTGCTGATAAACTGTATAAATAGGTTTTCACTGTTGTTAGACTGTCCTCTCATTTGACGACAAGATATTTAGTGATTCTAACAGTCATTTTGTTTTGCAAACGGCTCATTAGCGAGTTGGAGTTGAAACATCCCTGCAATGTAACTGATGTTGTTTATCACAGCCAGTCCACACACCCTTGCGATCCAATTGTAGCACAGGCCCAACAGTACGCCAGGCAACGTTCCCTTTGATTTTCAAATGTTAGTGAGGGCTGGAACAAGGTTCTGGTAGGTAAGGGTAAGGGGTTGTGTACTCCTTTAAAGGGGTACATTGAGGTGAACAGGCACTTACTTTATGGTCCCATCTAGCGACAGTTGAAAAGTCAGCATTTCATTATACAGTGTATTTGCTAGATTGAGAAGCATGTTCATTCAATGCTTCTCTGCCGTAGGTGTCGCAGGATGTTGTGCCAAGACTACAATTGCTCCTCTAGACCGAGTAAAGATTCTTCTTCAGGCCCAGAATCCCCACTACAAACACCTGGGTAACATGACTAGAAAAAAAAACATCATTTACATCACCCCATAGTTCTAGAAACATTACTTTCTTGTACCTCTTTCTGTGCAGGTGTTTTTTCAACTTTAAAAGCAGTGCCAAAAAAAGAAGGGTTCCGTGGCCTGTACAAGGGTAATGGGGCAATGATGGTGAGGATATTTCCTTATGGCGCAATCCAGTTCATGGCCTTTGACAATTATAAAAAGGTACAGTGCTCCCTCTACTGTGGAGTCAATGTTTTAAAGGGAAAATGTGTTCCACTTGGCCTATAATGACAATTTGCACCAACAGATGCCTTTTCATTTGCTCCACAGTTGCTTAGTAATCAACTTGGGATCTCTGGACATATTCACCGCTTGATGGCTGGATCCATGGCAGGTAGATTAGAAAACAATCTTTGGTATTTCCTTAAATGAAATCTTAAATTCCTTAAAAAAATTAAAATAAGTATCAATGTCCCCTAATCAAATCACAAATTATCTATGTCCCCAAAAATTATGTCCCCATCCATTATTTGCTAAGAACATGTCTACTGACTGTTTTTTGCTCAGCCTATAGAACAATAAAATGATTACTTTGACCCCATTTGATGGTATCTGTGTTATTTAGGTTTAACTGTTATGTTTTTTCAATTTTTGAATGCACCATGTGCACCTTCACCACTGCCTGGAGAATGTGCCAAGCAGTTGACCCTGTAGTAATACCATTACATTACTATTGCTCTATTGTGTGCAATATATTATATGGATTTGTACAGATAAATGCTCAATGCTTGTTTTGTCAGGTATGACGGCAGTAATATGCACCTATCCGCTGGACATGGTTCGAGCCAGACTGGCCTTCCAGGTGACTGGGGAGCACCGCTACACTGGGATTGCAAATGCCTTTCACACTATCTATCTGACGGTGAGCAACTTCTGCATAAATACAAAAAGAAAGCATGATTGTCAATGTTATTGTCACTGCCTGGTCACTTATCGTGCTCTTTTTATTTGCATTGTGGCATAGGAAGGGGGAATTTGGGGCTTCTATCGGGGACTCACCCCCACCCTTATTGGAATGGCCCCGTATGCAGGTGATTGCAGTCATCGATATCTGTAAACCCAGTGGTACCTTAAATATACATTTTCTGATATACAAAAAAAAATTTGGATTAAAGGTGCAGGCCATTTGGAGAAATTCAACCTGTACATTTTAAAGTGTGTGTTTTGACGTTGTAGGTTTCTCTTTCTTCACCTTTGGGACCCTGAAAAGCCTTGGTTTGAAACATTTCCCAGAGACGCTGGGACGCCCGTCATCGGACAACCCAGATGTCCTTGTTCTAAAGACCAAAGTCAACCTGCTGTGTGGAGGGGTTGCTGGTGCCATCGCCCAGACGATATCGTAAGTGGGAGTGCATGACATGTGACGAGGCCTGGTGACAGCCTGTTGATTAGTCTTTTTTTTTTTCCCCTACTAGCTATCCCTTAGATGTGGCACGGCGAAGGATGCAGCTGGGATCGGTGCTTCCTGACGCACACAAGTGTGTGTAAGTACCAATATTGTTACCGGACATTTTATTCACAAAACAAATGTTTGATTATTGTCTCTTGTGCCCCTGAGCAGCTCCCTGAGCAAGACCCTGTCCTACGTCTACAAGGAATATGGCATCAAGAACGGCCTGTACAGAGGGCTCTCGCTCAACTATATTCGCTGTGTGCCCTCACAGGCTGTGGCCTTCACCACATACGAATTCATGAAGCAGCTCCTCCACCTCAACTAGAGTTCGCATCAATCATCTGACTCATTCAGATGATTACTCGGTATGTCTTAAACTCTTCAGACTCAACCACAGTGAATCTGTTATTGTCGTGTGGGAAGGAAGAGCAAATGTTTTTTACTTTTTCCTTCATTTCTGTACTACAGTGGTGCCTTGACTTATACATTCATTTCGTTCCTTAACCACATCAGTAAAAGTTTCAAAAGTATTTTTAATGGGAAAAAATTTGGCCTCTCTAGAATTTTACTGAATTAAAATATATGTACAGTGTACTGAATTAAACAGTTTACGCATCATAATTTTGTCCTTTAAATTCCTGGCCAGCAGGGGCATTGTAACACCAACACATGAGTAGAAAACATTCATGAGTGACAAGGTGACAATTGACTCACTTGCAGAAATAGTCATTCTTTTTTTGAAGAGGAAGAAGAATATATGCCTTCAAGTATTGTCAAACTCTCTGTAGTATTTGAAATGTAAGTGGCTTATTGGTAAACATGGACTGGTTTGATGATTGAGTTTGGTTTTAACAGTTCAGTTTTAAAATAAACCTCATAAAAACTCATAACTAGAACTTATTTTGAAGGGACACAATATGATCAGCTAATTGCAGTTGAATAAATGAACCGCTTTACTGATGGCAATTGCAGTTATGCGTACCGTAAGGTGGGGGCAAGGAAATAGAGACGCTGTATATATTCAATCCATCCATCCATCCATTTTCTAGAGCTGCTTATCCACACTAGGGTCGTATATCAGATGAGTGATTCAAACTCTAGTTTTGTAGTATATATATATTTTTTAAAAAGTAGGTTATAATAGATTATGATAAATGGATAAAAGTGCAATTTTTATTCACCCAAATATTTCCAAATGGTCATTTTAGAGCAGTGATCTTTTACGTAATGCTGTGATTTTCTGTGTGGTGTTAGAATCTAGTATTGGCCATTGCCCTATTAAAGACAGCTTCAACATAATTGCTAGTTTCATTAGCCACTATTTGGATTTTTGCATTGTGTTAGAATCTTGCCTGCTGATGTTTATACGTTTTGTGATTTGGTTGAAAACATATGCGTACAGTAATTCTTCTTGTATTATGTTTGGTTTTACACTAAATTTAAACAGGGAGTGGCAGTAAAAAGCTTGAATCAATCACTTGACCTCTTTTTTTATTGTATTTTTTTTAAACAAATCATTCACCCGTTCTTGTGTTTGGAACTAAAATTTATTTCGTAAGATCGAGACAAAAGCGTCCAGTGGCGACTTGCATCCCAAAAAACTCTTAAATCAGGGTACCACTCCACCTACCATCACTATCATGTTTACCACAAGCAGCTGGAAACAAGAGTAAATGATTCTACCATTTGAGTGTCATGAAATCCACATATTTCTTTGTATTTTTTGTGATGAGTTTGATACACTGAAAACTATCTAAATGTATTATTCAGGATTCAGGTGTTTATAAGTGTTCATGGGGTGTAAGTGGCATATTTGCCTAGTCTACAAACAGTATGCAGACTGTCTTTTGTTTAAATGTCTTTTTAAAACTGACCAGTTTGTGAATTATTATTGTTTTCTGCCAAAGTTTGAACTGTATCATGATTTTTTTTATTATTTTTTTGTCATGCACACAGATCCTTAATGCGTGTGGATCTTATAATCTTGCTATTCCGTGATAGCGGTATATATATTCTTATGTGCTCTGATTTTTCTTGTTGATGTCCATATTCTAATCTGTGATGATTGTTAGATCCAACATGTTTGGATCAACCAATGGGCTGAAGGGGAAAAAAATTGCACTTTAACTGTTTACCTTTTTCTTCTTATTTATTGATTGTTATACATGCTGCCCGCTGGGCAGTGACTTTGCTTACAGAAATGATGTGGTTTACATTTATAGCTGAAGAAAGTCATGCAAAATAAAACAAAATATGTGTCCTATTATTGAAAAATCTATGTGATAAAAACAGGCCTGCACACCCCTTTTTTTTCATTGCGATGATGATCGAATTTGGAAATTGAGTTTCACTGTTTTATCTAAACTTTTACTAGGTAATAATTGATGGTTATGGTCACAATGCCTTGATGCACTGTAGTACTTTGTTATTTGCATTGGCATACTACCTAACATTGTCCAGTGTCACATACTGATTTGACTAGAAAATGTGATGTCTCATATGAGACTTCGATTAAACACACTCCTTTTCCTGTTTTGGATTGTAAAAGGTAAAAAGTGTGTCCTCAGGTTGAATGAAGCAGGGAGAATCTACTGTTCCTGTAACGCTCCGCCCACATTTGCTTTACCGAGTTACACATCCTTGTTGCATTTGCATAAGAGTAGTGAGGACATCTGAAAAAGTGAGAAGTGCACTTTTGGGACCTAACAAACATTAATGGGCAGTGGAATTTAGCATTTGAAACCAGGAGAGTGTTTTTTTTTTGGGGAATCTTTCCATCAATGCCATCGTACACAGTGACCATTGCTACTGGGAGCCAGTGGTTTGCAGGGACAGATGACTACATCTACATAACGCTGGTGGGCACAGAGAGTTGCAGTGATAGGACTCTGCTGGACAAACCTCTGTACAATGATTTTGAGAGAGGAGCGGTAAGTGAGTCCACACAAAGATTGCTGAGAAAAATATACTTTGGGTATGTGATACAGTACACCATTCTGATGTTAAAAGAGGAAGATGCAATGGAAAAGACAGTGATGACATTTTAACCGACCTATTGCACACCTTGTCCAAGTAATGGCTTCTTTATAGAGTCAAACTCAGTAAAGATAGCACAACTGTTCTGGAATTAAGCACTATGACAAAATAACACGCTAACACGAAACACTATTAGAATGCTTGAAGGATTTATCTTTCGAAAAGTGGTCTCAAATTAGGGTAATGTGATAGGAATAAGTTTGTCTAGAACAGCAATAAAATAACCCAAGTGCGTCAAATTTCCCCAAAAATAAATGATGTCAATCCATGTTTTATTGCAGTTACACACGTAGGGTAACCCGCCAGCATCGCCCCCCCCCAACACCCACACTATTTGAGATGGACTGGTCTAATGTAATGTTTACTGGATGCTGCGACAGGATCAGTATTTCTTTTTTTTTTTCAAATTAAGAGCAAATTAATTGGAATATGAGGCAAATCGATGGGTTAGCACGTACACCTCACAGTTCAAAGTCCCAAGTTCAATTCCAGCTCGCTCCAGGCTTTCTGTGTGAAATTTGCATGATCTCCCCGAGCCTTCGTGTGTTTCTCCGGGATAGTCCAGCTTCCTTCCACATTCCAAAAACATGCATGCTAGGTGTACTGGACACTCTAAATTCTCCATAGGTGTGATTGGGTGCGAGAATAGTTGTTCCTCCTTGTGTGCCAAGCAATTGGCTGCCAACCAGTTCAGGATGTAGCAAACCAGCGACCCTAGTGAGATTAAGCGACTGTAGAAAACGAATGTATGGATAATTGGAACATGAAAACACTCGTTGCTAATTTTTCTTATGGTATGGTTTTACTACATTAAGTTTTTCATAGATGCAGTGTACATTGTCAATAGTGATGCAAATTTGACGTTACATGACGTTACACAAGTTATCTTTTGGAGTTACTGAATAAAATATGCCTAGAGATACCACGACTAAAAGTAGTTCTAAAGTTGAATCACTCCCCCTGGGGTTATATAATAGAAAAAAAATGTTGAGAACCACTGCTTTAGCGAACAGATGATGCAAGAAGTGGATTTCTTCCCAGGTGGATTCCTACCTGGTGAGGGTGGACGAGAATCTGGGCGAGCTTGTGTTGGTCAAGATGGAGAAGAGGAAGTACTGGGTGCAAGACGACTGGTACTGCAGCTACATCTCTGTAAAGACTCCCGGCGGAGACAATGTGGAGTTCCCGTGCTATCGCTGGCTTGTGGACGACAAAGAAGTGGTGCTACGGGATGGCCGAGGTCAGTGTCAATAAACTGCAGGGGTTAGATATCCTCATCAGTCCATCCCTTTGCATCTCTTTGGCTTGTTAGCTCGCCTGCCTCAGGATGATAAGACGAGTCTGGTCAAGCAGCACAGGCAAAACGAGCTGGAAATGAGGCGGAAAGTCTACAGGTATTCTTTATCTGACATTGAAGTTTCTTACTGAGCTCTCGTCATTATTAACAGAAATCTTGAAACTTGTAGATGGATGGAGTGGCAGCCCGGCTTCCCTATGAGCATTGATGCAAACAGGCATCAGGACTTGCCCCGGGACATCCAGTTTGATAGTGAGAAGGGGGTGGATTTCGTACTTAACTACAGCAAAGCGTATGTATTGCCCCCGATTGCTTATTTGTAAACCTCAACTGCGCGGTATTAGGAGCTGTGTGCGATAATTGTGACTGTGGTTCTCTATAAAATGGAGAGACAGTGTATGTATCTTGCAGGAAAACCTTTTCAGTTCAAGTCAAAATGTTTGGAAAGACCGTCAAGTTCAAATGAGCTTGAACGCATTAGGAGGTCAAGAAATTAAGGCTTCTAACATTTGAAAATGCACAGATGTGAACTGGAGACCATTTCAGTTCCTAAAACATCTTCCACGTCATCAAGCTGACTAAAAGTATGAAATTTGCAAAGCATGGGCAACAGATGCCAACATTGAAGATTTTTTCCACTTTTTATGACTATTCACGATTTAAAAAAAAAAAAAAGAATTAGAATTAGTGAGTGTTTCCACACTTTCGACTTAAGCCATTCACTACCACTATCTATAGCCATTTCTATAGATAGAAAAAAAAAAATTCTTTAAGTTGGCAGTGAATGTATTAACCTTCTGTTGATATCTTTTGTTGCATAACAAACAGAGAATTGATTAAAAAATTTGCTTTTTCAGAATCGAAAACCTGTTTGTGAACCACTTCATGCACATGTTCCAGACGTCCTGGAGCGATTTTGCCGATTTTGAGAGGATCTTTTTGAGGATCAAAAACACAATTTCAGGTCAGCCACGGATTCGTCTTTTGAGTTATTTGTATTTTCTTTCACATTTTATATATTGATGACTTCACTTCATGTTTGTTTGATAGTTCACCTTTCACTCAATTTCACTTCAGAGTACGTGATGCAACACTGGAAAGAGGATTTCATGTTCGGCTACCAGTTCCTGAACGGCTGCAATCCTGTCGTCATCCAAAAGCTCACCAAACTTCCAGACAAGTTTCCCGTCACTAACGAGATGGTTGCTGTCAGCCTGGAGAGAGAGTTGTCTCTGGAAGAGGAAGTGAAGGTAGACTTACCACAGTCATTGCAATTTATCTTGCGATATCACAGACATCCCCAGTGCCAAGGTGTTCCCCAAGGTTCAGTTCTTTGCCTCTTTTCTGTTCCATGTTTCCCTTTTGGACAGCTAATTCCGTTATGGTTTGGGTCATTTAAAATTGTAACAGAAGTATAATCCATGAATCGACCGATACGTGTCCGACTTCAATCATTGCTCCAGGCAGGTAACATCTACATGGTGGACTACGAAGTGTTGGATGGCATCAGACCAAACTGTACAGATCCGTGTACCGTGCAGTACTTGGCAGCTCCCCTCTGTCTTCTTTACAAGAATACACAGAACAAGATCCTGCCGATAGCCATCCAGGTATGGTAATATATGAAGTCTTACACCACTTTTACAATCATTTCCCAACTAGTAAAGTTATACTAAATAACAGAGTACTGATACTTTGTTATTGTATTTAGGTTGATTTTTAGGTATCTGTACGTGAGCAATTTTCTGATGATTATTTACTTTTATTCTCTATATTTGTACTTTATACAATTCTTAATTTTGTCAAAGGAGGGTCATTGCTTTTTTTTGGAAAAATATATATTTTTTGCATTATATTCTATTGAGAAAAAAAAATCGTTTCAAAAACTTTTGTAATAGCTTCCTTTGATCCTTTAAATTACAATTCCTATAATTACAACTCCTTAAATTACATCTGGTGAGCAAAACTAATAATTTTGACTCGTCTTTACAGAACTTTTTTACTTATAGTCTTTTCTTAGAAACAATTCTAAAAACTTCTCACCAATGGGTTTAGAGCTGGCAAGCAACATTTTAGCAACTTTTTTTAAGCTAAACTATGCAAACATCCATCTTTGTCTTTCCTTTGTGTGTGAATTTAAATATATACTGTATTTTCTGCACTATTAAAACTGTTTTCAAATGTAGGATGCACCACATTATAAGTCACATGGAATAGAAGCTAAAGTAGTGACTGGGGTTGTGTTATGCATCCACTTGATGGAGCTGCACTATAGGGAATGTCAACAAAACTATCAGTTAAGTCAGTTAAACAATCACAAATTAAGAATAAAGAAGATTTGTGGAAAGTACTATCTGAAGAATGTGAAAAAATACCTCTCTATTACATTAAAAACTGTTTATATTAATGCCATGACAAATTAAGAGTTTAAAATAACATTATTATTCAATTAAATATTAAACATTTTTTTTCTTTTTTTAATCAAAATGAAACCAAAATCCTGAAAATATGATGTATTGGTGATTTAAAAACGGTTTCTGGATTTAGTTTATAAAAATCACAATTTCTTTTACAAAAACTCACAAGTTTTGCACCTTGTCCCCGTATAAATTGATTAAAAATTGGTGCATATCAAAATCTCAAGTAGCGTTTTATAACAATTTTAATTGTAAAAAAATACATTTATACCTGAAATTCAGAAGTAAAAATAGAAGACATTTACATGATGATTAAGTTATTTTATATTTTTGTTCCCCCAAAATGGTGCACGCTCAGCTTTTGAGGGAATTGAAGGCTTTTAGTTGCACCTTATAGTGTGAAAAATACTAAAATACTATATACTGTATCTCTCTCTCTCTCTCTCTCTCTCTCTCTCTCTCTCTATATATATATATATATATATATATATATATATATATATATATATATATATATATATATATATATATCTATATATCTATATATATATATATATATATATATATATATATATATATATATATATATAGATATATATAACTATCTATCTATCTATCTATATATATATATATATATATATATATATATATATATATATATATATATATAACTATATATCTATCTATCTATCTATCTATCTATCTATCTATCTATCTATCTATCTATATATATATATATATATATATATATATATATATATATATATATATATATATATATATATATATATATATATATATATATATATACAACATGAGATCTTGATATATTTTAACTCTTTCCCTTCAAAATATTACATGGCAGGAAATCAAAAATCGACAACGTTACAGCAATATGAATGCTGCTAAGTTGAAATCCCTAATATATATCTATATCTATCTATCTATCTATCTATCTATCTATCTATCTATCTATCTATCTATCTATCTATCTATCTATATATATATATATATATATATATATATATATATATATATATATATATATATATATATATATATATATATATATATATATATATATATATATTAACCTGCGATCTTGATATATTTTAACTCTTTCCCTTCAAAATATTACATGGCATAAAATCAAAAATCGACGTTACAGCAATATGAATGCTGCTAAGTTGAAATCCCTAATTTTGAGAAAAATGTGTTTTGCCATCATTCACTGGTGAATTCTGTTTTGAACCTTTTGTTTGTAGGGGAATGAAAGTCAAGAACTAAAGTAGGTTGTTCTTGTAGAAATTCCGAAATGGACATGTCTATCAATAAATCAAAACTATGCAGATTTTGGAATCAAAAGATACCTTTCTCGTCTCTGCTTGTCTCCCAGTTGTCTCAGACTCCAGGCAAGGACAACCCCATCTTCTTGCCCACGGACAGTCAGTACGACTGGCTCCTGGCAAAGATCTGGGTTCGCTCGGCCGACTTCCAGCATCACCAGACAGTCACGCACCTGCTCAGGACGCATCTGATCTCAGAGATGTTCGCCATCGCTATGTTCAGGCAGCTCCCCGCCGTTCACCCCGTCTTTAAGGTCAGACCCTCATCGATGAATCTATCAGTGAGTGGAAAGATGACAAGCCGGTGTCCTATGTGCTCCTCAACAGCTACTCATTCCACACGTCCGTTTCACCATCGCTATTAACACCAAAGCCAGAGAGCAGCTCATCTGTGAGTGTGGCATCTTTGACAAGGTAAGTCTATGTGGGGAGCATCTTCAGTGAACCTGTTTTGGGGTTATGGGAAAAAAGTGCAGAGAATTCACTTGATATCACTTAATATCAATATCATATGATATTGATATTGATATCAATATCAATATCATATTCTTTCACTCGAATAAAAACAAACTACTGGAAACGACTGCTCATCCATGTACTTGTAATATGTACTTGATTTTCAAATGTGTTTCCTCCGGCCGACAAGGCGAACGCCACAGGCGGAGGTGGTCACATGCAGCTGGTCAGCAAGGCCACGAAATCCCTGACCTTCAGGTCTCTCTGCTTCCCCGACATGATCAAATCTCGTGGAGTGGACAGCAAGCAGGAGCTGCCAACCTACTTCTACAGAGACGATGGCTACAAGGTGTGGGAAGCCACCAAGAGGTGAGGCCTGTTTTGAGGGTTGGGGTTTTAAGTTTTGATTTCAAGCAGGGATTACGGTTTGTCATTGGGGGTTTTAGACAGGCTAGGCTTTCAATGTAGGGTTTGAATCCTTATTAATTATTTAGACAATTTTTGACACACTTTTGCTCGTGTGATGACTAAATGGTCATACCATGTTGAAATTTGATATGTTGTCATCATCGGGTGAAATTTCAGCTACCTAGTGTCTTTTCTCATTGCTTTCCCTTTGGTGTGAAATGCCATTGTGTATATACCAAAGAGCTAGACATAAATTCTGCACAAGGGTTAATTGGGTTGGGTTTATTAAAGTTTTAATCATGTGTTTCACTTTTAAGCTTCGAGTTAGGGCTTCAAACTTGACTATTCATGTAAGCTCCTTTACACACTTGATTGCGTCTTTTTTTTTTTTTTGCAGCTTTGTTTCGGACATAGTCACTATTTACTACAGCAGCAACGAGAAGGTGCAGGGAGATGAGGAAATCCAGGCTTTTGTTAAAGACGTGTGCACCTTCGGCATGCAGGACTTTGAGTCTTGTGGTAAGTAAACCGAAATCTAATGTCAACATAAAAAATGCACGGAAGGAACAAACGAGGTCAGGTGTTGAGAAACGAGCCTTCCTTTATTTGGTCACGGTGTCTGATTGCGTCTCAGAAGCTTACGTCATCACGGGGATTTGCCAATTGTTTGCAGAGTTCCCCAAGGCACTGAAATCTCGCGAGGAGCTAATTGAGTACTTGACCGTCATCGTGTTCACTGCATCGGCTCAACACGCAGCAGTCAACTTTGGACAAGTACGTACAACATATGTGCGTTTCAAATGTTAATGTATTTTCCCAACTGTCAACCCGTTGTGACTGTATCAAGTACGACTGGTGTTCCTGGATTCCCAACGCTCCGTCCACCATGCGGAAGCCTCCGCCCACGCAGAAGGGTTTGGCTGATATCACCTTGATCATCGAAAGCCTCCCGGATCGAGGACGTTCCAGCTGGCACCTGGGAGCTGTCTGGGCCCTCAGCCAATACCAGGACAATGAGGTGGGCCTTTAAATGATGTACAGTATACAACATCTACAAGAGAGGAAATGAGATTTCTTGCAAGAAAGAAATGCAACCACACAGCAAGTCAGTTATGCTCTTCCAGAATGTGCATGAATTCGTCCGTTATTACCATTTTGCATGAGAAGGGTTAAAAAAAAAATGTGTCGTTGTAAACTTTCCTCTTGCAGCTCTATTTGGGAATGTACCCCGATGAGCACTTCATCGAGAAGCCAGTGAAGGAGGCCATGGAGAAATTCAGGAAGAGCCTGGCGGAGATCAGCAGCACCATCAAGTCGAGGAACCAGGGAAAGAAACTGCCCTACTACAATATGTCCCCCGATAAGATACCCAACAGTGTCGCTGTTTGAGGGACATGTCAGTTTTTTGCTTATTTTCATAAATGAAAACAATAAAATGACACGTTTACTTATACTTAACAGCTTTTGGGCTTCTGTGTGGAAGTGTGGTAAGCAAGCTGTATATGAATAATTATGGAATTAGCTTTTCAATATTGTAATATTAAAGTGACTAAAGTTTATTTTCATCCAGTACACCAATATTAGACCGCTTGGAGAAAAAAAGAACAAACTTGATAACCTCTTACGCTGATATTTGAATTCTGTTCATGGTGGCGGCTCTTGGAGAGCAATTTTTTATGGTGGTACTGTATGTTCTGTAAAATATTTAACTACTACTGCTGAATTGTTAGTCAGCTTCTTCAGAAGACAGTTGCACACTAAAAATGTACGCTAGGTGGCAGCATTGCTTCCAAGTTAAACTGCGCAACAGGAGTTTGATACACTCCTTCTGTTACCTATTTTGAGATGGATATTTATTACAAGTGCTTTACGAATGAACGGAGGTTTGAAAGGGGACAGATGATGAGTAAAAATGGCTTTAGACATGGCGGAACAGAATTGGTTTGAATCTACTGCACTGCATATGTGATTTGGGAAGCTTCTGTGATAGACCAAGGAAGGACAAGACAAGATAAAACTGAGTTTTTTTTCTGTATCTGGTCTGAAATGGCGGTGCAAAACGACAGAATTGGACTGCACTGGACGTGACAAGATAACACTGCATTTATCTGTATGTGACCTGAAATGGCGGTGCTACACCCTGTAAGGAAGCTAACGCAACAGTTGCAACTGTGACACTAGAATGAACGTCACAAGCAAAAACCGAATCATATCTGTATATGGTCTAAAATGATTGTGCTTCCTCCTAGCGACGTAAGAAGTTGCAACTATGACAAGGAATGCAGTGTTACCCCCAGTGAGGAATGGACACAACAAGTCTGACTATGACAGGATGGGAAATTCTCTAAACTGGACACAAAAGGCTGGAACAGACTTGATTTGATGCAACTTCCAAAAAGATGCGACTATAACTGGATGGGGAAGAACCAGACTGAACGGGTCAAGACAGGATGGACTGGGACTGGATTCGATCTTTAGATGGACTGGGGAAGCAAGGCGATACCAGATAGGGACGTAACAAGTCGCAGTATGACAGGATGGAGAAATCCGTGAACTGAAAAAATACTGAAAGACTGAAAAATGACTTGAAAATAAGGAACCATGGGATAGGATTGGATAGGCCTGGATTATCTAGTTAGTACATATGACAGAATAAAACTAGATTACACTCTGTGAAAAAGTAACGCAACAAGTAGTAAATAAAAGACAGGATTGGACTGGACTAGTGAAGTAGTGCTGTAGGACAGGATAGGACTGGGACGCCAGTGCTCCACTGACGAATGACTACAAAATAAGGAACCATGCGGCATGACTCGATAGGACAGGATTATCTAAATTTGCTAGGATAAAACTAGATTACGCTCTTTGAGGGAGGAACACAAACAGGACAGGATGCGGCAGGATCGGATAGGACCGGAAGGGAGTGGACAGGACAGAACTGGACTTTTTGTAGCATTTTTTTTCTGTGACATTGTAAATTATAATATAAAACATGTGCCTTAAAATAAACTTCTTAAAATAAGATTAAAATAAGATTCTTACTGGAGTATTTAAGGAGGGGCTAGGGAGGAGACTATAAATGCAGTGCAATGCCCTCTTCTTCTCACTTCATATTTCAAAGACTTTGTCTATTAGAGTTTTTCAATTTTCCTGACAGCAATGGCGTACACATACATTGTAAGTGTGGCCACCGGGACACAAGGCAGGTCGGGGACCGATAACTACATCGCTGTAACACTGGTGGGCACCGAGGGCTGCAGCCAGAAGACTCGACTGGACAAACCTCAACACGATGACTTTGAGAGGGGATCGGTAAGAGACATTTTCCTACGCGATTCTTCAGATGATCAGGGAAAACAAAGGCAACAAAGTCGCTGTAAGAAAACATCTGCAGCTGTCTTAGATTAACACGTCGCATTCCAAAATATTGCCTGAAGAAGTTATGCAAACAGCACCACATTCACGTCCTGCGCTTCATTTCTGATGACAAAACAGCTTAACCCTTGTGGAGTATTTTGATCATTTTTGGGTCATTTTCTTACACCAAAGGACTTAGTGATAAGTGATAAGATAACTAAATCTTCGTGCCATGTTGAAGTTTGACATTGTCACCATTTTCGTGAAATTTCAGCTCCCTAGTGCCTTTTTCAGTTCTTTCCTTATTGATTTGAAATGTTTTGGATGTAAAAATCAAAGGATTGGCCCAAATACTGCACTCGTAAAATTTTACCTTGCTTACCTCTTTCAGTGCCATGGACGATAATTTTCATCGTGTAAAATACTTAGTAGGGCTGCACAATTCATCGAATTTTAATTGCGATCTTGATATTGGCTGCCACGATTAATTAAGCTGATCATTTGCGATATTATTTAAAAAGTCAAGCACTTTTTAAAATTACAAGTCATATCAAGCATTTTGCCATCTTACCACTAGGGGGTATTGTTTCCCAACAGTCAATTGAGATCCATTTTAAAAAGTGCGATTGACAAATAAACTGAAATAAATTTGTTTTGAAGTGACGGAAAATGACATTTTGACGGCTAATTGATTAAAATTAGCTTAAAAGTAAATAACGGTTTTAGTTCTAAGTAGGCTTATTTTTTTCATTGGTTTGCACCCAGCAACTAAGTTAGCTGTGTTGCCCTGTGTGCCAAGTTTTTGCCTTGTTTTGTGCCATGTTTTATCATTATTATTTGTAAGTATCAAGCCTGGAAGCCTTGTTTATATACTACTTGTAAAAAAAAAAAGGCAATAAATTGACATGTTGATGAATAACATGATGAATAATCGTGATTAATAAACAGGATTTCAATAATGACCAAAATAATCGTGATTATTATTTTGGCCATAATCGTGCAAACCCTAATACTTAGGCTGTGTGCCAGTGACAAGGCTAAAACTACAACTACTTTTTTTTTTTTTAATGAATGGATAGATGACACTCGTGGCTAACTTTTAATACATCAGTTACAGTGTAATTTTTATTTTTTTTCGTGGAAAGTCATCTTGCAAGACAAAATTCAGGACAAAAACTGTGAACAATATTGAAAACAGTACAGCTTTTTCAAAAAGTAAAAATGTTGACTTTTGACAGGTAAAAACAAGATCATACATAGATCATATTATGCACTGGTTTTACTTTAGCGCTTGATGGTGCTTGAGAATTTTGTAATCTTATCGGTCTGGGAAAAAAAAGGAGTGTCTGACCTTATTTGTCCTGCGTAACAGGACACTAGATCTCCACCCTGAAGGAAGGAGCTCTTTAAACTTTGGAACTACTCTTGGAGTGATCTCTCTTGGCACATTTCATTTAGAAAGTCCAGAAGATAGACCACATCTGTTTTATTTCCAACTTAGTTCCGGCTTCCACCTCTCGTTACCTGTCAGGTTCATGATTTATTTTTGTGAACACATCTCTACTATGATCCCAAAAGAGGACACTTTAAATTGAATATTTTTCTTTGGACAAATACTTATTTATAATCATTTGTTTTTAAGAACAGATCTGACACTTTATATTGATTATTTTGGGGGGATAAATATCTATTAATAATCAAGTGAATGATTTATTTTTGTGAAGATATCTCTACTGTAATCCCAAAACAGGTATGGCAGTTTATTTGTGGAAACATTAATTAATAATTACCAATGTTATTTCTTTTTGATACCAGATTGTTTCTATGACCCAAAAGAGGACATTTTAGATTGATTATTTTTTTGTGGCCCAATACAACTTACGTTTATTTAATAAATCAGACACTGATGACATGTTTTAAGTCTTTTTTTTTATACCCCAAAACAATATGCACAAGTTAAGGAGTACTTGGCTGAAACGATATTTCACTAAAAAAAAGTTGATAATCACTTTCTACAATTTACACACTGAGAGTGCCAAAACATTTGAGCACATCGCGCGTAAAGGTGAAACCGATGACACGCGTCTTTGCCCGCAGGTGGATTCCTACCCAGTCCAGGTGGAGGACAAGCTAGGTGAAATTTTGTTGGTCAAACTGGAGAAGAAAATACACTTGGCAAAGGACGACTGGTACTGCAGATACGTGTCAGTGAGGACTCCAGGCGGAGACAATGTGGAGTTCCCGTGTTACCGCTGGCTGGTAGATGACAAAGAAATGGTCCTACGGGATGGCCGAGGTATTGTCATATTTTATAAAGGACAAGATATTCATTTCAATTGCTCATTCAGCATCTCTGGTTTGTTAGCTCGCCTGCCTCAGGATGATGAAATCGGCTTGTTGAAGCAGCACAGACAAGAAGAGCTGAAAATGAGACAGAACACCTACAGGTGTGCTTCATTTGACTTTATACTATTAATGGGCACGGGAAACTAACCGATTTTTCCCACTTTAGATGGATGGAGTGGCAGCCCGGGTTTCCTATGAGCATAGATGGAAAAAGACACCAAGATTTGCCCCGGGATGTCCAGTTTGACAGCGAGAAAGAAGTGGATTTTGTATTAAATTACAGGAAAGCGTATGTATTGTGTAGCCTGGAATATCCTTGAGCAACTATAATCCGTATGTTCTAATTCTTGTGTTGTGGCTTACTTTGATTTTGGAAAATAGATAATCAAGCATTTTAGTAGTCGAACAAAAAAAAAACAACCATATATATATATATATATATATATATATATATATATATATATATATATATATATATATATATATATATATATATATATATAATTATTCATTATAAGCATGAATTTGATTTTTTTTTTTCCCAGAATCAAAAATCTGCTCTTGAACCACTTCCTGCACATGTTCCAGTCATCCTGGGACGACTTTGCCCATTTTAAGAAGATCTTTTTGAAGATCCAAAATCCAACTTCAGGTCAAATTTATACTATTGATCATTTTACATCATATTTGTTTGATGGTTCACCTTTCACTTGAATTACTAACTTCAGAGTATGTGATGCAACACTGGAAAGAGGATTTCATGTTCGGCTACCAGTTCCTGAACGGCTGCAATCCTGTCCTCATCCGCAAGATCAACAAACTTCCTGAAAAGTTACCAGTCACCAATGAAATGGTTGCTTCCAGCCTGGAGAGGGAGTTGACTCTCCAACAGGAAGTCAAGGTAGACTTGCTTACTTAAATGAAAGTATTAGATTGAAAGTACTGGTTTTCCTGCTTGAATCATCGTTCCAGGCAGGTAACATCTACATGGTGGATTATGAAGTGTTGGATGGCATTAAAGCAAACGACACAGACCCGAGGACCCCGCAATACATGACAGCTCCCATCTGTCTCCTGTACAAGAACACCCAGAACGAGATCGTGCCCATAGCCATTCAGGTACGGCGCTATCGGTTATGTGCAAACCTTGTTCTACTTTCACAATATTTTCCCTTGTCGCCTTACAGTTGGGTCAGACTCCCGGTGAGGACAATCCAATCTTCCTGCCCACAGACAGCGAATACGATTGGCTCTTAGCAAAGATGTGGGTGCGCTCATCCGATTTCCAGCACCATCAGACGGTCACGCACCTGCTCAGAACGCATCTGATCTCAGAGATGTTTGCCATTGCTATGTTCAGGCAGCTCCCCGCGGTCCACCCCGTCTTTAAGGTAAAAACTCTGGTTCATTAGACTGAACGAAGGGATGAGAAGTAGCAAACGACGCGCTCCTTTGCAGCTTCTTATTCCACATGTGCGTTTCACCATCGCTATTAACACCAAGGCCAGAGAGCAACTCATCTGTCAACGTGGTCTCTTTGATAAGGTAAGTGCAGAGGGTGAGGCCAACGGGGTGGGCGGGCATCACTCGTAACCAGTGTTTTTCAACCACTGTCTTCTGTGAGAGATAGTCAGGTGCACCGTAGGAAATTATCCATCTACCGTATTTTTCAGACTACAAGATGCACCTTTTTTCTCATGATTTGAGCCCTGCGGCTTATAGTCCAGTGCGTCTTATGATTTGTTTTGTTTTTTTTTGTTTTTTTTTTTGCTAGCCACCAGGGAGCGATCCACCTGGGAAACAAATGTGTGTTCAATGGGTCAACCATGAAACAAAAAACACATGAAACAAACTTAAAAGATGTGAATAGTTAGCATTTCAAAGTAGGGTTTTAAATCAAAGTTGGAGTTTCAATATAGGGTTGGATTTCAAATTAGGGCGTTAAACTGTGATTGAGTTTTCAAAGTAGGATTTCAAACTAGAGTTTCAAATTAGGGTTTTCAAGTCTGCGGTCTGTTATTTAATTTTTTTCTCTCAAGGCAAATGCAACCGGTGGAGGTGGTCATGTGCAGCTGATTCAGAAGACCATGAAGACCCTGACCTTCCGGTCCCTCTGCTTCCCCGATATGATCAAATCTCGTGGCGTGGACAGCAAGGAGGAGCTGCCCGCCTACTTCTACCGAGATGACGGCTACAAAGTGTGGGAGGCCACCAAGAGGTGAAGACTGTTTTGAGCAACAAAAAGAATTTTTTGGTTCTCCGTTCTTGACTTGGATCTTCCTTTTTGTAGTTTTATTTCGGATGTGATCCGCACTTACTACAGCAGCGATGAGAAGGTGCAGGGAGATGAGGAAATCCAGGCCTTCGTTAAAGATGTGCGGGATTATGGTATGAAAGACTTCAACGACTGTGGTGGGTATCCCTGACGCACTACTGATATATCATAAACAATACGCTAGCTTATTGAATTTTTGTGTCTTCCTGTGTAGAATTCCCAAGATCGCTTGAATCCCATGAGGAACTGATCGAATATTTAACCATCATCGTATTCAATGCTTCAGCCCAACATGCAGCCGTCAACTTTGGACAAGTATAGTATAGATTTGTGATAGCTATTAAAAAAAATTGTTGTCGGGTGTTCTAGACTGATACATTTAACTCATTTTACTGACTTATAACCCAGTAAGAATGAATCTTTGACGTCTCTAGCCGTCATTGGCAGTGAATGAGGTAATGATTATTTATTTTACTGAATGCAATCCTTAACACGTTCAATGAATGTGAACTAAATGAATCATAAATTGAACATTTGACTAAATTATTTGTCCTTATATTGATATCGATTATCTCCAGCTTCGTTACGACACGAATCACCATCTTCTTGCTTTAACATCACGTGGTGCAGCGCAGGCAGTTTGACGCGAACAGAAAATAAGAACAATTACCTAAAAGCGGCTGAAGAGGGAGGCAAAATAACATAAACACAACCAACCCCACAGGTCATGACAGTTGTTGATGCCGTAAAGCATATATAGTATAGCGTAAATCGTCAAAAAATAATTCCTGAGACCCAGTCTTTTTATGTTTTGTTGGAGCTGTCACAAATATCAGGACATTGACATTGACATTGAAATTTTCTTTTCACTTCCAAAGTACGATTGGTATTCCTGGATTCCCAACGCCCCGTCCACCATGCGAAAGCCCCCGCCCGATCAAAAGGGTTTGGCAAATCCCGCACTGATCATGGACAGCCTCCCTGATCGAGGACGCTCCAGCTGGCACCTGGGGGCCGTCTGGGCCCTCAGCCAGTATCAGAAGAATGAGGTACGACATCCGTCTTGACAAGTCTGCACTCGAGAAAGCCGCCTCCACTTGCACGCTGTGCTTTCCGTCTTCCAGCTCTTCTTGGGAACATACCGAGACGAGCACTTCCTGGATAAGTCGGTGAAAGCTTCCATGGAGACTTTCCGGGAGAATCTGACAGAGATCAGCAGCAGCATCAAGAGGCGGAATGAGGGACAGAAAATGCCCTACCACAACATGTCCCCCGATAAGATACCCAACAGTGTCGCTGTTTAAACACAGGAATCTCCAAATTTTTACTATCCAAATAGGGAAATTGTGAGCTAACTGTAGTAACGTTTTGAACTTCCAAGCTAGCATCCAGGAATCCATGGTGTATCTAGCAGCAAATTCGCTCAATGGCTTAGGTCCTAAATACCGTATTCCTACGTGTACAAGTCAATTTTTTTCCCTCATTTTCAACCCCCATATGGGGGGGTCGACTTATACCTGCATAACTCAAAACCAGACCAATTTTCTGTTTGAATCACATTAATACAAATGTGAAATAAGTCAAGTCATTTACAAGGCTTAAAATGATTATTTACATGTCTAATTCGATATAGTATGCATCCGTTTCGTCAAGGGCCGCCTTATTGCGTCTTTGTTGTCAACGAGGCTGATCATTTTTCCGGCGGACTTTGACTCATTATGAAAAGGAAAATATGGCTTGACTTGTCTGTTCATGACAAAAATGCAGGAGCACGGCATAGCACACGTGGATGTCAGCAGGCGGGGGGAGATAGACAAATTCGTATTCATCTGTCAAAAAAAACAAGTATTGAAGCTTCAAATAGTTTTATTGTAACATAAAGTCAACATTTGTCTGCGCGCGCGCACATATTGCCTCACACTTTTCGTTTCTGCCCCCCCAACAACCACAACGGTATGTTATTCGCTATATGATGGAAGGAATAGGTCTAAAAGTACAGCAATTTTGTCCTTTAATAACACACACAGGGTGTTTTATTCGGACAGCCATGATATGCGTAACCACTTGTCAGGGGTAGACTTGTACTCACGTTTTTGTAAAATTCACTCAAATTGAAGTAAAGAGGGTCGACATGAGGTGACTTGTACGCGGAGAATTACGGAACAAACCCTGAGTTGAAAGCAAACATGCTGCATGCATGCTTTTTTAAAATTCTTTACTTTGCCTCAACATGTAATAAAAGTGTTCTGATTTTTTTGCATATAAATCTTGTATTTTGTCTTTTTGTGTAAGGTTTTATACATGAAAAAAATGATCACTTAAAATAAGACCTTTTGCCTCAAAATTACCTTGAAGAGTAAACCCTTTTTTTTTTTCAAACCACTATTTCTTGAGTTTATTTTCTTGGAAAAACGACTATGTATTGTAAGGTTTTTTTGTCAAAATAAATAATCATAACCACCATGTATTGTAAGGCTTTTCTTTACTAAGGCTTTTTTTAATGATAAAACAAACATGTAAGGCTTTTTTTTTTCTCACATAAAACGTTTAGTAGGGTTTATCACAAAAATAACCTTAAAACAAACCTTGACCGTGTTCAGTGAGGTTTTTTTCATGAAATAAAGAACTATCTTTACTAAGGTTTTTCATGAAAAAAATGTCCATGTATGGCTTTTTTTTTTGTGAAACAACCTGACCATGTATAGTAAGGCTTGTACAGTACAGACCATGTACAGTATTAAAAAAAATACCGCTAATTCATTTTTTTTTAAAATGAAAAACGACCATGTACAGTTTAGGAAGCCTTTTTATGCATTAAAAATGACCATGTATAGTAATTTTTTAAAAAATGATCATGTTTAGCAATTTTTTTCATCAAAAAATAATGTATACTAAAGAATTATTTTGTGAAATAAAAATGACCGTGCTTCCAATTTAGTAAGGCCTTTTTTCACAGTAAAAATTACCATGAATATTAAAGCTTTTTTTTTTTTACCATAAATCAAGCATGCATGTTAAAACTTTTTTGAAAAAAATGACTCGTAAGCTATTTTTGATTAAAAAAAAAAAAAAAAAAAAACTACATTTGTGTTAAATAAATAAAAACCAAAACACCAACTATATAATATAGTAAGGCTTTTTTTCTCAAAAAAAAACTTTTTTCAAATAAAAAAACCCCAACAACTATATAATATAGTAAGTCTTTTTTTTTAATCTCTGAAAAAAAGCCATGTTTATTAAGGCTTTTTTTCGTGAAATAAAAACTTTCAGTAGTTTTTTTTTTGCAAAATAAACACTTATAATGATAGTTTTTAACAATTTTCTTCCCCACGCAAGAAAACAACCATGTATATTAAAGCTTTTTTTCAGAAATAAAAATACCATGTTTAGTAAGACTTTTTGTCACGAAAAAACTACCATGTATATTAAGGGTTTTATCTCTCTCAAAAACGACATGTATCATGAAAATAGAACATATTTAGTGAGGCTTTTTTCACGATAAACCGCGCTGCGTTGGGAATGACAATTGAAAAAAGACCATGTAGCGTCTGGCTTTTTAACATTTTTGCCAAAAAACAATCAAGTATAGTAAGGCTTATGTATTTTTATCAGAAAAAAAATAGGACCAATGTATATTCAGGCTTTTTTGCGTAAAACACCCATGCACAGTAAGCTTCAGTAAGAATTATGAACTTAACTAGTTTTAGGTAAAACTACATAAAAACAGCTCCTCACGATTGAAAACAAACGGTTAAAAGCATCTCAACTTTTATTTGGTTGTTCGTTTTAGATTCTACACACTTGGTTCAAACATGGGAACAGAAAAAAACATTTTTTTTTAAAAACATGTTTTCTTTTCATGTCTTAACTATTCCAAAGTGACGTTCACAGACAAACTTGTGGAATGATATCATCGACAGTGGGGGAACAGTCATCATATATTCAAGTCCAACCAGTAGTAAACAAATGTAGCTTTTATGCAAGCTACATTTTCGTCACCAACCCCATGACAAGTCGAGCAGCAAACTACATGTAAAAACACAATATTTATGTGCCATGTCTCACTAAGCGGGATCATAAAAAGGAACGTTTAAATTGAAAGCTCAAGACTTAATGTGGAGCCAGCTCCCATTAAAAAAAAACAAAACAAAACACATTCTACAACCTTAATACATTAAATAACCAATATACAGATAGTATGTTAAAACACATTTTAAGCAATTCCTAGAAAAATGGAATGCAAAAAGCCACTGGAAGGGAGGGGGGAGTTAATAATTTCATGATAAAACTTGGAAAAATGTGTAAGATTGACAGGAAATAAAATGGTTGAAAAATAAATACAACACAAGAAAATCTTTACCCAGTGGACGAGAAAACAATATTATAGATCAACGTTAAAAAAAAAGGTAATTGCACTTTTTCCCCCTCATTTTATCTCATTGCACCAAGCCACCCCAAGAAGAAATATTTCTCCCACTAAAAAGAAAAATCCTTTGCTTGTTTTATTATTATTATTTTTCCAACAAAGCCACCATGAGACATGGACATAAATACAAATGAAACAAAAACGTTGAGTTTCATTTATTGCTGCTGAGCAGTCATCATTAGCAAATGCGTTGCGCTTTCCAGGCAGTGGCGAGTATCAAAAAGACCCTTGAAAAATATGCATTTTGTATGTATATGTGTGTGTGGAATGGTTATGAAGGTCAACATTTACACACAAAAATACCAAGCGACTTGCATGGAGAAATCAACCGCTGTGCCAGCTTCCTGCCACTTGAGGGCGCTACATTAAGGTAGCATGTGTAAGCTTTTCACTACTACAAGTACTGTCGGGCTAAGATTTATTGGAGAAATTAGATATTAAAAAATCACTTTTTGCCAAATAGGCGTAGTCTGGGATGATATTTGAAGGTGCTTATAAAAATTATCATACTTTGTGAGGCTCTGGTCCATTTTTTTTTTATCAATTTTTTAAATTGTATTACTATTACGAGAATATGTATACAGTATTTATGATTTCTGTTTTATGATTGTAATAGGACAATTAATAGCCTCTCAGAATCATTTAAGGGACACATTGAAGGGACATTTTTTTTTATTCATCTTACATGAATCAGATATTTGAGGGTGGTATTAAAAAAACCGTTACAAACATGAGGCATCTCGAGTTTTTGCCTATTTACACATTTAGACGAATATCTAATTATTTTAACATTTTGTTTATGGGACTTAGTCATCATTTATAATCCGTTTAATCATTTTTTTCGTTTTGATTAATCTGCCTGATATTTTTTATATTAAGATGACAAATATAATATTGGGATTGGATATTTGAGGTCGCGCTTAAAAAAATTCACCCCCCCCCAAAAAAAAAAAAAAAATCTGGATTGGATATTTGAGGGGATGCTTAAAAAAAATTCACCCCCACCAAGGGGGGATCCATTTTAGACGAATATCCTAGCAAAAAAAAATCTCAAAAAACAAAAACGAAAAAAAAAACCCCTAAAAAATACGACGATGTGACATTTAATCACCTGCAAAAAATACAAAATAAAAAAAAAAAAATCCATATTGGTCGGGCTTTACACTAAACTATTGGGAGGAATATGGCCAGCAGAATTCGCAGCAGTGGATTTCTCCAGAAAATATTTTACAGTACTGGAAATATGACATTGACGTCTGAAGCGTATTTTCCTGAGCCCGTTTTTACAGCATGAGGCTATTCACAACTCGTCCAATCACGCGCGAGCCAAACGCTGTAAAAGCAGCCATTGGACGATACGCGATGCTAACGTCGAGCTAGCCACATTTAGTGCTCGCACACTCCTGATTTCAAACGTACAAAGAAGTCGAGGTGAGTTTAAAGACATAGAAAAAGATCTTAAAAATTGTGTGTTTTTTTTTTTTTTAGGTTTTGCGTTTACAAAACAGAAGTTTACATTCTCTTCAGAAATATTGGATGTTTTTCATTCACACCCGGGTTTAATTCAGTCATCGCGTGTCCTTCGGGGGGGGGACGTACGTGGACGTCAGCCCTCTCGTACAAGACGAGGAGAAAAAAAAAAAGCAAAAAAAGTGCTTCAATGCGCATCCACGCGTTGGTGAACACTGGCATCACAAATCCACGGCACGTTTGGTCTGGGACCCCACAAGCACATGTATATGTGTATGTGTGTGTGTGTGTGTGTGTGTGTGTGTGTGTGAGAGCGAGAGTGCATGTTTTCATAGCATGGCACCAACCTTGATGGCATTGTGTGGATTTTATAACTAAAGAATTTGCATGGCTGAGCTCCTTTTACTGTATTTGTGTGTGGGTATTTTTTTTTATATCTTTGTGTGGCAACACTCATCAGAGAATATGTTCTTGTCTTTCTGTGTTTGTGTGGCACCAGATTGACATTGGGTAGAAATTTTGTCAACGATTTATATTAAGTGGTTTTATTGGGATGGTAGTGTGACAATCTCTTTGTGGGGACAATTGCTTTTACTTTTTACTTTGTGTATTCTTGTCTTTATGTTTAGTGGGGACTAACATGACTATACATTTTATTAGCAATAAGAGACCATGTGATCGTTGTGTGCTTGTCATTCTAGGTAAGTGTTTGTGAGGACATTTGCTTTCACTTCTGAGCCGGTGTTCTTGTCATTCATTTTTTTTTTCTTTGTGTCAACATTTGTCAGACAATGTGTTCTTGTCTTTGTATGTTTGTGTGACACCAGACTTACATTATTGTGGGGACAATTTGTCTACAATTTTGTGTGGACAGGCTATGTTTTATTATCAGTCAGTAATGTGATGTCAAATCTTCGTGGGGACATTTGCTTTCACTTGTCAGACTGTGTGTTCTTGTTTTTCTATTTTAGTGTGGACTGAAAAAAGCTGGATTTTTTTTATTTGAATGGATTGTGTTTGCTTGTCTTGGTGGGGACATTTTGACAGAAAATGTGATGAAACCTGTATTTCACTGTTGTGTCTAGCTTATATGGGATCAAAGTTACTGTGGACATTATTAATCAAGGGGAGATTGACCAAAAAATGTCAATATAATCTCCTTTGACTATTACACTACGCTTGTGTTCTTCTCTGTAAACATTCTTGTATTTCGATCTTAATTAAAATCTGAAATAAAAGCCATCAGTGTCAAGTGTCTTTCTGCGTTGGTGCGGCACCAAACCTTGTGGATATTTTGCCTAAAAATGTGTGTGTTTTGTGTGTGTCCCGTCGAAGCAGCTGTCAACAGCAAAGAGGCAACAAGCGGGCGCCACGGTCCCGCCCCTACGGATCAATCGAGTTCCCTGTTTGATACCCGCTGCGATCCAGCCTTTTCACACGTGGAGCACCTCCATACTGTACTCTTCCGTCTCCGTATAGTGCGAGGAGTTTGTGTCGGAATGGGCGGGGGCCAGCGTGTCCTTGTGGTCCACGCTGGGCTCCAAGAGCGGCGGCTTCTCCAGAGCCAGTTTTTTACACGAGTCGGGCCGGTTCTGCACGTAGATGACGCGGTTGTAGGCCTTGAGTCTCCTCCACAGGTGCACGTAGACCTTGCACTGCACGTACATGAAGACCAGGCCGCCCGTGAAGCCGATGGCCACCACCACCAGCTTGGTCCAGAAGGGCCATTCCATAATTCCTGCGGGGGGTCGCCGCACAAACAACTAAGTTGTAGCAACAAAGACATTTTACAAGATGGGACGATCTACTCATTTCTATCTTCACTTTATGTATGCTGTCGGTATCAGTTCTAAACGCTAATTTACAACCTTACCTGACTTTTAAAACCCTACATCAAATCTCTATTGAAACCGCAACCTCCGATTGGAACCCTTTGAAACCCTGGCTCTAGTTTAAAATCTTAAAATCCAGATTTGACTTTATAAACTTAAAATAGTCATTTTAAACCCTCAATGTAGTTTAAAACCCTGCATTGAAATTCTATCCCCAGTTCAAAACAACTTTGACAGCTTATTTAAAACAGTACGTTGATACTAGTAAAACCCTAATTTGAAACCATTCATCATTCCATCAATCATTTTCGTTCAACTGCTTTACCTCACTAAAATATAATACAAGTATCAATACTTTGAAACCCTCATTCTATAAATGCCTACTTTGAAAACCTTACCATAATAAACCTCACTTTAGTTTAAAACGCCTTTCAAAACACCAGCGCCGTATTTTGAGCTTTAAAACTCTTTGACGAACCACTAGAGGGCGCCGTTTTACCACACTTTCGAGAATTGCCGCATTGATGCCGTTTGATTACTTTAAAAGGTCAGAAAATGAGATAAAACACGTTGGTATAACCACAAAAACGGGCTGTGAAGGGGTCACTGCGTGCAAACAGAAACGACTGACGGGGTGTGGGACAAGATAAAAATGTCAAAGATTTACCTGGAATACTTCGGGCTGCATGAGTAGAGATTGTAAGGATTAACAATAGACATCGCTTGAGGAAAGTACAATTTAAAAAACGAACATTGCGAGTAAAAAAAAAAAAGAAAGCATCAACAACTATGGCGTCGAGCGAGCGCGATAGCAGCCTTGCAAGTGAATCATCAGGTTGGGCTAAATGTGTCCACCCAGCTTGTGCTTCCATCTGTGAGCAACTCAAAATGCAAGATGTATGGGAAGCCATTCTTGTCATTTATTAATAATCATATATGCCTCAGCAGCTTCTCAATTGTGTAACAAGCGAAGGGAGCTAATGCAGGCGCTAATGTGTGCTCATACTCAATTTTTGTTACCACCACTGTAGGAACATACCATATTATACACACAACATAATTTATTGTCATTTCAGGTAAACCACACTTAACACGGGCCTAGTGACTAAAATGTGAACAAGCAATTTCTAACTGATTTTAGGGTGATTTCAAAATGGCCCACCTTGTTTGATTTCATCCGCCGTCCGGTCGATGAGCACGTAAAGCGACCACACCACGCACGTGATGGCGATGACGTGGAAGGTCACCGAGCACATGATCTTCCGCCGCTCGCTTGCCGTCATCTGAAGCTTTTCCCACTACCGAAAATATTCGAAGACGTATTCTATAAGTGAGTCTTTACACAGAATAAAGCATGTTTTTGTCCAAATATTTTGGTGCACCGCTCGTCTTTAAACATCCATTGTTTAAAGAGGATTCAAACTTCCACAAATGCTAATTAAAATCACAGTCATATGGTATTTGTCATTGTAAGTTAGCATTAAGCTAAATCGGTGCTAGAAATTCACAATAAAAAAGGCTCAGAGTCTGGCTGCAATGAAAAGTATGTGCATACTTGCATATTTTTTTTTTGGGGGGGGGGGGGGGGGGGGGCAGCTGCAGTGGCAGTGATAGCCAGCTGCCAGCACAAGTGGCATACTAGAAGTTGCTTTGCCAGTCGGAGTCATGTTTATGCAAGCAGTTTAAAAATGAGACCAGAGCAAATATTTTTGGCTCTTATGTTGTTTTTCCCCCCATGGAGCAGCCCGGAGCATGTTATTAATTTTTCATAAGTGATCTTGAGCCAAATCAACACGAGGCTTGTTTGCAAACATAACACGAGGACGTCTAGTGTCATTGCATCAGTGTTATAACATGGGAGTTATGCAAAAAAAAAATATATTTATATATAAGGACAATTTCCAAACAATAGAAGCTGGATGAAAATACCCTTTGTGCCATACCTTGCGCAGAGGCTTGAGCTTGGTCTCCATGATAAATTCATACTTGCAGAGCTCGCAGCAGCGCGTGTCCGAGCTCTTGATCCACTGCTGCAGGCACGACTGGTGCACGAAGCGCAGGCTGCCCGTGCAGTGGCACGGCGTGATCAGAGGGCTCTCCTCGTCGCCTTCGCAGTGACAGATCCTACAAAATGCATACGGGTACAGTCAAAAATGTGAAAAAATCAATCAAAACCCACAGCCTGACTTTGAAGGAACTAATTGTGTGGCCATCCTTGCACAAAGCACAGATAGTCATGGAAGGGTCTGCTGAGCAAAACCTGATAACTTCTGGAAAAAATGCAGTGGAGTGATCAAGTTAAAAATGAAGCAGCAAGAAATAGAGCATTTCATTTCAAGAACACCTTGCCAACTGTTAACTCTGGGGATGGATCCATCGTGCTTTTGGGCTTGTGGGAAGGGAGTCATTTTGCTTGGATGAAGTCCGCCCGTCCGTTCGCTAGTAAATTTTGAGTTTTTACAAGCAACGATTAAGTGAGCAACGCAAGGAATTTGTGCAGAGAATTCACCTGGATGTCACTATTTTCTACAAAGCCTAAAAAGTTGCAGTTTGTCAAAAAAAAAAGACAAATTATGAAATACATATCGCACCGAATAAAACAAAGCATTCTGGGAACAGATTTTTTTATTCTAATTTTTACCAATAGATTTACTTTTTAAACTACTATGTGCCAAGCTGACCTGTGAATAGCGAAAATCTGCGTACATTTGACACCTATTTAAATGCAGTGAGAGGAAACAAATGCTATTTTAATCACAGTTTAAGTTATATTCTATATAATTTTAATTATTTTTCTGACAAAAACAGGCATTGTCCTAAAGAAAAATCCATTCTCGGACATGCCATTTTTTGCGCGTATATTGAACTTGTTTACGCTAAAGTCCCTTGACTGCAGGTAAGCTCATGCCTAGCATATATTTGGAATGGAGTGAGCCTGAATCACCTGGTGTGAGCGCATGCATCCAGCCGCCAGCTACCTGACGTGCTGCCATGACGTGCTGTTTGGGTGCGAGTGTCTGTGTGCAGAGACCACAAAGCCAATTTGACGCCTTTAATCCTCCTGCTTCCTCGCTCGTGTTTTTCCGTGAAGAACACGGCTAACAAGAACGTATAAGCTGGCCGGGCGCGGACGGCGAGGTTTTCATCGGCACGTGGGCCGACGCTTTGATTAATCCACTCAATCTCGGCCAGTAAAAACAGTAAAAGACGTCCCTGGATGACCGATGCAATGCAAGGTTTGAGAGTGGACAAGTCACTCTAGAATAAACCCCATAGAGTATGCTAATGTTAGGAGAGCAATGGATTTGTATCAGGTATAATATTTTTGTGCATAAACATGTTGAAAAAAAATTCTAATTGAGATGTCCTAACGTATCACTTTTCTATGACAACTCATGTTTGCTTGGCACATGTCACAATTCATATTCTAAAATATAAAATATGAATGGTAAAAAACTTTCATTGAACTAATACCAATTTCACTGTGCTGTATCATGGTTGAGTACCCCTGAAATGCAAATTGGCACCAGGATGACATCACAAACACAAAAGGGGAAATGAAATGGTACAATGGGGGGGTCCTCGGTTTATGACAGAGTTCTGGTTCTGTGGTAACAACCCAAATTTGCACGCAACTTGGGTCCTCTCTTTGTTGAGTATGCACCCTGTACTCCCCCATGCACACACAGTTTTCCTAGCTGTCATTGGTCAATGGATTAGGACGACATAAGTGGCGCTGCAGCCGTGTATTTTCCCTTATGTCTCCAAAAACAAAAAATGAGATATAGCTATGTTCTACTTCTACTTTAATCCACTTTGACATCAGATGTAACATATGGAGGTAGCTCAAAAACTGCAAATGTTGGGAGCAATTTCAATGTTGCCAAGATGAAATCCCTAGTTTTGGGAATAAACATGTTAAAGTTTCGCCACATTCATTTTTCAAAGCTGCGCATCGTCTGCTAATCCCTTATTTTCATACACTTTGATTACAATTTGAATCTTTTGGCTACTGGGAAAGGAAAGTCGAAATCTTGAGTCAATAACTCAAACTAATCTCCCCCGGCTGCTTTTGTGAAAACGCATCACATTTTATCGTCTCAGAACAATATATAGGGAGAGAGGAAGAATTGGAAAGTTTTCTGCAAGCGGTTCAACTTGATGGATTGTCTCCCTAAAAGATAGGATGTCCATTTTTTATAACGTCACTGTAAGGTCCTCGTACCGCCCGTGCCAGAATACGCGCACATCTTATCTGAGGAGATGTTCACTTTTGTTTTTTTTACTTTTTTCATTCCGTTTTTGGGGAGGTGAGATGTTTCCAAATAATCAATATTCGATAAAAAATTTCCGAGGTATCCAAATACTAGAAATGCTCAATGGCTGCAATCCCTTGTGGAAAAAGTAACTATTCAATCCCAAAGATGTATTTTCTCGGATCTTTCAAGAATTCTAAGACGTTCAGTCCTAAAAGTGGAAAATGTATCCCAAAGATGTATTTTCTCGTATCTTTCAAGAATCTTAAGAAGGACAGTCCTAAATACTTTTATGAAAACGTATTTAGAGACCCTTCTTTACCCTAATATATGGGGGAAAAAACTAATTAGCACCTTGGATTGAATGTCTGAACTCTGTAAAGATGTGTAGATACACATTTGGAGGCACTTTTGGCTAAAATGCATAGAGTCCAATGTGGACCAGTTCCAAAAGTTGGGCTCCTCAAAATTTTAGGGATCATTCTTTGGTTTGGTCCCTTTTTTGACCCAATGTGGTTTATTTTTGACTAAAAAGTATATCAGTACTGCCATAAACCATCAAGGACCCCCTAAAAAGGATTTGCTGGGTAAACATAAAAGATGATTAATGTGTGTGTGTGTGTGTTTGCTAAGGCCTCTACTGTGCATGTGCAGTTGGTGTGTACTACTCCACTTGCATCACTGGGGGTGGCCTTGGCTCTACCACATCACAGGAGGGAGGGGGGGCGTGCTTGACACCATCCAGACAGTCACCCACCTGCAGCAGTCGGCCGACAGCGAAAAGGGCGACAGCGGTTCCGTTTTCTCCGACGTGGGGGACGGACAGCGGTCCAGGTCGCTGTCCTCGTCCATGTAGCAAAGCGGCGCTAAATGAACGGCCTTGGCCAGCTCCTCGGGCGCAAACTCCAACTCACAGCCTTCCATGATGGCGCTGGAGGACTTGGGTAGGCTGGACGAGGTCGATGATCGGGAGAAGGGGAGGAGAAGGCGGAGGAAGTTGGCGCCGGGGGAGTTCTGGGGGTGATCTGGAGGAGCAAGAGGAGGAGGGGGAGGAGGGGGGAGGGACGGGCCCAGCATGTACTTGTAGTTGTCGGTCAAAGAGGGCACCAAATGGGGCTGCGCCGAGGGGACCCGACTCAGGTCGGGCCCGCCGTTCGCGCCGGTGTCCGCCGCCCTCGGTTCGGGGTCCCGGGGCCGGGCGTCGTCCCGGACCTCGGTCTCTAGCTCCCCCTCGGAGCAGGTGCGGTCGATGAAGTGCAGGCCGCGATAGAGGCCGTCCACGCGCTGGCCCACGTCGTTGAGCGATACAGAGAAACGGAGCGAGCCGGGGGGGCGAGCGCCGCCCAAAGTGGGCCGCAGCAGAGACAGCCAGTCCCGCTGTTTGGAGGCGGGCGGTGACTCCGTGCAGAGGGTGGTCACCGTGAAACCGCCGCAACCTGCCGAACTTTTACCGTTGGGAGCCAAGAGAACCACTGCCGTCTGCTTCTGACGCTCCTCATCTGCACTGCTTGTGTGTGTGTGTGTGTGTTGAATGTAAATGCAGTGAGACACATAGCGGTGAAGGACAGCAGGAAAAGGGGAGCGGGAAAGGCAAAAAAAAAAGAAAAAAATGGACATTGAGAAATAAAAAGAATTGGGGTACTGACACTGAAAATGTATGGCAGCGTATGACCCATTTTATGAGAAAAAATATCATGGCACACTTACATGGATCACAAGTAAGCCTCCCCAATTTCATGATGAACCAAAAACCACTACAACCTTACAGCCCGGTGACCTTTATTTGAACTCTGTTCTATTTTTCTCATAACATTTGTACAAGTGTGTTCTGTCAAGAAAATGGGGTTTCAGGCACAATAGGAAGCACTTCATTTCAATCTATTTTACCATTATAAAACAAAAGTCATTTGTACACAAACTTTCATTGAAGAATATCGTTTAACACGAGTTCTAATCTGAATCAGAAAATATCCTGTGGACTTTTGCACGCCTGTCCAAATGAAACTGTACTGACTGAAACACTAAACACCTTAAGCCGGTCAAAAACCGTTATGGTGCATTTTCAGTTCATCGTGAAGAATCTTTTTTAGAGTAGCGCGTCAACGACAAAACCAAATGTGATTCGTACCTGCAGATGTCTTGGCTGGAGGGAGAAACTGACGTTCTTGAGAAGCTGCACGGAGCGTTGACTGAAGTCGGACTGCCGGCCTGAAAGCACCGTCAAAGCCGCACGCACTTTAAAGTGGAGTCAGCAAAGCGTATGCATAGACAGCAGATGAATTATTCACATTTACTTTCATCTGCTACTGTATATAAAGCTGAAGCATTCATGAATAATACAATAAATACCCGCCATAAATCCACTTCCATTGGATTCTGATAGATGACTAATCTCTTGCCCAATCAACAGGTAACAGTGGGTCGAACTCCGCCTCCACACAGCCTTACTTTCCTTTGAGTCGTTTTATCTCCAAGGCCTAAGGGATGTGTTTCATACAAATATTGACTTATCTGTACCATTGCGTTACCCGTATAGCAGGAACTCCTCCTGTAATTTCAACATAGTTCTTGGGCTCCAGACTCGTTATTTAACTAGAGCACAGTGGCTTCAAGGGACACAATGTATGTAGACCCTGAAACTCTATAGCGTTAAAATAAGTCTAAACCATGCCTCTTAACAGATTAGCCAATCACAGAGCTCATCTGCTCCACTAGCAACGTTCCTGTAAGGTCAACCTGAATTCGCCGTTCATCGCTTCTCTTGTTGATCAGGAGCCTAGTCAGATTTTTTTTTTTTTTTTTTAAGGGCCACAACTATTCCACTACACCACAAATTGAGAGAAAAAACCCCCCCAACATATTAGCACTGGGCAATATGGACAAAATTAGATTTTCACTCTTGACAATTATGATTTAAAAAGATTTTACCCGGTTATAAACTCAATATCCATGTAAACATTTCATTTATTACAAAAAAATCTGGAAAATATTCAGACAATGATAATGTAGATTTCATTAGTTTTAAAATAAAAACATTCACAGCTTGTACATCACTTGCTTAAACGTTACAATTCACTAATTCAATTGTAAAGGTGTATTTGAACCTTTTCTCTGAGTTTAAGCATACAATCCAATTGAATTATTATTTCATGATGCTAGGCATTCAATCTAATACATTGTTTTCGGGAAATTGCCCACCAAATGACTTAACTATTTTTTGCAGCGCTCTAATAAATACTCCTTAAATGGGAGAAGGTTTCGGTGATATAGTCCGATGCGCATCCTTGTTGGAGGTTGCTAATACAAAATCCAAAAGTGGGCCTGATCATTTCAGCGTGAACTAATTAGCTATTGATTTCATCTCCAACCGTGGCGGCATTTTATAGCTGGCGGCCTGACACTGATCAATAGATGGCTGTGACATCATGCTATCTGCCCTTCAGCCCGCCCATCAATGACATCCTTTCGTATTTACATACTCATGAATTACATACCAGTGTTCTCATTTATACTGCATAAGAGCGGTGGAGGTTCTCTCAGGACACGTAAGCTCTGTCTGGAACATTACATAAATCATTATGCTTAAGTTCACACCCCCCTGGCCAATGGAGGTAAGATCACTACTAACATGGCCCCTCCAAAGCCTCTCCTCACATTATGTTCTTGACGAAATCCTGTGTCGTTGTCACATTTAAGGTGCAGTCACTACTTGACAGAAATTCCTGAAGACCATCTCCATCATTATAGCAATTTTTTTTTAATTTCAGGTCCTATGGACTGCTTGGCATTGGAAATCGGGTCAATCACACAAATGTCAATTGTTGTCTCATGTAGGTAAGTCAATAAATACCACAAATTCCTGCTTTACAACCCCTCCTCTAACTTTTACAGTGTTTATTTTTACGTCATAGCAAAAAACTTACTGCATGTGAACATCCAAGCTTTCTGAGTAAAATATGCCATTGAAATGGACTGTTGCTAGAAATGCCTTCAACTCATACTCCCGGTCCGGTTGCAGCCCCCAAACACAATTCACAATTCAGGATGTCTCAGAAGCAAATGGAAATTGCTGTTCTAAGTCAGTACTTGCCAGATATTCCTGATAGTTTTGGATCAAAATCCCGTCATTTGTATTTCAATCCCGTTTCATGTGTATTTCCACACCACAATATATGTTATATATCCTGTGGTTATATACGAATCTTATTTATGAAAATTGTTGTCATATATAGAACACACAATTGCTGCAGATCCTTTATTGTTCATGTATAGGACACACAATATATTTACCAGAAATTTCCTTTGTTTTTATAAGCCTCCTCAACTACCATGTTATTCACAAAACCCTTTTTTGTTACATGTACTGCCAGTACTTGCCAGAAATTGCAAGTAATTGCCAAAACTTCCTGCAGCTTTGCTCGCACTTGCCAAAAATTCCTGCAGAAAACTATCAACTTGCAAATTGTTCATAAATCCAAACTTCATACCATATATATTGCAGCAACAAGCAGTTATTTGCCATAAATTACTGCAGCTCCTTAAATATTGCTATAAACTTCTTTGCAGCTACCCAACAGCTATTTCCCTCATTAAAATCCCCCATTTGTTTATTTCCAGTCCATAAGACA
Organism: Hippichthys cyanospilos; assembly: GCF_059441005.1. Taxonomy (NCBI): domain Eukaryota; kingdom Metazoa; phylum Chordata; class Actinopteri; order Syngnathiformes; family Syngnathidae; genus Hippichthys; species Hippichthys cyanospilos. The sequence goes on from NC_142376.1 coordinate 8,581,431, forward strand.
AAGTTCACATCCCGTGGACGTCTGGGCCTCCGGGGTGAGATCAGTCATGCAAACGGCTGTTACGCAACGGCGGCTATATTTAACGACGCAGGCGGGCACGACGTGGCGCTTGGAGGGAGTACCTGGCTGCCAACATGACATGAGTGGCCCGTTCGCGTCGGCTGGAAACATATCAAACGTGCAGACGGGACGCCGTGGGAGGCGATGGAAAGCCATTCCATATTCTCGGTATCCAGTTTAAGGTCCGTTTTCGCAAGACACGAGGCGCCATGTCGATTCCGACAGCGTGTCTCTTCACAGGTGGCGCGCGGTGGCTTTCCGATTCATTTGTTGATTGTTGCTTTAATGAACATCTCGCAATTAATTAATGAGCATGACGGCATTATGCAAGATGTTTCCCAAGACTAATTACGCCTTCCGGGGGGGATCCAGGCAGATGCCACCTGCTTGACGAAGGCATTATGCCGCCATGTTGCATGGTTTGGAAGCAAGCGGAATAAAATGTGAGCGAAACGTTCCAAAATCACGGCGACTCTTTAATGAGACGATTTGTGGATAAGTTTGCAAAACGACCGAAGAAAAGCCGTTTCATTTGATTGGCCGACCATTTAACGTGCCACCGGGTACTCGTAAACCTGAATCTAGCAAATCAGCTTGGACAAGAAGTGGCAATCAAGAACCTCAAGAGAGACGTGCGTTCAAAGCTGATAGAGCAACAATTAACGCCAAAAGTACACATTTATAAACAATTATTCATTGATCCAAATTTGATTGTTTTGTTGTAAATCCCTGCTTACGCAGAGTTATGAAATCAGACACTAAGGCCAAAGAGCTCCGTTTTAATACCTCCTAAACTTAAACTTAACACCGTTCGGGACTTTGACTGTTTTACACCTCAGTTGACGCGTATTAAATACTTTATACACTGCGGTCTTTTTCACTGGAAGACTGACTATAAATGATAACCACATAATTAAAACATATGAACCACTTTAACTACCTTTCAATATTTTATACCACAGAAAGGCTGGGTGCACAATTGTCATAAAAAAAAAATCTAGGGTTACCATTAAAATCAAGGCAGAATTCATATAGACACATCAGGAAGAATATACACATTTAAATTAAAGGCCAAAATAGAGTTAAAGGGCACATAACATGAAAAGACATCTTTTTGGAGCTTCTAACCAGGTTTCAATGTTGATTTCTCACCCTCCCAAAATTATTTTCCTTCGTTGATGCATTTCGAAGCATTCCTTGCTTCTTCTGCCCTTACACTGGTCCCCACCATTAGATAAAAACGGCTTGAAGTTCTCTTATGACAAAAGGAGTAATTGGCAATTCCCCGCACCACCTGTGCAAGAGAAAATACAAGCCAGTATTGTTTTGGTTCCACAGCTGAGGAGTAGAGATTTTGAACCGAGTCAGCCAATGTATTAGCTACAACGTTTTACTGTAGAAATGATGAGGTGCCAATAATGTGGGAGCACACAACCGGTCAATTATCGTCAGAAGTAAAAAAATTCACCCGCGGGTGGAACTATTGTTATGAACACTGTGTTCCCACGGGGACTGATTTGATAACAGGAATGCGTGTTAGTGAGAGCGGTATCTCGGTGTCGCTTTGCATTTTAATGGATGGCTGCATGTTGCGTGGCCCGCCGATTGAAATGGCACCCTGCGCGGCAACATGGTAAGTGCAAACGAGCCGTTTTACTTCCTGGTTAGAAAGATCCCTACCATAAAGCTCATATATAATCAAATTCAATCGCTAATGTGACAAAGGTAATTATATGCATATATCACACTATGGAAAGTACTTATATCATCCCTTAAGTGTATAAAAATGCATTTTCACACTTTTCACAAAGTACCCCCTAGTGTTCAGAATGCGATATTACAAAACTTAAAATGCCTTCATTTAGGTGACACATTTTTCGGTCCAAAGTTGGATGTTGGAATCTTTGTTTGATCAGTTTGTGGTAATTATCACAATTTGCAAGATGTACTCTGTACTTGATCAAAAAAAAAAAAAAAACTATAGCTGAGGGCCTTCATAAAATCATGAATGTTTTGTCCCTAATAAACCCTGCTAGACACACAATTCAATGATGTGGTCGATGAAGTATTTCACCGGCTTGGCTCGGGGTTTTGTGTCATCAGGAGAAGCCACGAGGCGAAAACCTATCCCGTCTACACAGACCTCAGCAAAACAATTTTAATTCGGAGAGCCACCGCCAGATGTTTGGCCGGAGCTCAATACCAACCTACTGAGCGGCGGCCTGCCCGCTTTGACTTTTTGACCAGTGTAATACTTTAATTCCAGCCCTTCTTGCACATCCCAAACAAGCACGCGTACGCTCACAACCAAGCACACTCGCCACTGGCGCAAGGCACCAGGCTACCGATAAGCCTCCTGACCTAGCGGAGCACAGAGTTAAGGGGGAGATCCTCAGACTCCTACACTCTGATAACATCTATGCTAATTAAATTAGCCTGTCGAAGACGTTTCGCATCATTAGCATGAAGCTCGCGGACATTAAGGTACAATTGAAATTACAAGCTGTGTTTGCGTGACGCATTTTCAAGTCCTGTCATGTTGCCCATCCCCCATTGTTTATTGATTCGAGGAACTTCGTTAACATCACCAGGCATTTGTCACAGATGCAATATGCCGGTGGTGTCAAATGTACGGCCCATGGGCCTGACCCGAATCTGGCCTGCAAGATGATTTTAGGAAGCGTTAAAAAAAAAAAAACATCAGTCCGAAACCAGGAATCCACTGTCCATAATCCATCCATCCATTTTCTATAGCTGCTTATCCTCACTAGGGTTGCTAGCTTGCTGGTGCTGTCTACAAGCTGGACTTGAACTTGTGTCCCTTAACTGCGGTGCCACCATGTTCCGTCTTCCACCATGTCGCGCCTGTCCCATAATCAATAGACAAAATGTCTTACTTTTACAAGCAATTCCCAAATGAGCAAACGGTAGAAGCTAATTGGCATGCTTGTGCAAAAGAGCTTAGCATCTAGCCTCGTGCTTCTGAACAGCACTGGTAAAAATCCTTTGATTGCTCTCAAGAGATTCAATATGGAAGGGGATTGCCATTTGGGCCGTTACTTTCTTTTTAAATATACTTTTTTTCACAGTGCAGCAGTGTTTCCATATTTGACATGAAATCATGACTTGTTCATAACTTCTTCTGTCATGGATGGGCGCCACCGAGTGTCACAAATGAGACACTACAACATTATTTTATTCAGTTTAATTTCCTTTGCAATTCACTGAACTCCTTAAAGGGAAATGGTACAATAATTAGGGTCATTTCCTTCCACTGGATATTTGTGTTTCATTTCATTTGTCTATTTAAAGTTCATCCTATTATGTGTTCCATACAAAATATGTATTTTATGTACAAATTGAATAGAAATCTTTCATTCCTTTAATGCAAGTTCAGGGACCTATACCCTGGAAAAGCATCTTTGAAAAGTCTATTGCTGTGGCCTGTCAGGAGTGCAAGCATGAACGAAGAGTGAGGAGTGAATTAAAAAAACTTGACAAACAGCAAGGACACTGTGCTGGTGTGGCCTGTAGAGTGCCTCGTTGTCTGCTACAAAGCAAAGTAGAAGAGCAGGAGGAGGTAGGATCAGACTTGAAAGCAAGTGTGGACGGGAAATTTGAGTTGGCATGGCCACTTTAGAGCGCCTCATCGTGATGTGGAAAATCACCTAATAAACATGAGGTAATTATTTCCTATTGTTTTTTCGACAGAGAAGCTGATTCCCCCATCCTGTCAAAAGCGACCTTTCCAGGACTCGCCACTTAAGACGATTTCATTTAGGCGAGCGCCATTTCCCGACAGAGAAGGAAAAAGCAGCCGATTGTCAGACGTGAGCTCCGGTTACGATCAATAACTGTCAAATTTGACAAGCCCGGCTCATATTTCAATCTCATTGTCATGTTCCAAGCAATTTCGCCCGAGGAAGCGATATCAAGGTCGCAAATCTGCTTTTATGAATGACAAAGTTTCCCAAAGTCACAAAATGTCGTACGCCACGTCGTACAAAACGCCATTAAATTGCGGCCGTTAAAAGCGGTCACGTGGGCCGCGGCGACGGCGTGCGAGTCGCGCTCGTGTTTAAATGTCGGGAGCGGATCGCGGCTGACACGTTGGCGGCGAAGCGGTAAGTGACCCTGACATGTCTCAGCACAAGTAAATGGTTGATCCTCTTAGGAGGCTCTGGAGGATTGCGCGGGAGGGGAAGGGGAGAGTAGAAAATAGACCGAGGTCACGGGGGGAGTTGAGGTGTGTACGCTGAGAAGGAAAATGCAAAGTTTACAAAATACCAAAATAGAAATCTCCCTTTTCCGTATCAGAAATAAAAAAAGCTAGTGCTTGTACAAACTTGGGTTCAGAGATGCTTTGTCTTCACACACCAAAGGGGCGACCGGTGGCTAAGCAAACAACCACTAGAAAAACTTGCTAAAGTACATTTGTCTTTATTCTAGTCAGTGTGCTTTTCTCGTCGATCGAAAAGACGTTTTTCTTACGTCATTTATTACCATTGGCAGCTATAGACGTCGAGGATCCATTTTTACTGTAATGGCAATAAATAAGTTTCATTTACTGGCATTGAGAGCTTCGTGTGTCAAAAATCCAATTTAACTGGGCTGGGAGCTAATTTACACAAAATGGAAGATGGAAATTTCTTGTTTCTCTTTTTAACAGATTTTTCAGGATCTTCGCGAAAGAAAGAGGAAAAATGATCTTAAGATGTCTTGAAAACAAGGGATTTTCATCTGTTTGTCTAAATCTAAACACATGGCCACAATTTGACTAGAAATAGAGTTTTTCTAGAACGTTTTCCAGAAAAGGAATATTTGTGCTGTGCTTACCTTTGATATATTGCTCGATCTGCTTGCAGAATGACCCAGAGGTTTTTCATTCTGAAATGAAAAAAAGAAACATTTTGAGTCAATGAGTTTGAGTCATGAAGTCTGAAGTGTTAAAATGAAAAAAAAAAAGAAATGTGAAATAATTTTGAAAAATAGAGGAGACGTCAGTCACTATCATTGTCTATCATTGTCAGAGAATACATTTTTGTGTGGGGGTATTCTAATGATGAAACGGTTGAAATTTCGTTCACAGGGAATTTGGGCAATTTTAAATTGACTTGGGTGAATGAAATGAGCTAAATCAGGGGTGTCAAACTCATTTTTATTGTGGGCCAGGTTTTAGTTATAGTTTCTGTCAGAGGGCCGGAATAAATCCAAAAAAAGCATCCTTAACAGCCATTGCTTACGTTTTAACATACCCCCGAATTTCTCTAAAATCCTGAAAATTGGGCTTAAAAATAGAAAAAAAGTGTCTAATAAATGCCGTTTTCGCTTGTTGCTGTTCAAAAGATAGATCTGGAACAGATTTTTTTTTTTTTTTTTTTTTTTTTTTTTTTAAGACAACCTGCAAGTTTAGCTATAAACTTGAAATCAAATCAGCATTTGCCGGGCCACATAAAATGATGTGGCGGGCCGGTTCTGGCCCCCGGGCCTTGAGTTTGGCACCTGTGAGCTAAATGATTTACAATGGGAACGATGTGCGAAATGTTGAATGTTACCATAGGAATAAACGATAACCTTGATGGAAACCCGTTTTAGTTGGGAAGGACAATAATGGCTCATTTTTGGGTGAAAATTGTTCAATTATGGGAAAACTACAACCGTTAGGATGAGAAAAATACTGGACCCCATAACATATTTTTTAGGAGGATGTTAAACTGGAATAAAGTCAGGCAGATCTAAGTCGAAAAGAACGTACGCAATAATGCACTGGAGTCATGAAATGTGTGGAAGCTCCAGCAGACCACTAATGTTTCCACAAAACACTCAGTTGGCATCTTTATTTGGAAAATCAAAATGGATGGTCTGAGCCAAGATGATGTGATACAGCAAAACTTCCTCAGTAGCAAGTAGTGGCGGGGTGTAAAACAAACACTTTAAGCAGGTTATCTGTTCTTCAAACCTCAACTTAATTGTCTGGTGACTTTACTTCGGAGATTGTGTTATTTTTTCCAAATCGCACTTTTGTCACTTTAGTGCAGCGAGAGGATGAAAACACTAGTCGAGTTGCGCGCAGTCAACTTGTGTTTTGGAGGCGGTAATGATCCTCGATTTCCCACTTAGGCTCACTGATGAAGAACCTCCGCTGCCGCTGCTGAGCCGCATGTAGCCTTGACGTTAAAGAGCCTCACGCGATTCCTTAATGACAAGTCAATTGCGGTTACGTAATGTGCGCTGAGTTCACGCGGGCTTCCGAAGGGCTTTGCATACAAACAAATCTTCACCAGGCCAAATCGGCTCTGCGGATGTACCAAGGTGCACGTGCCAGTTTGCGCCTGTGTGTTTATTTAGTCAACTGCTAATGGAGGAGGCATTTATGATTGTTTTTTTTTTTTTTTTATGTGATAAGAAATTATTTGAGGCGAGGTTGCGGGTACTAGTACCCATTGGGGGTACTTGAAGGAACTTGAATTTTAAATAAAACTAACAAACAAGCAAAAAAAACCTAATTATTGCATGATGAGTTCAGGAAAGGAATGAAATTCAAAATAACACTTCTTAAATACTATGTATGGCATTTAAAATGAAACAACACCCCAAAGATATGCCCAAGTTCATCATTTGGTCGCTGGGGCTTGGTTTCAAGTTCATGATGAGCTCAGGAAGGGAACAACATTCAAAAACAAACTTTTTAATTATTGTGTATAAGTGAATTTAAAACAAAACAGCTTGACAATCATTGTTTTTTTTTCTTTTAGAAAAAACAAAAATATCAACACTGTACTGTATATTAAACCAATATGTTAATTTTGTCTAATGACAGCTAGCTTTAATGCTAACATCCAATGTGATGGGCTAACAAATATAAGCATGTCCATTATGTTAACTATAAAAGTTTAACTGCTATCCAAAGTAAACATGAAATTAGTATTCTACAATCCTCTGAATTATTTAAAACAATAACTACAGCAGACATGGCTACTCTCATTCATCCAAATCATTTTATTCCTTGGATTGCTATAGTGTTTTACTGTAATATGGACCAGATAGTCCATTGTATTTCCTTGAATAACAAGATGAAACCATGTCATACCAGCTTCCACACAATTGCTATTTCCAAACAGGCATGAGCTCTTACAACCATAACTACGCACACAAACTAACCAAACAGACAAAATAACCAGTGACGAAGTCTATCAAGCACTGCTTTTCTGGATGAGTCCAAAGATCAAATCACAGCAAGAAATTGCCCGTTGTAAAAATGTAAGCCATGTTTTTTTTTTTTTTTATCTATATACATTGCACTTAATTGGTCTGGAGCATTCAGAGGTCAAGCCTCATAAACCCGGCAGGATGTCTCTTGACTGTCAAGCAATGTGAAGCAGGCCACAGAAAACTCATCCAAGTGTCATTATTTTCTTACAGCTTGAACGTGATACTGCTTACAACCCTCCAGGCTTTATACTGACCATTTACGCGCAAAAGCAGTTTTTGCACAAGATGGACAGTAAAGATGGTTGTCCTTAATCATATGGTCTTCGAACAATATATGGTTAAGCCCAAATTTCTGGGAAGGCCCAAAAAAGTGACCTTCTGTAAACAACAGCAGGCATTAGACTAAAGGCAAGTCACACGCAACAATCCGTTGTCATCCAAAATGGGCGTGGGGTATTTGTAGACTGGCGCTTACGGAAAAAATATATGACGGGAGCAGACAGGGGGAAGCTCAAAGTTCATCTCCGTAGAGAAAAAGGCTCAGTCTTTTTCCAATTTGAAAAACTTCTCAAATAACAGTCGCTCGGTGCATCATCCACTTACGCAATTTTGCAGTGTGTATAAAGTGTAAAAGCTGACCACGCTGTCAACTCATAGCTCTGTTTACCTTTTATGATATGGTCCCCTAGGATAATAGGGCCAACATTTGAATGGCCTGCTTTGACACATTTTCAAACAATGCAAAAGTTCAGGAAAAAGTGTTTAAAAGAATGTAAATGCATCTATCAATTCATTCATTCTCTGTATTATACAGTATTTTCCGCAGTATATTGCAAAGGATTCTAAGGCACACCTTCAATGTATAGCCTATTTTAAAATTGTTTTCATATATCGGGTGCATAGAATAGAAGCTACCGTAGTGGCTGTGGTTGCATTATGCATCCACTAGATGGAGCTGCGCTAAAGGGAATGTCAACAAAACCATCAGATTCAAAGGTCAGCCAAACTTTTCAATCAGAAATGAAGAATAAAAACGATTTGTGGAAAGTACTATCTGTACTTAGGATACTTAATCGAACCAGAAATCTACTAAAAACAAATCAATGTGTGACAACTCTTATCAAATTTCCACAGGAAAAATGGTCCGTTATCAGGCAGAGATCAGTAACGGTGTGGCTAAAATTCAATAGGAGTAAAACGGCAGAGTGGGACGCGGAGCCACTCTCTTCCCATCATGTTGATTTTTTCGTAAACTCATTATCTCAATGAGCTTCGTTCAAGTGAAGCCCCGTTGTCAAGAATAGACGTCTTGTGTCTGCTTCAAGTCAATCAAAAAGCCGCATCATTTGGAGATACTGGCATTTTGGTAATAGGCTCCAAGCTAGCCGTGGCCTTAATGAGAACAAGTGCCATGGAAAATTAATGAATGGGTAGCTCAGGATAATGTTTGCCCAGAATTGTAGGACCGTTAATGGCAAGGCGGGGGGGTGTTTCTTGAATTAAGTGTAGCACAGTCACTGACAAAAATGAGCTAATCTGCCTTTTTCGTTAGAATCGAAAAACAGACGGGCCAACCGAACAATAACTGTCAGCCCCATGGTCAGTGTTTTTTTTGACCCACACTTCCGTCATCACGTGTATTCATTTTACTACATTTTGACAAATACGTTTTCTCTTTGTGTCGACAAAATTAAAATCCATCAGCGACAAGACTGACAAGAGTTGATGCCTACCTCTGCTGATAACGAAATGACTCCAAACCTCATTGGATGATCCCGCTCACGTACACATAACAATGAACAGAGGAAGACATCGAAGCAAAGCCCATATTGACTTGTTCCTCCCTCATTAAAGGCTACGCCTAGTAGGATCGAACATCCCAGACAAGAATTCTTGGTGCAGTTTCCTGTCCCCTTGCAGTCAGTCTCTTTGGGATAAGAAGCAGACCGACTTTTGAGTGCGTGTCTCCAGGAAAGTACACACACATGGACGTTTTAAATATGCAGGTTAACAGACATTAGATGTCCAAGCAGCTGCATCTGAGCCATTGAGGGAGACCAAAAGCTACGACAAACCCTAATTAGCTCAGTCCATATACAATATTGAGTTGATTTGGACTCTTTCTGATCTCTTCCGAGGTTTCTAATGGATGCCCCCCTCCAATCAAAACCTTCTCCCTGGCTAGCTTATATGTGGAAATCCTGTAATTACATCAGGATGGTGACTGTGTCCAGCACTCTATCTTCGCTTCGGGCCTAACAAGAGAACGTGACAGAATCTAATATGACAGTAGCAGCCCACGTCTCAATAACTGAAGGACAATTACAAATAAAACGCGATGCTAACAAAGATCCGAAGCGTTCCGGGACTTGCTCGTCGGTCGACTTGGAAGTCGCACCCTCGTACACAACATAGCTCATTATTTATGACTTTTGCCAAGAAGTAGAAGTGGAGCCACAGATAATCAGTCGTGCACCATGTCTGTTAATTAGCTGTGTTATTAGTTTGTGCACCATTGCTACCCCGGTGATATAATCGCTCAATTACACGCTAGCAGAAAGATGCTTACATAATGCCGAACAGAGGGGAAGGAGTCAAATGTTGACCACGAACAAACAGTGTCAAGTATTAAAATTCAATTTTAAAAAGGGATTCATATTCAATGCAGCAAACAGATGCTTAATAGCTGGTAGCACTTAGCGCTTACTTAGAGTAGTATTAGCGAGTCCCCGCTGGGAACATTTAAAAGGCTGAGAACATCTGAAACAAGCAATATGCTCTGTCTAAAGATTTAGCTAAGTGATTTAAACTTTTGACACTAAACGCCACCTCGAAAGATACTTAGTTTTGCAAGTGGAACCATAAGGACCGACATTAAAATACACAAGCAAATGTGAAGCCGAGGCAGACCTTGACAGGCCAGCCAATGGCGATCTTTTCTCTAATGCTGAATGCTTGCAAACGGGAGGTCGAGGTACACCCTGCAGATGTAAAATTTAGCCCATGTCGGGCTCATTTACTGCCATTGAAAATTGGAAATACTGTCAATTATGGACATATTGAAAACAGAATGTTTTATCATGCAGTTCCCACAATTTTTGTATTAATCCTTTCAATGGCAACTTGCAAACAGAGTGCATTAGAAATTTTGTGTTGAGACCCTTAAACACCAGGGGGCGTGAGCGGACAACTTCTGTTGCCAAGTCTTTTAATGTCTTCACTGAATGGCTTAGCCTGACTCCCATAATGCAAAGTTCTTGCTATGTGGGAGTTGTAGTTGACAGAAGTTGACAGAAGGCTTTGATCCAAGAACTAAATGTTGCAGGAAAGCATTTTATTTCATGCAACACATAACATTTTATCTGCATAGTTCGAAATATGCGAAATATGCAGTATTGAATAGCTGTTTACTTTTTTCCTCAAAAAAAAAAAAATCTTTGAATAAAAACTGCCTTGGAACATAGATATACATAAATATACGTTTGTATGGATAGGGCTGATGCTACTTAACATTTTGAGGGGCTGAAAGTAAAAATATAAAGACTCTTGAAAAGACAATGCACAATTATTTGACTGTTTAAAAATAAAACTGGAATATAATAGGTGCTGTGGTAAAATATCTACACAAAATATATGCATAGCTACAGGATTTTGTGATAAAAGCTGTAAATTTTGTTTTTAATTAAGCAATTCTTCTAATAAATTTTGCGTTTAATTAAGCAATTCTTTCAATTACCTCGAGTACTCATACTATCCATTGAAAATCACTGATTTATGACTGAGAAAACCCTACTGAAAAAAAGATGACAAGCAATTATCGGTGCCCTTTTGCTGAGCAACAAACTCATGTTCACTGAAGTAGCATGAAAGTGAAACATGGAATAGTCTGAGTTACGTTCAGGGGCCGCTTGCCAAAACCGATTGATTATGATGCTCTGCCTTTCCCAATTTTCCTCACGCTTCCGTTTCAACAGGTTTGAAGCTGCGCCATGACATGTGACTGACTTAATCTCCATCTCCTCCCCAGCTGTGGATTTGACACAAAGCTGTGATTTGGTGCATGGCTTCATGATGCGATACGCTAAGCCGGGAGCCAAAATATAGTTCAAATCACAATCGGCTGAGTTCGTTTGGACGTATATCTGATCGGATCAAACATTTTTCCAATGAACAAAAAGCGACAGAGACTAACTTCTTTTGTGATGCTCTTTCTTATTTGCACAAATCAGATTGTATTATGTTGGCCCGGATTTTTAATCATGACGTGAACAAATACTATATATGATCCACAAACAGACTATCAAAACAAAAGGTGAATGATCTCCTCTTTGAAATCTAAAGTACAAAGGAGGAGCTCAACTCATTGTTTTTCTACTGCAAAATTGTAGAACCTGTGAAAACCCAACCTCAATAAACGCGTCAGCTGGGACACAGACAAACAATGAAAAAATAAAACCTATGTATTTAGCCATGGTTATATTTTGAGAAAAGACTGTTGCAGCAATTTGGAGACTGTAGTATGCAGTATTATCGCCATGCATGTTTTTATTTTAGTACATATGTAGCTTGCTGCCACTTCTAAACTAACAAAGCTAAAAAGTCCCATTGAACATTTGGCTACGATATCAAATATGATTTGGATAGATTTGGATACGTTTTCAGAGATTTGATTACCACTGTGACATTTTATTCCCACTGTGACAAAGTGGAGACTGTGGAGTATCACAGTGCTAAATCGAGAGTGAAATATAATAGTGCAACGTTCAAGAGTTCATATGTATAGCAATAAACTAACATTAGCGTTAGAAAACAAAAACCTATTCCAATTTTGTGGCCAAGTCAATGTCCTGTCTAATCTAAGAACTGGTTCGGTGCCTTCTTGTGGTTTTTGGGACAAATTGTGCCACAAGTGCAATATTGTAATTAAGTGAATGAGCTGCATGATAGTAAAACACACCGTAAGAAGAAGTAAATGTGGTAGTTGGTCTTCTGTGTTTCTTGTTTTTTTTAGAAAACAACAAATTTTTTTTTTGCCAAATATACCAAAATACTCAATAGAAAGAGAAATCTGCTGCATTTATTACTTAAAATCACGTGTGATTATATTGTTTTTTTTCAGTTGGAAGAAATAAATGGTTGAGTTTGTAAACACAGCAAATAAATAAATACAAATACAGCAACCACCACAGCTGACATTAACTTTGTGCATTTTGAAAAATGAACCTGTAACAAGTAACTCCTATTTTGCATATTTGCACACTAAATCTGTTATTTTTATTGCCGTCAAAAAAAACTTCAAAAATGTGAAATTTACACATTTTTATATTACATTTGTATTTTTTTTTGTGCACTGATCTTGTGAAACATCTCATCTTGTTGGAATTTATGTTTAGTCTTATCCCTTACCATCAGACTATCATTACAACTGTCCAAGAACGAAGCTTAACAACGGTGGCCTTTTTGTCATCAATAAAGACACATTTAACTCCGAGGGAACACCGAGAGCCCGTTTCAGCAAAGTGGAGACTATGGAGCATGACATATAGCAAAGAGAAGCTAATGTTAGCATGTGTATTTATTTTTTGCCGTTACTGTGTTACAGCCCCAACTGAGCATCTACAGGAAACATGACGAGTCAGTACCGCACAGTGGAAAAGGGGCCCTAAACGGTACCCTGTGTACCCCACCCTCGCATCTTCCTGAACAAAGAGGGGGGGGGGGGGGATAAAAATGGGTCACGCTTTCACACTAAGGATATGACAGATGCACAAATAAACAGGAAGAGCGCTCCACAAACACTATGCTGCTGGTGCTGATGCAGAACAAAAGGAAAAAAAAAAAAGAAGAGTGCTGCAAAATCCCACATTTGTGGGCCTCAACACCCCAGCTCCCATTTTTCATGACCATCTCCTGGTCTCGGACGACATGATGATACCAGGTAAAAGACCAGAGAGCAAAGCAACATACCTGAATCTTAATTTTCCAACAGGAATTCATGACTAGATCCTGAGGCGCACCTTTCTCTCTCACTGATGCAGACAAAGGTTCCTCAGGGGGAGGCTTTGGTACGGGGGTGGGGGGGTTACATGACCCCCTATGTAAATCCTCACCGAGACGCAGGGAGGTCGAGAAGGAAAGCCTCAGTAAATACGGAAGTGCAGCACACGGTGACAATGGCAGCCGTCACCGTGGCGACTGCGGATATGGCGACGCGGGCCCCCCGCCCCCTACACCCCCAAAAAAAGAGGGATGATAGTGAAAAAAGGGAAACAGACGGCTGCCCTACATTTTCTGCAAACACAGAAGCTGAGCTGCTGCTGCTGCTTGTCCGGGCTCGTTCTCAGCTGTGTACACACACACACACATGCGCACACACTCACAATCCGGCACCGTAATCCCATTGGTCGAGCTGATTTTTCCTCCAGCTGATCTTGATGACATGGGGGAGGGGCATAGCACTGTTGAATCATTCAGGAGAAGGGAGGCGGTGTCCTTTAAATAGACTCCCTTTCTCCTGCACACTGAGTTTAACCTGAAATTACCCCCCCAACACACACACACACACACACACAATCCATCCCTCCATTTCACACCTGTGCCCACGTGCGCCATCTGAACCTCTAAGACAAAAAAGCATTGAGCTTCCATCCACATTGACCAATCAGAGATGTCGTCACTCCAGTCTGGGCTGCACCAATCAACAGCAGGCTTGCAGCATAGTGCTTAACACTAACAGCTCTCAACTTTGCTCTAAGCTACATTCAAGGGCAACATAGGCTGTGATGGAAATCATTCCCTTGTTCCTGACTCCCTAATTACTCTATGGGGATTTTGAATTGGGCAATTATATTTTGCAAAGCCCCCCCAGAAAAGAAAAAAACCTTTTGCGCCCCCCTCACCTGCTGCACTGGTTTTATTATCTATAAAAATTGTATAAGTATACCTACAGCTATTCTTTTTAACATTAAATCAACTTTCAACTAACTTTTTTACAGCGTTTAATGCAGGTTATAGGTTAGTCTAAAACGGAAAAAATAAATCAAGTACAAAAAAAAAGCCAATCCTTACTGTATTGCAATTACACTTCACATGGCAAGCCTACACAAGATTTTTTTTGATATATGTAACACCATCTTGAAAAGATGAATGATTTTTCTTTTAGCAGAAAAAGAGTTCCATCAAACATTACCCCGTGTGTTAATAACCATGCTTTTGTTTACCGTGACCTCAACGACATGTTCTTTGGCCCGGCCGGCTTGAAAAGCAAACAAGACTATGGAACGCAAGGTCGCTCTGTGCTCGCCGCAGAGGAAAATATGAATGCAACGCTCCCCCTTTCAGAACGTACAGTAACGTCTGATTGGCTGAGCGCGGACCTCGGCGGAGGGGTTACGGGGAACGCTGTATCACTCCAGGGTGACTCACTATTATGGAACAGAGCGGAACGCGCCGTACTTCGACGGAAAATTGGGGCTGAGCTACTACACAAGGCAGAATGCTCGAGTCCGCGCGGTCGTATCTGTTGCTATCAAATGAGCCAGAAGATGTGGCTTCAAATCCGCCGCTGTTATCTAACACGTCACGCTTGAATGTAATAAGCTGCCGTTCTGAGGCACTTTAACAATACTTCAGTCTGGAAAGATTCTCGCAACTGGCAGTGTGCCCCCTCCTATTGGCAAATATTTTGGTTGAGACCTGTCTTTTGTTATTTACGGAAAAATGTGCCCACTTATATCCCCCACACCCGTTTCTGAAATGCCTTAAGATGCTGCTAAGGTCTTCTTTAAAAAGTAGTGCTTTGGTGCCAACTATATTAGAAATATGGCTGAGTATACAATACAACATAATAAATACAGTAACGTGTACTTTAGAACAGAGGTCCTTAAACATTTTTGTGTCCCGAAACGGTTGACATGTGCATTATAGTTACGATATTCTTATTAGGTTACTAGCTTAAAATACCTGAAACAACATTCACCTTAGCTTTCAGAACATAGGCAGTTTATTTTTAAACATTTTTATCAGCAATACATTTAGTGTAGAGCAAAATAAGGCTGTCACTGTTACAATTCAATCGATTACTCCATCAGTTAATTGAATATATGGATAGAATTTCATTTTGCATTAGTGTATTCTCCTTTAGGGTTTATTTACCATTTTTTGTTTTCTTTTTTCTAACTGTACACTAGGAGCACTTAGCTATTTTAAACACAAATTTTATGAGGGATCGCAGGAATTACAATAATTGCTGTTGGGAGGCTGAAATTTGTGGATTTCAATCATTTCAAGTTACAACGGCTCTAAACAATTAGTATTTTGTTGTGTGCTGCATTAATTTTGGGTGTAATTCCACTGTTGGCCATCAGATGGTGGCACAATATTGCTTACGTTATATAAAACTGATAATTTTGGGTGTAATTCCACTGTTGGCCATCAGATGGTGGCACAATATTGCTTATGATATATAAAACCAATAATTTTGGGTGTAATTCCACTGTTAGCCATCAGATGGTGGCTCAATATTGCTTACTTTTTATAAAACTGAAATTAAGACTAAAAATGATTTTTGTTCTGGAAATTATTCAATGTTAAATCCTGTTTTTCTTTTTATGTCAATAAAGCTGTACATCTTTGACCACGATTATTGCGTACTATGCCATGACAAATTTGCTAGGGAAAAACAGAACATTTGCTCTAAACAGATGGGTGGCTAGATGTTTGTCTCATTTATTGCTAGCTATAATATTTCAAAGTCTTTTTGTAAAAGGCTGCCTCAATAGTTATGAATTCAATTTCCATTAATTCTTTTGAGAATAATTATGATCACTACCTGAGGTTCAACTGTTGCTATCACATTCATCATTTATAGTCAGTGACCATGCAGCCCTCTCAGTTCTTCACAGGAATTATTTAGTGAGTAGTGAAAAACAAAAATGCAGCCTTTTTGTGTGAAGGCTCAACCATCGGAATCCATAACTCCGCCTGCAGCTAGCCGGGCTCTTCGAGATGACATTTTTCGGGCTCATAAAACAGAACTGCGCCAATGCATTCTGAATGTGTGAAGACGCAGTGAAAGACTTAAAAAAAAAAAAAAAAGTGATGCTTGCTTAATTAAACGTTACAGTAGGCAAGCATGCATGCTTGATGAACGGCTATTAAATGTTATTGGGATGCAGACAGCACACACCTTATGTGCGTGTGTGTGTGTGTGTGTGTGTGTGTGTGTGTGTGCGCGTGCGTGCGTGTGTATGTGTGTATTCATAATTCAGCACCTTGCCGACCTGGTTATTGCAGCATTTGTGTGACCTTGACTTCACGTGAAAAATGCTTCTCACGTCACAATAAAGTAGTAAACTATCTCCAAGGTGAACCACAATCTGCTTCATGACACTTTCAATCCCAAATGCCCTCCCCCACAGGGATTTTGCTGAAGCAGGTCTGGTACTAAATGAAGTACTGAAGTAAGCAATTACTTTAGTAAGTATTAAAATTATGTATTACTTGTGTGATTGGGTGATTATTAAGTAATTTTAAACCAATTTCCATCTTAAAATATGTATCTGGGACTGAATGAGTTAATA
The DNA here is from genome assembly GCF_059441005.1 of Hippichthys cyanospilos. Classification (NCBI taxonomy): domain Eukaryota; kingdom Metazoa; phylum Chordata; class Actinopteri; order Syngnathiformes; family Syngnathidae; genus Hippichthys; species Hippichthys cyanospilos. Next base: position 8,598,284 of record NC_142376.1, read on the forward strand.
ATGTCATTTCAATTCCAGAAGACCAACACTAATTAAACTGGGGCCAGATATTGTGAAGTTGTTTGGAGTAAGGTGTGTAAAGTGCACTTGTAGCTCCGATTTTTACTTTTTACTTTTTATTTACTTATTTACTTTTTATTTTAATTTTTACTTTTTATCACAAGATCAAAAAAAAACCTCAGTCATGTGACCATTAAGAAAAAACATAACTAATCACATATTATAAGACATCTGTTCAGAGAGTAAACCGACGTATGTGTGTTATGTTTCCAAAAAGGAGAATTGTGATATTGATATGTTCTAATTCCAAACCTAATTGCTGATAAAATGAAACAATAAATGGACGCAGCTCAGCAATATGTCTAGTTGAAATCCCTAAAACACGTTTAAAGTATCGGTAGATTCATTTTTAAATAGTGCAGATTGTCTATAATTCCCTTATTTTCATATTCTTCAAACCTTTTTGCGGAGAGAAATTCCAAAATGGACACATGACTATTAATTTCCTTTTTTCCTCAACGCTCTAGCTCAACACTCATCTCTGCGGCGTAAGACCGCATCACATAAATGAGCCTTTTTTGTCAGGTGACGTGCTGAGATTTTTTTCCACTTTCAAATATGTGCCTGAGCTTACCACTCCTCGACAAATTTCACCTCACAGAAAGACCACGCTGCTCTTTTTACTGACAGATGAAGTAATTATGTGCCCTTCCTTTGAAGCCAAATCAATAGGCAGGCCGAGTCGGCGGAATACATCACAGCCCGATGAGCGGAATAAGATGGCTATCGTGTCTCTCGGATAACCGGGTCGGGAATGAGGCTTGAGGGGCCGGCTGATCATTACTGCGCGGCCTTTTAGCAAGAAAAAGATTTTTCAAAGATGAGCACTGCGGATATAGCGGACGTCCAGTACTTGATGTGCTCGACACCTTCCCCGTCCGCGTGCAACGCGGCAGGAGGACCACACAGCGCGTCCGCGTCCGTCCAGGCATCACCTGCCGCTAAACAGATGGCCTGCCGTAACCGACGACAGACGGGTGGGCCGAGCTTGCAAATCCACTGGACGTGCGGTGACAAAAACATTTCCTCTTTCCCCCTTCTTCAAAAGGGCCCATCAGGATTCTCGGCGCGCATGCAGGAAGCCCGGGCTCAGCGGGATCGGGAAAAGTGCAAGGTTACAAAGCTTCCTGTCCTGCATTTTTACTCTTTTCGGTGCACCACATTCAGCGAACGGCTCAAAGTGACCTTAGGGAAATAAGCGTTCTTCATGACATTGTGTCGTTCCAACGCTGAACTTCTTCAAAGAACGAACAAGCCCAAATTAGGAAAAAAAAGGCAATCTTTTTCCTCAATTTCTAAATTACACCAATACTGTTGGTGTATTATTGTTTATTAATGACTTTTTTTTACTGAAATTGTGCATTACAGACATAACGATTATGAATAAACTTTGTGAAAAAATGGTTACTTTTTTGCTTGCCCATGTGAACGCCAATATTCTATAGCATTGTAAAAAAAATGCAAGGTTTTCCACATTAAGCTTACACATTTGAATGTACTTGCAAATGCGTTCACACATATTTGCAAGTCACAAATATTTGCATTGTAAATATGGAAAATATTTGTACTGTAAATATGGTTGAGTATTATTGTAAAACATAACTTCCTATACACTATATGTACAATACAGTTTTGTGCGTTGTCATGGACCGGTGTATGTAGTAGATTCTTTTCGTGAACCTGCAATCGCAATTACATATCTTTACATTTGAACATACTGCTCTTTAGGCAGTAAAGTAAAAATGTTTTTTAAAAAACAATTTTAGCCAACAATGCATCAAATGTAAAAAAAAAAGTTGTGACTGACTTAGTAAAAATGGTCAGTTCGAGAATAATGAATACATCTTAAAATGTGTAATTCTGAAGTTAAGACCCTACAGACACCATCAACATCAATGCTACTTTAAAAACAAAAAAAAAAGTCACTCAAATGGGTGCATCAACAAACAATTAGGGCATTCCATTTAGGCAGCTCACTTGCTTGATTCAGGACACTACTGATGCACTTTTCCACCCAACAGAACAAATTCTGAGGGTTCATGCATTCATTATCTATAGCCACTTATCCTCAAAAAGGTTGCAAGCTTGCTGGCGCCTATCCCAGCTGACTTCGGGCACTCTGCAGGGTATGTCCTCTGAGGGATCAATTAATCCATTTTAATGCACACTCAGTTTCATACAGGCGGGGGTCAAGCCGTTTCTGGGAAACGCCATCTAGCAGACCCAATTTCACGTTCCCATTCGACCCGATTGGCATTTGAACTTTAGTCCCTTGTGAAAGTCCGTTTGTTTGTTTAGTGGACTTTCCCAATCCAAATGAAGTGCCATTTCTCTACTACTCGCCTACGCTGACATGGTTTTGTTGTCAAAGAAGCGAGATGCAAATCTGCTTTACCTGAGGCAAATAACCTTGAATGTACGAACCATTCAATCTCACGGATGTGGAAAAAAATATGTTTGCACACAAGTCCTCCACCTTTGACGTCCAACAATTTCCACTTGGTTTCTAGATAAATACAGTCCACAGCACAAGTAGCAATTTGCATTTAAAGGTTCCTCATGTTTCAAACCTCATGCACGAATTTACTGCATTTACATTTTGAATGCCTTGGAAATGCTCAAAGCCCAGAGCTTAACATCTCAATAATAACGAGAAATCCGAGGAGGCCAAAATTTCTGATTTAATTAGCGGGATTTTCTGGTAAGGGTTCTTGAACTGAATGTAAATTATGAAAAAAATTATTTTACCAAATTGGTTGGCACAATTAGAAGAACTTCATGCCATTGAAGATGCTACAAAATAAGCTAACGACGATGACTCCCTCAACAGGAGGTAGCAAAACTCCTTTTTCACGGCTTGACCTCAATCTAAAACGAGGCTCGCCCTCCTGCGCCGGCATCTCGCCCATGTCAACTGAATGAAAATGTTTCCATTCTGCTCTTCTCCCGTTTGACCTCACATAGCCACGGTCAAGACGCTGAGTTCAGATGCTGACAAGTTCGCCTCAGATCCGAGAGATACCTGCCACCTCTCTTTCCCTTTCAAGAACGAGCCAGTAACATTGCTCACTTCTCTTATCAATCCGTCTACTTTTTTGTAATCAGACAAAGGGAGCAATTTTAAGCATTTTTTAGCATTTACATCGACGTCATTCCTGCTGTGATTTTACACTCCTGGTGTCATAATTGTGACATGTTGTCAGCAACTGGGTGAAATTTCAGCTCCCTAGTGTCTTCTTTCAATGCGTAACCTTTGATGTTGCCTTTGATGTAAAGATCAAAGGATTGAACATAATACCTCACAAGGAGTACTTGATTGGCTGTTTGCAGAGTTGGCTCAAGCCGCATGCGGAGCATTAGAACCACATCTTTGTCTTACATCAGACCTGAGCCATCACTCTTGAGGAAATGCCACTTTTGCGCATACGAACCAATAAATATGCTTAATTTGAATGACGTCACCACTTCACGACTATACACGGATGCAATGGATGTTGATGACAGCACGCATTCAAATGTGCATTTATTGCAGAGAAAACTATTGTGTCCATTTTTGGTCATTGAGCAATAAGTCAATAAAGTAATTATCATGACATGCCTAAATTAGAATGCATTATTTTTTTTCCCAATAGTTTAAAACAACACAGTCAAAGTCAAAACACTTGAGTAGTATTACGATATGCTAAAAAAAATCCACCAATACTCTAGGGTGTAACTATAGTACATATCTCGGTATGGACATGAGTAGCTGCTTAAGAGTATTCTCATTTTGCGTATGTGACTTTCTATTCATTCACAAAAGTATTTTATAATAATAATGTACCTAGTGAGAATTGAACAGTGGTGAGGTATGCCTCAGGGATGAGATCTAAGCCTCTTCCTTCTTTGCAACAGTGATAGCTAGGCCAATAGTTGGGGTTAACCTGAATACCATGGGACCATGTTCACAGATGCTCCATAATATAAGGCTCCGGCTCACCAATGACCACGACTGAGCATAAGCGCGATAGAAAATGGATATATGGATAGATGGATAGATATGTTGCCAAGCATAAGAGAATCTATGCTGATAAATCAAGCCGTAGTATCCCACGCAGATAACACAAGCTCCTCAGTAGATGAACTAAAGCCCCATTTAAACACATTGTTGCATCTCCAACTCCACCCTAAAGCTTGTTACAACTAAGAGAAAAAAAAATCACACTGTAAAACCGGCTGCCAACGCGGGGAATGCAGGAAAGAGCGAACACCCTGAGGGCCCCGCAGAGGTTGTCTCTGAACAAAACAGGTTGACTGTTAAGCCTCACTTTTGACGTCTAACGACCCACATCATCTGCAGTTAAAGCGCAGGCAGAGTGTGAGGAAGAAAAGCCGGATAAGGCAAAGTAGAGAAGAATACATTTCAGGGCTGTGCTTTTGAGAAGACGATCAGGAAGTCACACCTTCCACTGCAAGCGCAGTTCTTTTGAATTGCCTTTTGAGGTGGCTGCTGCCTTCAGAGTGTACGGATATTCTTCAGGTATGAGATGTGCTTGAAAGGCTCCATGTCTGGTGTCAGAGAAAGATACTACTACCACTGTAAAAAAATGTTTTCGTGTTTGTAAACAATAGGAACTTCTCGTGCAATGGATCAAAAACAGTTGGGTTGGTGTCATAGATAGCACTCCAATTAAATAGAACAATAATTTCCGCACCGTAAATCAAACCGGAATATAAGGTGCGCCCACAATTAAAGACATATTTTAAAACTTTTTCCATATATCAGGCGCACTGGATTATAAGGTGCACCCTTAATTAATGACATTTTAAAACTTTTTTAATCACAATATAGTAATCCTCAAATAACAATAACTCAAATAATAAATCACTCAATATGTCAATATGACCAACCTTGTTCAACTTTAAACACACAAAAGAAACAAAAATTAAGGCTTTTAGGGGCGCCTTATAGTGCAGAAAATACGATAAAATATCAGGGGGACCTTGATAGGGGAAATGGATATTACTGTGTGTGCTTTCTTGACATGTCTTACTTTGTTGGCAACTCCAGTTCATTTCAATACCAGTAAAATGCCAGATTTTGGCTTCTTTATTCACAGTTCCAGAGTGAAAATTATCACCAAACGCCTAAAATACATAGTAATCACCGTAATCAATAATATATAATAACACACATATAAAGCACATATTACAGATATTTTTCCGCATATTTTACCTCTAGATCGTTAATTCACAAGAAATTGAGAACGCAACCTTGTTAACAGTTGGCCCAGCACTGGCTTGCTGTGTATGCAAAAGTTGCTAAATTCCTCTAGAATCTGTAGATACGTGTGTAATGATCCACGAGAATTCTAATACCCACTGCCATTTTTTTAAAAAGCTGTGGGACGCGTCGTTGCAACAGGAGCGAAAGGGTTAAAATGATTTCAAGATAGCCCTGTGTTGTGTTGGTAGCAACAATGTGATGACAAAAAAATGGGATAATGCAAACCAGAATGCCGAGAAGTCAATCTAGCCATCAAGTCACCACGATTTCTCAACTGTGCCTTGGTCATATGACAGAAGGGTTTGGTTTACTTGTTGTGCCATTGGGGCTACACTGTATGCTCACACCATTCAAAGTACAGCGGAAAATGGCAAACTCCCAAATAGGGCATTACATAGTAGAGAGAGAGTAATTCCAGGGTGGAAAAGAGCCAAAAGACCTCCCCTGAAAAGCACTTCAGGACTCGGCTCGGTGCCATCACCCAAGCGAAACGAGCACTTCCGTGTGCCCGGGCACTAAATGAATGACCGGCAGTGGGGTTAAATTGAAAAGACGCATAGGAGGAGATAGGCGACTACTCTGCAAAGTCCTTGATAAATGGTTACCATAGCGACAAGAACGACATTCGCTCACCCGGTTTGCCCCGCTTGTTTCACACATAGCGCCAATAACATAGAAGGGAGAGCAGCAGGCATGAGAGATGAAGAGGCGGCAGAAAAGTATATGCATGATTTTTTTTTTTTTTTTTAAAGCCAGATAGTCATCCCTGCGGGCGGAGTGACCCGAGGCGGAGGATAATAGAGCAGCAATCAGCTAGCGTTGAGACTGTCACAGGTTCAAACAGATGCATCAGTCAACGTGATGGAGCGAGCCAGCGCACGGCTACGGCGCTTACAAATTGACTTCACCTTGGTCTCAGAAAAATAAAATGTCATTATTCAGATGCAAGTATTGCTGCGGCTGGCTGACAACACACACTGGAGCAAGACTGAGGCATATGTATTGCTTTACAGTATAACTATCATAGTATTTTTTTATTTTTTTGGATTATGACTAATGACTGTGGGGTAGTCATAATACTACTACATAGTAATATCAGAAAACCAAATGGATCCATGATATCCAGAAATAGCTTTTTAACCAACAAAATAATATATTTTAAGGTTTTTGGTTGCAATTTGATTAAAAAAAAATCAATTAATATTTAATGGAATCAGAAATATTTGTTTAACTTGATTCATGTAAACAGTCTTAATGTAATCAAGATGTATTTCTTGCCTATTCTTCAAATAGTACTTTCCACAAATCATATTTATTCCTAATTTGATTGAAAAGTTTGACCGACATCTCTTTTGTTGACATTCCCTTTAGCGCACCTCCATATAGTGAATGAAAAATACAACACCAGCCACTACTGTAGCTTCTATTCTATGCGCCTCATAATGTGGTGACTTATATTTGAAAACAATTCATCAAAGGTGTGCCATATGATACGGTGCACCTTGAAAATATGATGCCTTAAACATTTTTAAAGCTTTTAATATTGCTTAGCACCTGTTCCCACTCAAGATTTTTTTTTTTGTGATCTTCTGATTTTACTTTGTCAATGTACGCTTTTTTCTTCGCCTCGCTAACTTTTGTTTGTAAATGCTTTAAAAAAAAAAAAGACTAATGAATGTGCTATGAGTGAAACTGCCTTGCTGATAAGCCTAGTATTGCTGTCTTTGTTTATGCTAATATCAGTTAGCTTGTGATTTCACATCGTGAGCATTAAGCTAGCAGTTGTAAAAAAAAAAGCATAATGAATGTACTATGAGTGAAACTGCCTTGCCGATAAGCCTCGTATTGCTCTCTTTGTTTATGCTAATATCAGTTAGCTTGTGATTTCACATCGTGAGCATTAAGCTAGCAGTTTTTTCATCAAAATTACAATTTGCCAACTTCATCAGTTGCTATGAAATACCTTTTTTTAAGTACTGTATAAATGAGTTCAAATACTTTTAATATAAGTCTAGTGTCAACATCGCAAGTGAGACTCGAAGGAATTCTACTGTTATTTAATCTCTCCCAACAGGCTGGAAATCAATTAAACCTTTTCAACTTTTTTATCTGATGTTTTCCCTCCAGGGACGGATCATTGAGGTGGAAATTAAAACAATTGAGCAATTACTATGGCAGCAAAAACAAAACATCTAAATCACGCCAACACAAGATTGCCATTGTGCCAACAGTTTTTCTGCATTCTGCCGACCTCAAACAGCCTCGCATCTTCCAAGACACGCTGGCGGCTGTCTGATTTGGCAGCCAATCAGATCGCAACGAGGCACTTGCACTTGACTGTTTGAACGCAACGGCCGAAAGATTAAAAACATGCTAACATGAGACAATGACAAGAGGAGGACACATCTTGTTTCGTTTTTCCTTTTTTTTTTTAAATGTCACTTGTTTCCTTTACAACCTTTTTTGTATTCCTTCAAATGTATTCATTTTGTCTGTCAACCAATTTGTAGCTGAGCACATTACTATAGGACACATCTTGCACTGCCTTAGGTATTCTATTCACATTTGTTAAGTTCATCAGTTAACCCATTTTTAGCCATCACAGTATTATGGCTGTCATGAGATCTCACTTGATCGGATAAAAAGAGAAATTTGCAATTGAATTCAGCAAAGAATTTAACTAAGATTTGTAAATATAATTTTTGTTGGGAATATATGCCACACCATTTTTTTTTGTTTGTTTTTTTTTTTTGGGGGGGGGTGGGTGTTACTGTCAAAATATAGAAAAAAAGATGTGCGACTCCGCCACATTGCTTTGCCTTTTACGTTGTTTTGTAGCTTGATGCTAACAAACAATAGAAAATGCTATAGACAGGCTGACGATTAGCATTGGTTTCAGCAATGCTTATTTTAACGGTGAAGCAACATATAAATAAAATGCAATACATACATGGATATGTTCTTCATTGTCTGCAACAAACTAATGTTACTGTGGTTCATTGAAAAGATGTAGGCGATCCCAGGGGGCCGCGCGGATGACCGCAGACATGTGACTTGTAATAGGGATTGTTATAATTAGTAACTTAAAGGAACAATGTGTAAGAGGAAAGATCATTTTTCATCAAAAGAGAATGAACTAAATGATTGTAATTTTCTAAAACTTGCATATGAAATGTGTTCTTGACGACCAACAGCATGTGCTAAATTGAATTGTACGTCTAGTTAACATGAAATGATATTACATGGTGGGTGAACTTCTCCGGAGGCGGCCATGATTGTTATATAAGGACAATGGTAAATGCAGCACCTGCAGCAGCTCCTGCTGTCCGTAATGAACGGTCGAAATATTACACAAAGGCACTTTGATGCACTTGGGTTATTTTTTTCAGTTTTAGACTAACCTATAACCTGTATAAATGCTGTAAAAAAAAGACGTTGGTTAAAGTTGATTTATATTACTTTTTTCTTATGTTCATGTTAAAAATGATATTTACGTATACTTATACAACTGTTATAGATGATAATCTTATTTATAGTCGGCACGTTGAGTTGGAATGTTGGGGGGCGTGAAAGGTTCTCTTTCCTAAACTGCGCTTTGCAAAATATAATTGAGACGCACTGCATTAAAAGTACAATGCCTAATAAATTGAAGCAAGTGTATAATTTCTTTTAATGAGGTCTTTGCTGCATATTCTCATATCATAGCGTAGTAATAGACTGCTTCTTTTCATACATTAAAAACACATTACTATCATTTCTTTTTTGCTGGAATGGCTTTCCATTCATTTAGAGAGCTGAAGTTGGCAATTACAAAATCAGACAAAATCCACACCCTTGGGAACTTTCATTACATTTGCATTAACACAGCCAAAATGCTTTGGAAAAAAAAAAAAAACACACACACATTAATGGCCCAAGGGTTGAACAAGAGCAAAATAAACCCCGACTCCCGTGTAAGAGAACACTGGCCTAGCAGGGTTCATGAAATTAAAGTTGCTCTCAAAATGGCGTGCTGGCAAACACATCCCATCCTATTATCCGTTTCATTTCATAGCCTGCAGCCCTGCGGACCGCCGCAATTAAAGAGTGACAAACTTGAGACCCTAACCCTCAAAAGCACTTCATCTCCTCCATCTGTTACCGCAGTCGCAATTCCGCATCCCGCAGCAAACGTTCGCTTTTAACGAGCGTAAACGCCATCTGAGGTCATTCTGAAAGCGCGCCAGACTTTTCACGCAACTTCGACGCCCCAGTCCTCCAAAGCGACGGCTCTGGTAGCCGAGGGCTGTTTACACTTCGGGTACGGCTGGGAACCGCATTTGATTGTGTCAAGAAGAGCGCCCATTAGCATTCGGGAACATGTTCTGCTGCAGGCTCCTGTTAATATTACAAGTGTCATTTAGCTGCTAATCTGATGAACGTGAGTTCTAAACATCAATTTTCATGTCTCTGCATGTTCTGAACTCCTGTTTCCATCCCTTAACTTATTGGGCTGTTTGATGCCTAAAACACATTCCTCATTTTTAGACAGCAAAATGCCTTGACTCATTTTTTTTAAAGCTTTGACTACTGCTAATTTGTCATTTTTATTTGTGTTTCTTTCAGCAGTCATTCTGGACAAATGATTTTACTCATTTTGAATTAAGTAATTAAAAAACATTCAATTTGATTACGTAAATAAAAATCTCGTGAAAAACAGACAAAAATACTGTAGTGATTTTTACCCTCCTGTTAAGTTGTGGGTCAAACTGACCCCATCCATTTGAAAGTTAATGTTGAATGTAGTTTTTTTAGTCCAAGACTCCCGCTTGGCTATGTATAACTGACAAATCCATTAACTCTTTCTTCTAAAATAGTAATAAGAATAAAAATACAGTATTCCTGTCAAATATGGTTTTTTTATGGAGGGTAACTGACACACTTGACCTACCTAATATTAGGCCAATTTAGGCAGTGTACATACAACATATATACAACATATACAACATATATATCAAATGGAAATCAAAATCTTTCATATACCAGCCATGTTTACATAGACATAGCACACAATAGACGGTCGGCCTTGAAAGATGAGTGAAAATGCTAAATATACTGGCGATCTAGGGCTTGCCTTTTCCCATAACGCTTGGATATCGCTAAAAAGTGAAAAATATCATTTGTATGCATTTTTATATGAATGTTTTTTAATCTGTTTAACAACATTTTTGATAAATAAGCAAAATGCAGCGTCAAAATGAACCCAATAATATTCTTTTTCTGTGAGGTAGTGAAAAAAAAAGAATCACAAGGCTACAGACAAAAATAGTTTCTGAAAGTTTGGGAAAATTACACATGACCCCAGGCCAAATTGAAAAAAAATCGGTATAACGTAAACTTAAACTTGCGTATTTGTTTTTAAGGCTGGCATTGAACAAAATAAGTTCTTAGTCCTAAACAGAGTTGTTTTGAGGCCGGCATTCTGCCAACAATTGATTCACACTATTAAGCTAAGTTTCAAATCTTAAATTTGTCAAATGATCAATTAATTAAACTCATTTATTGCCCAGCCCTATATGGACAATACAGCAAGCTGAGATGCCAAATTGATTTTCAATATTCTCCTCGATTTTTTTTAAATACAGTACATACATTTTGTGTGTCTTTGTTTTGTTTTCCTTAGCCATGTGCTTGGGGATTGCGGAAGTGAAAACGAAAGCCACAAGGCAGCTTCCTCTTCTATTTTCTGGTTGCACGCCGCTCAAGCAAAACCTCAGAGGAAATCAACGTTTGGATGACAAATTTGCAAGCTGACCTGCCGACCTCGAGCCAAGCGCTTACTTCAGCGCAGGCGTAATCCTTACTTGCTGCAAAGTGGGCCTTATCAAAACCGCCAGGCGCTTATAGACGTGGACGACCAAATTATTTGCTCAGGCTGAGAAATGTGAGAGAACTTTTTTTTTTTTTTTTTTGCTTGGTGCAAGTGCACAGATGAGCACAAGATTTGGAGCTTGACAAATGAAGTAGAGAGGCAGTGGAACGCTTAAAGTTGCCATTTGAATGAACAGCAGACGTCCGCCGAATTCTAAGTAGCAGTTGTGTTGTTGTCAAAGGCAGCCAGATGGGCACATGCTGTGTGACTAAATTGTCAGCCTCATATGCACACATACACAAATGTACAAGCATACACAAAAAAAATACGCATTAGAAACAAAAACATGCACATGCACAGGAAACACAAAGAACATACAAAAAACAGGAACACACCAAGAAAAAAACTGACCCCCCATAAAATGTGAATACACAATGAGATACACAAAACACGAATACATATGCAAAAAACATAAAATACCCCCAAAAAACACAAATACACATGCAAAAAACATAATACCCCCAAATAATCAAAATATCACACAAAAATCACAAACAGCAAAAAAAAATCGACGCACATACACATGCAACCACACAAAAACACAAAGAACACACACAGAAAGCAAACACAAAAACAAGTGTACACTCACTTATGCAAAAGCACACACCCACACTGAACCAAGAAATTCTACACACCCACGCACAAAAACTGAATGCACACATACAAGACAACTAAACACACAACCACACATATGCAGACATACACAAACAAAACACATTCAGCAAACGCAAATACAGAAAAACAAACATTAAATCCACAAAAACATAGCACAAAAACACCACAGAAAAACACTAAAAAACACAAAACAGAAACACGTCACATTGACACAAAAAATACAAAAACAGAAGCTTACGCACATACGCAAAAACACACACTTGCACTCTATACCATTACACTGAACACATACTGTACACAAAGATACAAAAACCACATCTGCATACAAACACAAAGGCACATAAAAAATTCATTAAAAAAATCGACTAAAACCACACGTATGCACACATGCACACACGCAAGCTAAATAAAATACAGAACACACAAAATGCACACAGACAAAAAAAACATGCACACAATATCAGAGAAACACACAAATACACAAAAGCCAACAAAAAAAGACACAAACAACAGACTCACAGAAACACAAAAACAAATGCACACACCAAGAAAACATGCTCACAAGCTCATTATCATTCCAAGTAAACACACTCATCTCTTTTTTTCCGCCTCCTCTCTTCTCCACTGTGTGGTACATCTCCATTATATTTCCAGGGGGAGGCCCTTTCTTTTGTCTGGCGCCTCCTCAGGGTCGCCGACATATAGTAAGTAAAGAGCCAAAACGGTACTTCAATAAACACACTGGAAGGTTGAAGAAATGGCCCGTGGCGAGCAGCTGAGTGGCGAGCCCACTGCAATGGCGTAACCTTGCTGTGAGATCGCCTCATTCTTAACGCGCAGTCACGCACTTCCTGCATCGCAATGTCGTTTCCTGCCGGTCAGCAAAGTATTCAAGCTCTCCTTTTTTAACTTGTGAAGACCGCCTCACTTCAGCTTAAACACAACTCAGCTCCCCGCACACCAAAGACGATTTTAATTGAAAGATAATACGAGAAGATAAGCCCGACTTTTTTTTCTTTGGAGTCACTTCAAATCAGTGAAAGCACACACACTTATTCCAGCCATGCTGATAAAGCACTATAAACATTCAATTTTGAGATGGATAGATCACCTCTGCTCCAAAATGATTAATTACAAGTTTGCGAATCTTTTTGTTCGCCTGGAGCGTGGAGTCATTTCGAAAGTTGCCGCACGGCAGATCAGAAATTGAAAAGCGAGCGCTGCACCCTTCGCGGCATTCATTGCTAGTAAATGTCCTATTTTTTGATACAGGTCATCCAACACGGAGGCGAAGCGATACGCACCCAGACAATACTCGTCTTTGAGCTTAGTCGTGAGGCTTTCACACTGCAAATTCATCATCAACGGGATGCGTGCTTTAGAAATTCGAAATGCAAAAGTCAGCGCCGTTTCAGGACGGCGAAGTGTGAATTGTGTGAAAGGCAGAAAAAAAAAACGCAGCATATGCAACATGTCACGAGGCTCTTAAGAACACCTGCGCCTACCTTCTTGTGTCACACATATTGCCTTAGCACCTCGCTTTGTTCCTGAGCGTAAAAATAGCAAGACTGACTCTTGACAAAGCACTTGTGGTATGCGATTGCCAGAGTGTGCAATAGACCACAAGATTCTTTTAAACAGACAATATGATCAAAACAATATGATCAGCCTCTCAGACACGTTTTCAACTGGTTGAAATACTTGTTTGGCAAAGAATTTGATGCCAACCTGGGTTAACAGTCCTTGTCAAAGACAAAGCAACAACTGCGGTGTTCCTCAGGGCTCAATTTTAGGTCCATTTTATTTTGAACATGCTGGAGACACAGCAACAACTGTGGTGTTCCTCAGGGCTCAATTTTAGGTCCATCACTTTTATTTTGAACATGCTGGAGACACAATTAGTTCTCATAGTTACAGATAACTAAGCTCTAAATTTTCTTCATTTCTTATGATGACCCCATAATCACTTGATATCATTTTTAACCATTTTTTAAGACCGCTGCGACTTTCCTTCAGCTCACGTGGAACATCACCGGAGAAGAAATAAAACTTGATTGAGTAAATGTGCCCAACGCAGAACACGGGTTCCAAAAAGCAAACATGGTTGAAAAATGGAATAAGTTGCTAATAGTAGTGAAGTGAGCTCCAAGCAAGTGTAAAAGCTTTGGAAATTGTCATTTTCATTGCTTTCACTGGGTCATACTCTACCCACCCCTACTTGCGATGCTCACGGAGCTCATTTCTCACTGGTATGAACCTCCGAAGCTATTTTCTCAAAAGATGTAGTGCTCTACCTAACGGCACATTGAAACAATCAGCCCAGGCAATTGTGAAAACATAATGACAAAAATAAGACACAACACCGCTAAATTGGAAGCCAGAATGGGCATTGTGCTACCATAAACAAGAACAGTTACCAGCCAAGCATGAAAACTACATAATGAAGTAAACATATGAGGTGAAAAGGCTTAAAGTTGATGAAAACAAGAGCAAAGTCAAATGCTTGCTCTGTTAAGCAATTGTTTGAAGATTTATGTACGTAAACCAGCATGCATGCTAATTTCTGTTAGTCGAACATTAAGCTAGACGTAGGATGCAATTCTGATTTTAAAATACGTAGTACGATGCTTAAAATCTCTTTCGTTGTATGCTTTGTAAACGGTGTTGCTTTGAAGGTTTATAATTACCGTAACATCTATACTAATTGCTGTTAGTTCATCGGCAGTGTTTGGCGTTTCTCATTACATGCTAGCATTAAGTTAGCACACTATTGTTAAACAAAATGAATTAAAAAAAATAGAATGTTCGATTTTCTCCCTTTTTTATGTTAGGTTCATAGCCCACAACATAACATTTTTAAAGAACAATATTTATTTCCAAAGACAGCCTGAGAACAGGCACTCACTCATTCAATCCCTAAGACATTTTATGCGATTCTAGCATTTTCACATATTTTTCAAATGTTTGGCTAAAGGTGTGTCTAAAAATGGCGGGTACTAAGCAATAATTACTTAGTAATGTATTACTTTTATCTAAAGTAATAGATTACTTTTGTAAGTTTTCTAAAATAACTAACTAAATAATACCCAAAGCAGTTGATTACCTTTGTGCTTAGTTAATTTTAAGTGATTACTTATTAGTACTTCCAGTCATTTTTACTCTTTAGCAAGACACTATAAAAACATTGAAAAAAACAGTACATGGGACTGCATGTCTGGACTATTAAAAAGCGCATATTTGGGATTCAATGAGTTGAAAAAT
Organism: Hippichthys cyanospilos; assembly: GCF_059441005.1. Lineage (NCBI taxonomy): Eukaryota > Metazoa > Chordata > Actinopteri > Syngnathiformes > Syngnathidae > Hippichthys > Hippichthys cyanospilos. Next base: position 8,613,397 of record NC_142376.1, read on the forward strand.
CCTTGTTTGATTAAGTCAAATCTGTTCAAAACTAGAGAACATGGATCAAGTGTTTGCATAGTGATAGATGGGGGTTGACTGCATTCTCGCCATTTCTTCCAAGTTCTCACATACCTGTTTGTCCTTGTCCTTGGCTTTCCCCCCTCCACCACCGCCCGACAGCCTCGACGAGGTGACATCGCGGGGGATGACGGAGATTTGGTGCAGTGGCATGTTCATCCCAGCAGAAGCGACAGAGGCCGGCAATGGACTCGGGGATGCTCACACGCTCGCCTCCCGTCCCGACGCCGGACTAACGGGCATGATGGTGTGCCAATGCAACGCCCTGCGGACGACCCCCAAAAATTGAGCGTGACTGGACCAAAGACACATGCTGTTGCAGATGCAGTGTTAAATAACAAGGAAATCAATTAGAAATGATTAAAGATCAAAAGAGCGGAAGAAACGATTACGTGTTACTGCTCAGGCGGTTTCGATGTCACACATTGTCTGTTTGATCCAACAGTCTTCAGTGTTTGCCTGTACGTCACATTCCAAATGATTATGGGTTTAATTTTTGAAAGTTTATAGAATCCTCAAAGTTTTTTTTGCCTTCAAAATATTTTAGTTTCATTAAAATGCACTGTTGTATTTCAAGATTTCTCAATAGGTTGTAAAGAAATTAAAATAGACAATTATTGATTTGAGCTTGTGTGTTTTAGGGCATCGTCTGGCTGAATTTCTTGTCAAGATGTCAAAAACTTCTGTTTGCATGTGAGCCGCTTCCTATTTTCATAAATCGTCAAAGGAAAACAAATCACTCTAAAAGTTATAAAGCGGGACGGATTTCTCCAGAGCTATTTTCCAAATGAGCATCATGCCGTTCAAATTTAGCATCCATATTTAGCATAGTAAAAATAATGTACAAGCTTTTGGATACGGTCTAAATGTTGGGTACACAATAAAAGACGCTATTTGGAAACGGTCTGCTTGTTGAGTGAGTCACAAAAAACTCATCTGATAACACATGACAAGAGCTGCATGCTAAAATGGCAAATCAGTTTGAAAATTTAACAGACAAAACAGGACAGATCTTGTCAGGCTAATAATATCAACAGTTTTATAACCCATCAATGGGAAGTCATTTGTAGACAATCAGAGGACATGAAGACAAGATATTTTTGGAAACGCGCTGACAAAGGCAAACCAAGAAGATATGCATTCCTATTTGTGATGAGAGGCTTTGAGGTCTTTTCAGGTCTGGAGCGGGCCATCCGGAATTTTGGGAAAATTCCAGGTGGGCTGCAATCACGGAAATACTTTTTGGAGCTTTTAAAAATGTTTCAATGTTAATTCTAGTACAAATAAAAATACATCTATACATTCTTCTGTTTTTTTATTGTTGACAGTGTTCTGTCACGGCTAAGCTATTTTTAAAACAAAGACCTCCTTCCTTAGATAGATAGATAGATAGATAGATACTTTATTCATCCCCGTAGGGAAATTCACACCGTAGGGAAATTCACATTCAATTATCCTCTGTGCATGCCAGGAGGGTAAGAAAAAAAAAACCTAGCGGTTTCCATCTTATTAATTTCAGAGCTGGATTGTTGAGTCATCTCTGCAAGCACTAGTGATATCATATCACTGAACTGCACTGTGCTTGTCCACTGTGAGGCACACTACGTAGAAAAAAAAGCCTGTAAAATATAGCTATATTTTCAGAATAAATTTGAATGTCATCACTTGTAACTCCTAAAATTATACAGAAAGCATGTTTGTATGACTAACATGAGCATTGTGTTTTTGATATAAAAAAAGGGGCACTTTGTTTTTGAAGTTGTGTTTTTAGAGCATATCTTGTAATCATTCTGCTGTTTAAATTCCCTTTAAAAAAAAGTTACCTGTTAAAAGACAGTATTTGCGGTTATTGAAACCTTGACTTTTTAACACCACAGTGAACCGTCAACCCATTTATCGGCCCATGCCTACTACCATAAAAACTCCATTTCAATTAAATCGATTTCATTTAAATTTTACAATTAAATGGGCCTAAGAAACATTTTCATTATTTCAATGTATATATTTAACAGGGAAGTTAAATATAGTTCCTTTAAAATCAGCAAATAAGGTGTTTTTTTGTTGGCCGAGTTTAAATGGATTGTCAGATTCATGAGCGGAATGGAACACCCCCCTACTGGCTGACAGCCAATCAGTACGTGCTTAGCGTGACACCAAAGTAAAAAACGGTGACCCAGTGACCAAGGGCCAGTCCGGGTTCTGACCACAACTCGGCTCACGCAAAAACAATTAATGTCAAATACCGAATGATGCATTTTTAAAAACTGTGTGACACTAACAGATCATCTTTTGAATCCGAAAGCCCACTCAACATAATTGCTCAATTTACCAGAACACAAAGCCACAAATCAACATTAAGTTCCAACAGCTGGCTCTTGGCTGGCCTATTTCTATTGATTTCGCAATGTGTCAATGTCGACGGGAAATAAAACGATTGAATGCAGGGGAAAGATGTCATGGAAAATGGAGAATTTACTGAAAGCAGCACGGTAGAGTGTTGTGGGAAAAAAATGTTTCTTGTGAACCTTCCTTGACCATTTTCACAGCAGTTCTTTGGCCGTGGTTAAAAGCGTTAAATACATGTCAGCTTTTAATTGGTTGGAAAAGGATTTTCCTTAAGTTCCCCTTGCCCTTTAGTGGAGGTCTTCCCCGTTTTAAACCCTCGTCATGGTCAATTGCGGCCGTGTCTTCCCCTGCCGTTCTGCTCAGCTGCGCTCCGCTATTATCCTGACTGCTCACCGCTGTCAGATCGGACCTGCGATTCATCTGCCGGCGTCGCCCCCGGGCCTTGTGAAATGCACCCATGCGTGTGTCCAGCCATCCCCACTCTACTGTACTACAGCTGCATTCCACGTCTCCGGACGTCTTCTTGGCGGACTACAAAACGGGACAAAATAGCTCGTAAATGGTCTCGAAAGGAAATTCCCTGGAGTACTCCATGAGAGGGCTTCTCGTGAGACTTACTCCCATAGCAACGTGTTCAGACGTTAATTGCCGCATACAGCGTAAAGGTTAAGTAATTACTGACTGATTGCTCTGTCTCATTTGAGTCGGTCTCGACTAGTTTGCTGACTAAAGAAGCGGAAGATTTTCAATGAAAATTGAGAGCTGGAGATTGTCCACGAGGGTCATTCAGTCTTGAAAGATCTGCGTTGCAAAACAGAGTAATTATGCAAGAGTAAAATTCAGAGGAATATTCAGATTCTAGAATTTGCTGATTGAAGATACTGCATTTCAAATTTGCTGTAGTGATGGAGAATCGCAAAGAATATATATGTAAAAAAAATATCAAAGGTGTTTCATGAAGCTTCACGTTTTTATTACTGGCTATATTGCGTGGGCTATGTGTCATTATTGTGTCATTTGATGACCCATTAAAAGGCTGCATGGCTATGGCCAAAATAATAATCGTGATTATTTTGGTCAATATTGAAATCATGATTATTATTCATGTTTGGTCAAACATGTCTATTGCCTTTGTTTTAAACAAGCAGTATATAGTCTATTGCCTTTCTTTTAAACAAGCAGTATATAAACACGGTTTCAAGGCTTGATACAAATAATAAAAATAAACTAAAAAACAAGTAAAATAATTTAAAGATATTAACCCATGACATGGCAAAAACCTGGCACACAGGGCAACACAGCTAACTTGCTGGGCGCCAACCAATGAAAAAAAAATGGAAACCTACTTAAAACCAAGCATGTTTACTTTCATGCAAATTTTACATTTCTATTCATTTCAAACAGAACTTAGTCCAATTTTGGGTCTCAATTGACAGTCAGCACGGTATATATTAGGAATGAGGTGAGAAACTCAACACCATTTCACACTGCTAAATAATATACACTATTAGGGTGAAAAAAGCTGAGGCTTTTGTCATGCAAATGTGAGAAACATTGCCACCTGGTGGTAGAATGACAAAGTGCTTGATTTGACATGTATAGCTGGCTTTCTTTCGATTAATTCTGCAGCTCTAAGTGGGAGTCAACATTTCTGAAAAAAAAAAAAATAACAACTGTGGCTGGAAACATTTGCAAAGTGTTGCCGACAGCACATTTATGTTTAGCATTATTATCCACCTTCATCATCTATATATTTTTATAGTCAGTAGTAAACTGACGGACAAGCTCCTTACACTTGGTCTGGCACCCCGCCTCTGCAACTGGATCCTGAACCTCCTCACCGGCAGACCTCAATGAGTCAGATTCCACAACCGCACATCCAGCACCAGGACTTTAAGCACAGGGACACCCCAGGGCTGTGTGCTGAGCCCCCTGTTTTACACACTCTTCTCCATGACTGTGTTGCTTCCCAAAACAACACCAGAATAATTAAGTCTGCAGACAACACAAGAACAGGAAAGAGGTGGTAGACCTTGTGGCCTGGTGTCGCAGCAACAATCTCCACCTCAACATGGACAAAACCAAAGAACTGATATAGACCCAAATCCGCAGGTGGAGCCTCACAAACCACTATTCATCGATAAGACTGAGGAGGAGATGGTGAAAGCCTTCAAATTTCTCAGCACCTATATCAGTGAAAATCTCACCTGGTCCCACAACACTCGAAAGATCATCAAGAAGTCCCAACAGAGACTGTACTTTTTGCGGAGACTGAAGAAATTTGGCATGTCAGCAAAGACTCTTGACAACTTGGACAGATAAACAATCCAAAGTGTCCTCTCCAACCTCAACCACAGTCTGGTACGGCAACTGCATGGCACAAGACAGGAAGGCTCTCCAGCGTATGTGATCAAGTCCTCACAGTCCATCTGAGGGGCAGCCTTACCCTCACTGCAGGACATTTACTACACCAGGGTTCTGCAGGGAACATGCAACATAATTAAAGACAAGACACACCCACAAAACGATCTATTTGAAATGCTGCCATCAGGCAGACGCTACAGGAGCCTGAGGGCCAGGACTGCCAGACTGGCAAACAGCTTCTACCCACAAGTCATCCGAATTTTCAACAAAACCCTCACCTACTAATCTGCCTCCTACTGCACGCATATCAATAACAATATCTCACACTAAAATTTTGCACTACATGATATATTGCTGTACATTATTAGCAACATTGTCTGTTGTTTATCGCTATTTATTTATTGCTCGATTATGGAATGTAGTCTGCTGCTCGGGAAGTGAACAGAATTGCAATGCATTGTGTGGTACAACTATACACATGACAATAAATCTCTTGAAATGTTGAAAAGTTTTGGGTCTTGTGAAGACTGTCGATACTAGGCACTGATCCAAAAAAAAAAAAAATATATAAGCCCGTTGCCAGTATTCAGTAGAGAATGCTTCATCTGCTAAAGGAGATTTTGCCTGTAAAAATCAGCAGTCCATTAGCAGAAGTAGTACATTGTTTTCCACACGATGCGGCCAGGCGGCAATCTTAAAAACATTCAAAAATCAAAAAGTTATTTTTTTCCTGACAAACTCAACCTCTGTCGAGTTGCCATTCCGCGATTGCGTTGACGAGGTGCCGGGAATAAATTATCATAATTTTGTCCCTTCAGAAGCAGACAGCAGCACAAGAAATAATATTATGACTTTCCTTTCCACTCCCTCAAATGTCACCATGCATTTCCTAATAAACCTGCACAGCATCCTTCTTGATTCTATGCTAATGAGGCCCACTTAGGGTGTTATTAAGGCGCGTTTCCTGATGGGAGGAGACGTTCCGGAAGCGAGTGATTTCAGAAAACTACAAGCCACTTTTGCCAATTTAGCATCACATCTACATTTTAAAAATGGATCGAGAGCTTTTCTACGGCCATTAAGGTTTCATTTTGACACGGCTACCGAAACAGGGACACCACGTTGGCCCCCGTGAACGCACTTAAAAGTGGGTCACTCAAAGTTCAGCTCCGAGGGATACATCATTCCCAGCTCGGCACAGAAATAGCCGGCATCAAAACATCACGCCATCGATTTTACATCGCGTCCTCGATTCAGGCTGTCAATCTACTTCCTATCATTTTGGCAGGACGCATCAACCATCCTTGTTGTCAAAGACGTACACATTTCAACACGGATGACTTTTAGTCACCGTCATATGCATTCCTTTCATAGCAATTGCTTTTCACTGTTGCCTAGCAACCAAAAGACTCTCCAGGAACAGGTACACGAATTAGGACAAAGACAGCGACTAGAGGCACACAGCAACTACTTTGACCAGTCACATAACTCCTTCACGTGACAGTTTTGCAAAGTGATGTGTGCGAGGGAGGCAGGCAAGGCGTGAGGAAGAAAGTTCTTTGTAAAATAACAAAAAAAGGTTAAACCAATTCTATTATTTTGACTAGTGATGGAACGAGATTCTTGCAAGATTATGCGCGCCCTGATATCAATTATTTATTTAAGGTCTACACATGCAATGGAATACATAGAAGACTTTAATCCCAACCCATGACAGTAAAACACGCAGCTAAATGTGGTAAAAAGGTCAGCCAACAATTCAAAATAAAGCGGACCATACCAAATAAGTTTAAGTTCTTTCCTGGAAAAAAACTAAAGAAAAAGAAAATGCAACTGTTAAAATCACATTCCATCACCACTTAACCCTTTACTGGGAACCCTAACCCTGTTTACAACTTAAAAACAAACACGTGTGCCTAATAAAGGCCCTTTTTGCCTGTTTGGACTATTGGCTGAAAGCGGTGCCGTTATGCCCAGTTAAGGCCAGTAAAAAAAAAACGATTTAATTAATTTTGCTTTTAATTACATTTTTATTACATTTTATTGTTTGACAACTGTTGTCAACGTTTACTGGGCATATAGGCCCCCAGGCTAGGCAGTGCTGAGTTCATGTGTGAATATATATATATATATATATATATATATATATATATATATATATATATATATATATATATATATATATATGTATGTATGTATGTATGTATGAGATTTTGGTTTCTCAGTTGAAAAAATAAATTAGCCATCCTTTGGCTAAAACACAGTGAGAATGATGTGGAAGAAAATGACCCAAAAATGGTCAAAATACTGCAGAAGGGATATTATTGACAAAAAAGTGGTTGGCTTCCACATATATCTTCCACACATATATATCCAATACTGTATTTTCCGTAAAACAGTTTCTCCAAGTTTAGTCCTTAATTAGCACATTCCATTTCCAGAATCAAATTTAAAGAAAAAAAATAGTGTTTTCGTTGCAAAGGTCCAAGGTTAATGAAGCACTCCTTGCATGTTTTTTTTTTACCTCTCCTCCCCATTTTCATTCCCCTCCTTTTGAAATCAACAGAGCGAAACCTGGCACCAAGGTCTCACTGGCTGCACATTGCCAACGGCGCATTTGATCAGCGGCGGCGTGCACGCAATTTATATCAATTCCCCAAGTATTGGAGCGTCGTCGTTGTTGTGCGCACATCGTAATATTACCCGTGTTGTTTGTCGACTTGAACATGAATTATTCATGTTTCAGACAAAGGAAAGGAAAAAAAAAAAAAACACTGCCATCTATTACTGATATCACATTCAGGATTATGTGAAGCAGTGGTCATAGATCCTGCAGAACTATGACCTGTTGGTTCTCTCCCTGACAAAAAAAAAGTGCTAGGGTATCAAAAATTCAGAATGTGAAACAGTGGTTCGCCATGCTTAAAAAAAAAAATCTGCAGCTTTTGAACACTGACATAATTTATGGCAGGGAAGCGCAATCCAACTGGATGTTACGACCCACCAATTTTAGCTGTGTATTAAATTCCCTTTCACATCAGTCAACTCCCATTTAAACGGGAATTCCTCTGGAAAACACGCTGCTGTAATACCGACTAATCCGTGTGAGATGCTTACAAGGTAATGCTCAGTTGGAGAGAGAAGATCCCTGTAATGTTCCGTTTCATAACAAACAAGTTCAGCTGGCAAACATGAGAAAATTTCTCGAGGCTAAGCGGCATTGTCGGAACCTCAAACAAACCACAATAAAAATGTTGGCAAAACAACTTCGGGAAAAAAAAATGGCATGACCGATTAAAAAACAAGATTAAAAAGCTTCGGTGCTAATTCACCATTAGCAATTTTCAAAGCAGTTTATCTCAATGCCAGCTGTGTAAAAGCATTTGAATACACTCACTTTTTTTTTGTGTTAATGAGCAAACGAAGTTAAAAGTCGTGAAAGTCCAAACAACAGACGATAGCTGCCGAGTGCCTGTGAATTTTACCTTGTATTGCCGCTTTCAAAAAGCAAAACGGAAAAAGGACAAGTGGCCCTTTCGGTGTGAGAAAGAGAAGCTGAAAAGATTAATTGACGCACAAGACAAAAGTGCTTGCACTTGTGACATTAAAGTAAACACTCTGTGGCCCAGATGTCAAAATTAGGATACGTCCTTCGAATTCAACCGCAAAAGCAGAAGCGCTTACTAAAAACAAAGTGAAAATAAGATGTGTTGTTCATTTGAAGACGTTTCAATCAATAATTGTTTAAAAAAACATTACCAATTCGGAACATTTTTTACCGCAATCAACAAGGCACATTAAAAAAGACACACCCGCATTAAGTCTTGCACTTTAATAAAATTTAAAAGCTTACCGTATTTTCCGCACTATGATTTTAAGACGCACCCTCAATTCATGACATATTTTAAAACGTTTTCCATATATAAGGCGCACCCGATTACAAGGCGCACCCTCAATTAATGACCTATTTTAAAACCTTTTCAATCACAATATAGTAATACTCAAAGTAGTAATAATAATATACTCAAATAATACCTCTAAACTCTCAATAGCATAATAACTCAATGTCAGTATGAGCAAACTTGTTCAACTGTAAACACACAAAAGAAACAGGTTGTTCAACTGTAACCACACAAAAGAAACAGGTAAAGCTTACTTTATCAGACCATTCCCCATCTACCAATCCCAATCTCAATATTGATCCATATATAAGGCGCATCTGATTATAAGGCGCACCATCAGCTTTTTTAAAAAGGCTTTTAGGTGCGTCTTATAGTGCAGAAAATATGGCAATTTAAACAACCTTATCTACTTTAAAATCTGAGCTCAATCCTATTGATTTTTGGTATTGTATTTATATAATTTATATAAATTTACAATAAATAAATTTACAATAAATACATACAATAAATGTATATAATTTATTGTATTATATAATTTATAGTATTGTTTTTTTTTTTATTTTATTTTATTAGCACTTGATGGATTTATTTAGGTATCATACGAATCAGATGTGAAAAAGTTGTATATGGACACCCCAAGAATTTCTCATTTAAATCCAGGAATGTTATTCATTTGCTGGCGCTTAATTGAGCGGGCCAACGCAGCTTAACGGAACCAACAGAGTTGAAGTGGATTGACAAAGCGGGGCCCGGCGTCCTCCACGGGCTTCCCTCGCCTCTCCTCCGCCAGCTTAATGGGGGTGGCTAAAAAGGTGCCACAAAGACAAACAAACGCTGATGCCCGACAGGCAGTTTGAAGTACGGTAAACGCTGCCTGCAGGTTACACACAGCTCGTTTGTCCAGAATGAGTCCAAATGCCTGACATAGTTCAATGAGAACTACTGAAGAAAGGAACTGAGTGGCACGCACACCTTATCGCTGTGTTTGTCTTTCTGGTAGCTGAGGTTGCTGGATACTCACATGCTACAAATTGACTACAGTCAAATACTAAAACTAAGCTTGGAATTGCAGTTTTGGAATGTAGTAATGTAGTATTTATTATTCAGAAGGTAAAAAGTTTTAAAAACAGACACACTGAAATGTATGTTTATTTGAGTAAAATATCATTTTGACAGTTATAACAGTTTTGGAAACAAGGGGGAAAAAACAATTCACTGTTGTATTTTTTTACGAGTTTCTCTCTTGGTTCACATGCTAGCCATATTTTGAAAAATGATTTTGGTGACAACATATCTTGGGGCCACTCATCTATGAAAAAGAATGCTGTCAAGGAGCTTTGTTTAAACACAAGTAGCACTTTGAAACCATGTCACATCTTGGTGCCAAAGAACTATGTAAATATTAGATGAGGAGCTTCACTGAGACAAATGTAGAGCTACACCACCATCTTGTGGCATTTTGATTTCAGGAATTTATGTTGGAAGTCATCAGAGGAGCTTCATTTAGACAAATGCAATGCATCACTGCCATCTTGTGGCATTTTGGTGCGAGGGAAGAATAGAGTTGAGGAGCTATAGTTAGACAAAGAGTGCTTTTCTACAATTTGTGGTATATTGGTGACGGGGAACTTGTTGAATAGAGCCCAGGAGCTACACTTGGACAAACGTAGTGCTTCTGCAGCATGTGGCATTTTGGCGCCGGGGAACTACGTTAAAGTGAGTTGAGGTACTTCATTAAACATATGTAGAGCACTGTCAACATCTTGTGGCATTTTGGTTTCAGGTTGAGCAACTTTTAGATGGTATTTTCTGCATCTTGTGGCATTCTGGTGCCAGGAAGTTTTGTTGAAGTGAGTTGATGTACTTTTTTTGAGACAAATATGATGTTTTCTTACAATTCTGTGCATTTTGGTGCAAGGGAATTTATGGAATTGAGTTCAAGAGCTTCATTTCGACCAATGTAGGACTTAACTGCCATCTTGTGGTATTTTGGCGCCAAGGAACATGTTCAAGTGATTTGAGGAGTGCTTTATTACCATCTTGTGGCATTTTGATAGAGAGCTTGTTGAATTTAGTTTGGGACCTACATTTAGACAAATGAGTGTTGTTTTTTTGTTTTTTGTTTTTTTTTTTGGTGACAGTGAACTTGTTTAATTGAGACAAATCGAGTGCTTCACTGCAATCTCGTTACATTTTGGTTCCAGGGAACTATGTTAAATGTTGAGGAGCTACTTTTTGATAACGTAGTGCTTTTCTGCATCTTGTGGTATTTTGGTGCCAGGGAGCTACATTGAAATGTGTTGAGGCACTTCATATAAACATCATTGGGAATCTACTAGGCAGTTTGGCCAAAATGTCTTTATGCACAGTGCCACAGTGCTTTTTTTTTACTCATGTATTTGTACTCAAGTATAAAGTGAGACTAAAAATGACAAAAGGCAATCCCATTAAATACAATGTTGAAAATCAACTCGATTAATTCATGGTTATTTTGCCTAAAAAATCAATTAACGCCACCTCCTCCAATGTCCATCTGCGATACTGACGCCTTGGTTTATTCATCCAATGGGTTCACAAACGCACCATTCATCATTCTGTTATAAGCGTAACAGACTATATGAACATAAATCAATTGCGTGGGAGGGAGGCTCTCTTGTTCTTGTGTCGCCGTGTGATGGTGTAATGATGTCATCTAGTGCCACCGCTACCTGCAGAAGCGCCTCGGGCCATTCCGCTGAGCCAGCAACACTGCGCGCATGATGGATGGCAGGCGTCCAAAGCACACCCCCCTTCGTACTGTATCATTTCATTGAAATGGAGACTACAATGTGGGTTTTTTTTTGCTCATGTGCACATGACATCATTCATTGAGATCAATCGGCCATTCTCTATGGACTCAGCGCAAGGGGAAATACATCTGATTAAAATTATTAGATTACAGGCCAGATAAATATGGACATAACCGCACAGTTAGATAGTATGGGGTTATGTAAGAAGAGCAATATGGGATCTGTGCTAGTACATTTGGTAATATCGTTAAATGAAATCAAATTAAAACGTTTAGAGTGACGTCCATTGAATAACTTTATTAGGTGCTACCTTTGTTTCTATAGTTGAATTTGTCACACTGCTCTCTCACATTAACTTTCCCCATTGAAATGAACGGTATGGGGTTAGCGTTGGTTTGCATACTTTCATATTACAAAGAGGTTTTTTTTTTTTTTTACACTTTCTAATTATTTTCATTTTACATGTATTTTTAGAGTGAACTTCAAATGGGAGTGGCAACAGTAGCAAGCACACAATTTTTTACAGGGTAGTGGACATTGGCTTGACAAAAAGCCACGGTATTAATCACTAAAAATGTGCATGAGTATATCAAGAGGAGCGAAGCACGATCACCCACATCAAGATTAAAACGCCACAACTGGAACAGGAAGCATTATGAAGATGCCGTGCCGACCCCCCCCCCCCCCCCCCCCCCTTGTCTTTGTTGGCGCTATCCATTTCCTGTCTCCTCGCGGAATGCAATCAATAATATTTGAGGGATTAAGCTAAAGAATGGAGCGACGGGGGTGGAAGCAGCTGAGGTAGAGATGCTGAGTGAGACAGAAGACAACAATCTGATGCTGACATTTTGTCGACGAGCTTGTGATAAAAGATTTTGGACAAAAGATGAAATATTTAGCTGTTATGAACTCAAATATAGTGAATTTAATTTTTTTAAAGGGCCAATCTACCTATGTGGGTGTTTTTTTTTTAAACAAAATACTGACAAATCTTTTAGCTCTTATGAACTCAAATATTGATAGTGAATTTCATTTTTTTTTTTTTAAAAGAGCCAATCTACGTATGTGTTTTTTTTTGTAACAAAATACTGACAGATCTGAAGTGTTTAAACCGCTAACTTTTGATGCAATGCCGATGTCTGAACAAACTTCTCATTTTTGCCCCCAAAAAATGGTGTTTGGGAGATATGAAAATTCCTTATCAGATATGAGAAATGAAAATATGCCTTCCGCTAGCTTAATGCTAACGTGAACACAAATGGCACATCAACACGTTGACAAGACACAATCACTTTACTCACAGGCAGGTATTCTTTATCCTCTGTCAAAAACGACTATGACTGCAGCTCAAAGAGAGATATTTACACTTAGGGCCACGACTAAATATTAAAGGTGAAGTTAAAAAAAAAAAAAAAAACGCAATTAGGAATCCATCCTTGAAATCAAGTTTAAGATGTATGAATCAGGACACTCTTTGTCCTCGTTACTCCAAACGTCCTCTGATTGATGTTATCTTTGGAGTGACTTGGTATTGGGCCAATTTTAAGTAAACAATAGTTATTCATATAACTGATTATCAATTAGTCGATGATGCAACGCTACTGTAATATACTGCCCCCGGTGGCCAAGTAGATCACACAAAAGGACAGTCACAATCATTTACTTTTTTGTGGGAGGCTGGAACAGGCTTAAGGACATTTCCATTTATTTCAACAGGGGAAGATACTTTGAGAGCCAACGGTTTTGACTTTTTATTTTCATTAATTACATTTCTAAAAATGCAACACGGCTGTGAGCATATCAAGAAAGGGAAATTTGAGTGAAGCAGCGTACAATGAGAGCTGTCAAAGTGCTCCACTGTCACGTATTGTCAACTACATCGGGCGGCCCTTTGCACCATCACAAGCTATTGTGCGCAACAATGGCGGCAGCCGGCGCCTAATGGAGCCTTCATGTACTCTGGATCACATTCTTGCTGCCTCGCAATTACTTCCCTAAACGTGGCTCAAAAGACACAAAGCTCAGAGTTCATTTCCAAGCTCACAATAGTCTCTGTACTACAGTCTCCTGACTTTTAGACATCCTCGCCACAGTGTTTTGGAAATCGTTATGACCGCTTGCGCGTTCTCCTGCGCGAGATACAGAAGACATGTTGCTATGTGCATGGTGTGCCAAGACGACAGCACAGCGCTGCTTTTGTCGAAATGAAGCTCCTCAATTTACATCAACATATACAGTGGCACCGAAATGGCAGCAAAACACAGAACCTCTGTCAAAAAGAAACTTCCACTCGCTTCAACATAGTTTTCTGCACTATGACAACAAACAGATTTGTCAAAATAAAGGTACTCAACATTATTCAACATAGTACAAAGATGCCACATAATAGCAGCAAAACAATATTTTGGTCTAAATTCACATTGACCTTGTTCCTTGGCAACAAAAGGCCAAATTAAGGCAGCAAAGTACTACTTTTGTCTTAATGAAGTTCTTATGCTATGGTAATTCCTCTCAACAAATGATTAAATCAAGCTCCTCAACTCACTTCAACACAGTTCCTTGGCACGAAGCAGTTAATGAATGGTACTGAAGTGCTACTTTTGACTAAATAAAGATCCTCAACTTAATCCAACATAGTTCCCTGGAAAATGCCTGCTTGCCAAATGCTTTTTTTTTCCGCTCTTTATCAACATTGTCCCTTGGCACAAAAACACACCCTCAGTCAAATAAAACTCCTTAACTCACTTCAACATAGTTCTTTTAAACTAATATGACAGCAAAGTATGACGTTTGAGAAATGGCACAAAGATGCACAGAGAACACCACTATTGTCTAAATTAAACATTCACTTCGCTCTTGTTCCTTGGCACCAATAAACCACAAGATTGGAGCAAAGTCATACTTTTGTCTGAATTTCTTCAACTCATTTCAACAAAGTTCCTTGGCACCGAGGCGAGTGAATAGAAGCAGAGCGTGACTTTTTACTGCATAAAGTTCCTCACGTTACTCCAAAATAGTTCCCTGGCACCAGGAATTTACACCAGAGTGGCTTTTTTGTCCAAATGAAGCTCCTCAACAGCACAATTCACATTAACATAGTTCCATGGCAAAAGGACGGCTTCAAAACACAAAATGAACCTCACCAATTAACTTCAAACAGAATTGCATTGTCCAAGATGGTGGCAAAGCATTACTCAAATTGCTAGTTAGAAAAAAATGTGATTTCTGAACTACTAATTTGCAGGGTTTGGCACTGACAAATGCTCAAATTGTTTCCTGGTGATACTCCGCAAAATAATAACGCAGGCTAACAAAAGCAATTTCAAAAGGACCTTCCTGCAGCGCAAGAGGTGGCCATAAAAGCGCAACAAGGTGAAAGCAGCTCATAAATAAGAGCAACTTTACATTTTTTTTTCTCTCCAAAGACTTCTTAAGCAACCAAGCAGCATATCCAGTTACACTGACATTAATCATGTGTTTTACCACAAAACTAAGATTAACACCGCAGCTTGCTGCCAGCAAACAGGAAAAAAAGACGAAGTGAAACAAGAGCGGGTCAAAGCCAATCTATATGTGATAATCCCATGTGATGATGAAGGATTAGTTGTGTGTAAAAAGGCATGACAGAGAGACGAGAGGGGTCGAGAGGACGAGGAACTTTGGTAGGATATTTCCATCTGGTAGCTACATCAATAGTCCAATATGGTGGAGGGAAACCCCTTCAAGCAGGAGTTGTTTGCGCTGTCGATTGTGTGATATTGATTGCTTCAATGCACCTAAAACGCAATTAGGAAACCATCCTTGAAATCCAGTTTAAGGTTTAGGAATCATGACACACTGTCCTCAATAGCAAGACAATTCAGTGCAAAAATTTCCACCGCACCGGGTTCCAGGACCCTAGAATGGCCCCTCCTCCAATTTCACCCTAACTATCGAGATACCTCAGGGGTCTTTCCTCAGTCCCCAAAACCTTTCATTGAGTGTATGATAGCACCAATAGTTATTCTGTTCAGTACTGTTCAAGTAGTAGAAAACCTTGTACTAGCTATTATCGATAATATGGCTATTGGCTACAGTCCGAGACATTCATAATTCATTCTTTTCACTACGCGACATTTCTGCACTGGTTGGATATTGTCACTCAATTTTACCTCAAGTCGTCTTCCCACTAGTGTGCAATTCTACTAGTGATCGCAATTGACACACAAACCTAAAAATGGATACTCAAAACAGCTATGAGCCTTTAGTTAATGGTGCATAAAAGAACTATCATACAGGTAGCATTTGTTCCACTACTAGCTTGCGCAGTTTTGTATTTATGCACAATGCTTGGTATAAAATTTCAAGTCCATGCATTAGTACACTTTATCTTCATTAGAGAGATACGTCAGTGCACTGGGAAGAATGATAATGATGCAGTAGTAGAATTATTGTATTATTAATATTTTTACCATTACTGTATGACATTTCTAAACTCTAGTGCAGTTTTGCAAACGGCGATAGGTGATGGCACTTCAATAGCTACGATTGATTTACTCATTCAAACCCAAAGACACATTTAAAAAAACAAAAAAGAGCCAAGACTGTCAATCACAGCTGCTTATATTTTTTTTTAGACTTTTTTGAAGTGTTTGGCTAAAGGAAGGTCAACAATAGCGGGCACTGAATGAGGTAATTAACTTATTCTTTACCAACCCAGTTAAAATAAATTTTTGACATATTGCTGTGCAGTCAATCAATGAATGAAACAAAATGACTTTTAATGTCCTAACAGGGTGCCATTTTTCTTTTCAAATAACAAACAAATTTATTGGAAAAGTCATTTGTGCTGTTAGAAGATATTTGTCTGAAAAAAAAAAAATCACAGGAGGTACATCCTTGAAGAAGGTTTGAGCACCAGTATCACATTTCTACAACACTAATATAACAATTTTGGCATACAGAATGGGTGTATTAGTAAAAGTAAAGATTTTTTGCATTCAGCCTCCCACAACATCAACACGCATGTAAAAGTGCAACCCATTTCAAAAGGATCAGGCCCAGAACATGACACGAGAGGCACATGGCGGGATGAAAGGTGATCCCTGCAGCCGGGCACTGAAATGCGAGATGCGTTGTAAGAACCAGCTGGGAGCCAAAACCACAAACTCCATTGATTCCACACAGTGTGCTCATTTTCTGCTTCACTGCAAAACTCTATAATATTGCCTATCCATACTGTAAATGGATGATTTAATTTCAACCAAAAGCCTCCAAATGACACTGAAGGTGTCCTTTCCGCTCAAACAAGATGCTTGGTTGTACCAAAAATACATTTTCAAAAGATGAACTTCCATCCCCTTATTCACGTATTTTTTGAAGCTACCATATAAAAATCCATTTTTTGTCATCTGTTCTTATCGTTAAAGGGATAGTTTACTTGTTTAGCTATTTTCAGCTGTAGAAGATGTCCTTTCATTTTTTGTAGCTGCGTATCTGCACAAGGGTCGCAGGCTTGCTGGTGCCTATCCCAGATGGCTTTGGGCAGTAGCCGGGGGACACCCTGAACTGGTTGCCAGCCAATCGCAGGGCACACGGAGACGAACAACAATTCACGCACCCAATCACACCTAAGGAAAATTAAGTGTGTCCAATACACCTGTCGTGCATGTTTTTGGAGTGTGGGAGGAAGCAGGAGTGCCCGAGAGAACACACGTAGGCTCGGGGAGAACATGCAAACTCCACACAGGAAGGCTGGCTGTCAGGATGTATTTTCACGTTTTTTTTTAAGAGTCCGGACATTCAATCCCAGATACTAAAATACTTCCGTATCTGCGATTGAATGTCCGGACTCTTAAAAAAAAAAAAAAAAAACGTGATAATCCGTCCCTGGCATTGAATGAGTTAATTTGATGACAAAAAAAAAATCCAGTAAAATTAACACCTTTAAAAACACATTTTACCTTACTGTGGATTGAAAATGACCAGTAGTAGTAACCCATCAGGTCATGTGACATCACGCTGAGATGTGATTGGTCATTACCTGAGCCTTGAGCCCATGGTGTTACAGCAAGTGGCAAAATTAAAGGTAGTAAATGTACACGAAAAGACATTTAGCCATCAAATTAATTCGACTAAATAACTATGCTAAAATACTGCTAAACATGTAGTTCTCCCTTTACTCTATTACCAAATATATAATCACATGTATCATTAAATACATAATATATACAGCATCCATATTTCTTATTCATATTTAGTAAGACACGAGTAATAATAACTTGAGGCAAAGGGAAGAAAAGGGTACCTCACTCCTTTATTCACATACAACATTTTACCTTTAAGAATCACCATCATATTTGGAATCATCATAATCATCACCATCATCCCATGCTAAATAGCATTAAAGCCTTTGTTGCATACCACAGAAAAGCTTATGAAATTTAATATGCCACCTTTACGGCACATGCTTGTATCCCATCAGGGAAAGAAACAGATACCCTTTGCCCTCCATCCATCATCCTTGCTTCCTTTCACTCACCACTTACAGTTTCAATCAGACCCAACGGCAGGAGTTGGATGGAGAAACTGCAGGGAACTGTTCCTAACAGTGGTCCATCTTTCATTTAGGACCATAACTTTTTCTATTACAGGTTTACCTCGGTATTTTTCCTGCAGGTTTTCGTCCCCTTGGGTCAGAAAAAAAACACTAGGTGGATTTTTATTTATGTATTATATTTAATGCAGGTTTACGTCGCCATTTTCTTAATATTTTTCCAGTCGGACCAGACAAAAATAGGGATGTAAAAAAAAAAAAAGAACAAAAGCAAAATAACAAAATGTTCATTCTACGCTGGTTTGGGTTATTAAGGATATATTGGTAAAGGTAACCCCGCGATAAACGAGGGAACACCGTTTATAATTCAACACCTCCAATTTCATTTGCGTTTAGTGTGACTTCTATTACATCCTATTGTGTTGTGCAGGTGTACCTAATAAAATGACCAGTGAGTGGAAATGGACCCTCGTTGAAAAAATACATAAACAAATAAACCCTGTATAATATGCACAATAAATAGTGATAATTCTAACAAAAACATGTCGATGTACCATAAATAATATTCTTACCAAATTTTCCAAGCGAGCACCCTCGATTAATATCCAATCACCCCCGTCCCTCCGTCCGGAGCCGGTGGACTGAGCAACGCACCCAAAGCAAAGCCGTCCTGCTCGCTTCTTTCTCGGCGTCCGCCGCGCGTCGGTGCTTCTGACCTGTCGTCACAAAGTCCAAGGGGAACACTGCGCCGTGCGTGGCCGTGATGTTGTTGGAAATTCACGTCAGTAGCTCGGTAGTCGAGCGCCACGGAGCCACTGCGTGTGCGGACGCGTCAGCCACTTCCGCGTTCACGTGGACTGTCATTGAGCGGAGGAAGACGAGCGAGAGGAAGAGGCGTGCATTTTACATTAAAAAAAGGAAATTTCACATTTTTTTATTTATTTATTTTAAAACAAGGACGTTTTATTTACGCAGCACATTTCTCGCACCAGCCGATGCGCTTGGATCGCCATGTAAAACATGGGCGTTTCTAGCACATTTTCGGGGGGCTCCCGCAACCCTAAATTGAATCTCAAGAGCTCCAATTAAAAAAATATATATATATTTTCATGCATCTCCTTTTCCAACAAGCCACATTAGTGTGTTGACATGCAGTACTTTGCTGGAAAATACTGTATTATTCCCCCCCCCCCCCCCCCCCCCAAAAAAAAAAAAAAAAAAAAAAAAAAAGAATTACAGGAATGCCCCCCAACTTGCGTTTGTTTGAATTTGAAGCCTTTAAAAGATACATAGTGCAGTACAGTTGCTATGTCAGTACTGTGTTCTGCATGTTTATATTCATGTTCTAAAGAATAGAGGAAGTTATT
Organism: Hippichthys cyanospilos; assembly: GCF_059441005.1. NCBI lineage: Eukaryota > Metazoa > Chordata > Actinopteri > Syngnathiformes > Syngnathidae > Hippichthys > Hippichthys cyanospilos. The sequence continues at coordinate 8,632,760 of NC_142376.1, forward strand.
GAATGTTTCTTTATGTCTAAACAATATATGAAAGAGCCACTCTTTTGAACGGCTCTTTTTAGTTCGTGAAAAGTGGCTCCCTTCGATGAATCAAAAGTCAAAATTATTAAATTCAATTTTCATTTTTGCATAGTTTAATTAAAGCTCATTGTTTATGTTGGCGTTAGCTGACATTTTTTGTCAAAATGTCAAACATTTCATGTGGCTAGAGACAACGCCACTGTCGCGATTTTTTTTTTTTAATCTCAAATTAACTTCGTAATCTCTGATATTTAAGGGATTGCCTAATCGATACTTAAGATTAATTTCCAGATACTTAAGTATAAATCGATACTTAAGTATCCGCGATTTAATGACTGGACTCCTAGGGAAAAAAACAAAACGTGAAAATACGTCAATGGCATCGAATGAGTAAATATCAACCAAAGTTTCTACTAATAAGATAACCGATTGACTGCCCATGACCAAAAAGTGTTATTCTTCTTTTTCATAGCTATAGCAGGCTCATTCTCCCATCTTTTCCCATGTGCACCAAACTTTTCCTTGTGTTAATCAGTTCGGCCTGATTACTAATTCGCAGGCCGTCACGCAGTCCTTGGGGCGGGACAACAGAGCCCCTGTTCTCCCGACTGAACTGAGTTTGCCAAATTGTCATGCGTGTATGTGTCTTTGGCATGTGAAGGTCGCTTGAAATCCAGGGATTAAGATCAAAACGTGCACAGAGGCCCTTTTTTTTTTTTAACTCCTTCAGTATCAGCCATTAAAACAAAAGACGGCTTTAGCCGTCAATGGCAGCGAATGAGTTAAAAAAAAAAAATCTAACCCTCACTTCAAAAGGTCATGAAACACACAGCAATGATATCCGGGCCATAACGGTGCACACACAAAAATGTAGGGAGAGCGACCGTCCAAACGCCGAGACGGGATTCATGTCAGGCTGTGTCTGAAGCAGAGACAGTGCGTAAACAAGCTCGCACCAGCACCGCACATTCCTCATGACTCGACTCCTAAATAGAAAAAAACAAAAAAACACAATATAGTAATCATGTGGCCAAATATTCAAGGAATCAGGACTCGAAACAAGAAAAGATGCAATTCCGTTGCTAAGTAACCGGTGCATCACTGGCTCAAGAATGAATTAGCATTAATCAACAACTATTAAGGTTTGGAAGAAGCTACATATCTAGTTTGGTTGAAAAAAAAAATCATACACACAAAGAAAAGCCGCAAAAACATGTTTTTTGGTCATTACATCCATATCCAAGCCGACAGCGACAAAATAAGATCAAACACCATCATTAAGAGTTTTAATTTAGGCTATATCTCAAGCCTTTTTCTGATGTGAATTCTGCAGTGCGAATGGGCTGCTGCTGTTTGGGTTAGCAACAAATGTCAGTCAAGCAGAACGCGTAAGACTCCATACAACATTAGAGCCTCTGTCTTTAGAGAGAACTCGTTTACAATGTGTAAAAAGGCACACTTTGTAGGTGGTGCTGTTTTGGTTAGCAACAGAGATTCAGTGGGTTTCACAAGGTTGAAAGTCTACGAAAAGATAACGTTTTAACTATCAAGATTTTTATTTTCCTGAACGGAAACAAGAGGCATCGATGGACACAAGTGGATAAATTAACAATCCGGAAAATATTTGAGGAAATAAACTACACACTTAATTGTATCTGAAGATATGGAAAGAAATTTTATTCAAATTCAAACCCCTGCAGATATGATGACAGCATTAGAGATTTTTGCAGCGGCTGAGCATTAAAAAAAAAAAAAAAAAAAAAGGCAATATAATACAAAAGACTTTTATGGCAACCACCTTTGTTCTCCCCATCCTCAATTATACACAATAATAGCTGGCATTCAACAGACAGACTGCATACTTGAATTTAAATATTTCATGAATAAATATTATAAACAAACACGTGGGTGTAGTTTGTTTGTGTGGTCATTTGTATGTGCCCGTAAAAAGACAAGACATTTCAGACGCAGGATACATTTAGATAAAAAAGAAAAATAAAATCTATAAACAACAAACACTTCATGAGACAAACACAGACATGTCCATAAAGACCCCCTCATCCAAGAATAAAAGTTTAAATATCAGATTTCTAAAGTGCATCTGGCCAGGACTTGTCCAATGGAAATCAATCAGGGCTTTTATTTTTACTGTTTTGTCTGAACATGCAGCAGATATATAGCAAAAAAACAACCTACGTACGTGCACGGACTTCATCGGATTCATTAAAGAAATAAAAGTAACACTTTCACATAGATCATCTGCTGTTTGTCCACACTTTTTTCCTCACGATAGAGTTCACCTTGGCTGGAAAAAACAAAACAAAACAAAAAAACACGCACACACAAAAGAAAAACAAAGCACACGTCGGTGAATAATATCCATGGGTCCAGGCTGCATGTGTCCTCCTTATCACTTTCTAGATCTTAGGCAGCTTGGGAGCGCTGACGAGCGGGTTGGCGTCCTGCAGGAAGCGCCTCCCCGTCCCCTTGTAGTCGTACGAGCAGTCGTGTGTCTCTGCATAGCGGTGAGCGGCGCAGAAGTTGCTGCCGCACCTGATTGACCCATCAAACGCAGACATATTCTTATCACATCTATATATAAAATAACCTTTCATTTTTAGCTCCGCAACAATACACAGCGGAAACGGTGATTTGGGATTGTTTTAAAGGGGCTAAGTAACAGAAAATTGAACAGATTTGATGGCCAATTTTCAATGTGATGACTGGCAAATATGTTGATAAAGTTTACATTTATGCGTAGCGTGCATTGTTAATGTATTCCAATTTTGGTTTAAGTCCAAATTTGTCGACTTAGGGATGCAGCCATCCATTATTTCTGGTATTTGGGTAAGAGTTAGGAACATTTTTCAGAAAATTTGAATCCGATTTCAAGTATTTGCAAATAAAAAATAAAAAATAACCCATTCCCACCATAGAATGACCAACTTATATCAATTTTTGGTCAACAACATGTTGCCAACTTAAATTGACAAAAACTACTTTCCTCCTCCTCTTTCCAGAAATTTTGGTGTGAGAAAGACATTTGCTGGTTGAAACAGCACACTCGAGTGAGCGGGGTTTGTTAAAAAGTGATCAGTAGAAACAGTAACAGCCTGTGACTAATTTATGCTAGAGGCAGCGATAACAGAGCCCGCGCCACAGGAAAACACTGGCAACAGGTGCCGTATGTCACCTGCTCGTTATTGCCTCGAACAGGCATTTGAACGCGATTTCATATCGGAAGTCAGGAGCAATAGTTGCAAAAGTAAGATGAGACAAGTTGTTACAGCATGGCAAGATGCCAGGATTATTTGCTGCAGTTTTTTTTTTTTAAATATCCGTTTAATTATAATTTTTTTTAGAGTCGTCTTTATTATTTTTTTCTACTTTTCTTATACCCCTTATACGTAAGTGTTGCATTATGTACTCGAGAGGATTTTGCTGATGTCACTAAGAGAGTGGTTTTAGGGTCTTTCCTTTCAGATCCTGTCACCAACTGCTGTTGTTTTCCCCTGGTCTACTGGTCACACATCTGTGACTCAGCACAGTCAATTTTTTTTCCCCCTTCTTTTTCTTCAGGGCATTCCGAATGGTTATATTGGCTGTGGCCAATACTGGTGCAAAAGCTTCGGTTGATTTTCAATTGAGAATTTCGTGCTACTATCCATAGAGAAATCTGTGCTTCTTATGGTAACATTTGTAACTGAAAATGAAGTCTTCAAAAGGTAAGGCCGAATTAATTTTGCTAGAAAAAAAAAAAAACATGCCTCCGTCTTTCAAGATATGTGTCAGATCCAGAGGGAAATAGCTACACATTAAATTGTGCATATTTGAACCCTTGTATCTTACATTTATCTGTGGGGAGTGTACGAACAAATTCCCGCCGAGAATGACTCAACTGCATCAAAAGCGCTAAACGGTTGACTAAATTGTTAGCCTCGATAGCAAGACGAGCGTTCCAATTTAGCGGTCGCTTTTGGTTGCATTCGGTTGCATCAGCTGGGACGTGGCCCTCAGCCCGAGCGATGCGCCGGGACGCCGCCGTGAGAAGGCCGGCTCGCAGGTTGCGCCTCAGCGGGCGACCCATGAGCTCGCCTTCTCACAGCCCACGGACGAAGCGACCTGACGAGTCCGAGTTTCGCACCTGCACTCGTAGCTGGAGGCCAGGCCGGTCTTCTTGCCACAAAGGAAGCAGTGCTTGGAACTCTTCTTTTTGGCGCCCGTGGAGGCTTTGACTGGAGGTAGGTGGTACGCTGGAGTTCCTTACGCAGAAGAAAAACAATAAAGATAATGGAACCTCTTAACTTTAATGGCCAATGTGGAAAGTGCGTTGCTGATGCTGTTAACCGTTACATAATGATAAATCACATTTTTATGGAATATAAAATACAGAACTCTACCTTTCGGACGCAAAAGACGAGCATATGGCAACGAACCGATTGTCAGCTACCGCAATAAGCTGAAGTAGCAGTCTATGGCTATGACCATAAAGTACAGTAGTTGGCATCCACCAGAGCCTTTCTTCATTTTTACTTCAGGCGTTTGTTCTTCTCGTGCCGTTCTTCAGAAAAAAATAGGAATCCTTTGATGCTAGCTTAAAACGAGTTTGAGCGAGGCGAGGTGAAGGCTAATGTGATGAACTGATGTCACATATTAGGAATTCGGGCCGATTCTATGTATCCACTTCTGACTCATTCGCTGCCAGCCCAGTTAAAATGGATCGTTAGCATCTATACCAGTCAATTGGCAGAATGAGGTAAGCGTTTGAGGACAGAATACTTAAGACAAATTTCAGAGGTTTCAAAGTGTATGACCTTCACTGCGGTAAAGCCAGAAGCACGCAAACAAACAGAGTGAGTAGTAGCCATCGTAAAATGGCGTAATCGATAGTCTAGGCTCCATAGATTGTTTGAACAGAAGCTTACTTGTGCGACTCCTTACGGTTTTATGCTTCCTTATGGTTATATTCACTCTGAACCCTATTCTGTCAAAATTGTTCACAGGGAAAAGAATTGAGGATAATGAGCAGCTCGCGGTAGGATGAGCTGAGGGAGCGTCGACCAATAAAGTGGTAATGGTTCCTAGATTGGATTAATATTGTCTTTTACGCACCTCATTTCGCAACAAATCAGACATTTATTGGATCAGAGCTGTGCTGCACGATGCATGCAACAACAAACTGAACTGCTTTGACCGTCAATCGGTGGGGACGTCTTCAATGAAAGTGCTGACAAAAAGCGATGTCATACACTGCTCCAGATCTTCAACTTGTCAAGTCGCAGCAGGGCTCCATCAAACAGACCGGTTAGAAAAATACCAAATGCTTCCATTTACACTATTGTGTGTGTAGTAAAACTACAGTAAAAGTATATTAGAAAAGCCCCATTAATAAACAAACAGCAATGAGAAAAAAATGAGATGGTCCCCATTCGGTTACATTTTCCCAGAATTTAAATGTCTCACAAATTCTCCTAGGATATGTGAAACACAAACCATCGTCTGTCTGCAGACATTTGTCGTCTTTTCAGCATCAATAATGACTCATTTTGAACGGAAGGTCTTTAGCACAAAAACAGCCCGTCTATGCAAGGGCAGATTCAAAGGTTTTGTGAATTTTCTGTCGTTTTTTTTTTTCTTTCTATCTGTACTTTTCACTTGCTTGGTCATGCGGTATTGTGGACTTTTAACACTGAACATTTTTTTCCAGTGCAACAGGGGAATTTGAAATACTGCAGGAATAAAAAAACTAAACAAAACAACAGTAGAATAACACCACATATCACAACTAGGACACAATACAGGGGTCAAGCTCTTTTCTGTAGAAGTGTGGCAGCCAGGAATGCAAGACCTAGCAAATACATTGCTAAGATCGTGTGATGACAATGACTATGCAGGGCCTAAATACTTATATGGACTTTCAAATTGCAAATGACTTCCTGGATGACAGTCATGGAAGTAAACAAATTCACAAGTAATGTGCATCTATCTTACCAATTCTTCCAAATGAAGGAATGAGTCCCCCACAGGACATCAGAGACTTGTTGGCCTGGGTAAATACAAGTCAAATTTTTCAAACAGGGAACTCAATTGTAGATGTTAAACAGATGTTGAAGTTACAATGAAAATGGTCTGTATTTGTTATAAAACCAGAAAAGACTTTTTTTCTTTTTAACTATTAAAGGCTAATTTAAAAGATTAACACTATTACATATGAATTAGTATCATAAATTTAGTGGTAGTGTTAATTAAAAAATACAATGGAATAGGACACTATGAATGTCATAACATAAATACCATTCAATCCTACTTCTAAGTCAAAGTGATCCATCAAAAAAAAAAAAAAACAACACAGACAGCTGTCTGTTCTCACCGAGTGCAAGGAGGCTGCCGCTCTGTGTCGTGCGCCGTCCTCCTGAGAGAAGCTCGTCAGCCTAGAGCCCAGGATGCTCGATCCTATAGGAGTAGCGGGGGGCAGGGGAAGGCCTAGGTCGCCTCGCCTCGCGTTGCTTCCGTCGATGGGTCTGGCCGAGAGAGACGCCAGGAGAGGAGAGTTGCTCAGTGAGCCCAGTTGCTCTCGACAAGCTTGGTTGGCTATCTTAGTGATGCCTCTTGCTTCCCTCTTGGAGAGAAGCTCGGGCCTCTTGCCGGGCGAATCCAACTTAATGCTCCGCAGGCACCCCGCGTGATTGGACATCATGGATGGGAGGGGGGATGGGCTGCCCGGCTTCATCTGTGCCGCAGAATGTACTTGAAGCGGGAGGGTGGAGTCGAAAGGCTGAAAACGTGGCTTTGGGGAGCTGGAAGAGGCCGACGGCGACGGGGGGCTTAAATGGAAGGAAGTGCTGAGCTGCGTTAGGTCCGCTCTTCCGGTCAGGGTGTCGCCGCCGGTCCCGAGCGTCCAAGTGCTGAGAGGGGATGGGGGCAGCGGCAACTGGTGCGGGGCCCCGACTTCGAAGGCTCGGCAAGCTTCCTCCGATTGCGTGGACAGATCCAGACTCAGGGGGTCAGCCAGCTCGCCAAAGGAAGCGGTGGCCTGTGACGGCGCCACCAGGCCGCCGGCCTCCTCCAATAAACTTAACCCGACCGCCTCACCGACCGGCTTAAGTGGGTCGAAAGCGGCTTCAGGTGAGCCCCTGGTGCACAGTGGAGGTAGCTGAGGGTACACACAGTCCCTCATCAGCCTGGTGCCACCAATGTCTAAGCGGGACACTTTAGGAGGGGGCCGAATCTTTGTGAAAGGTGGACACGTCTCCCACGCCTCCTCTTCTTGAAGCATATAGCAGGACGGCGAAGGGAAAGAGTGAGGGTGTCGTCTCGGAGCGTGCAACTGGGAAGAAGTGGAAGCAGCAGTGGCGGCGGCGGGCCGAGACGGGTCTGTGAGTTCTTGGTCCGCTATGGGAGGTAGAGGTCCACTGGACTGGCGAGACTGGGTAATCTGGGGGAGCGAACGCAAGAGGCGCTGATGGATTCGCGTGATGGAAGGCGTCGAGTGGCCAGCACCGCCGCAGGGACCGACGGGTGGACGTGGTTTTGCCTTACTCATTTTCTTCGGCTGTAAAATGGGACACCGGCACAAAATCAAACTATAGAACTGTACAATTTAATGTATTCGAAATATGGCTACTACTAACAATTATTTTAGCCTGACTAATATTTTTATAATAACCAAATTTAAACCATTTTTATGTCTATCCCTTCATTTAACAACAGCACAGTATTTTAAATTGACAGTACAGCCACATTGTGTCATACCTTCTTGTTGATGTTCATGTCTTCCATCTTGGCTTTGAGCAGCTTCATTTTATTCATGGTGATGGAGTTCTCCAGGATTTGCGCAGCAGCAGAACGCTCAGCACTGCTGCTGCCACCCTCCTCCACAGCGCACATGTTGTACACCGAGCCGCCGCTGAAAAACAGGAGCAAGAGTGTACATGCATGTCCTCAGTTTACAACAAGATTCTATTCCTATCAATAAGTCAAAACATTTCCTTTTAATGATGTGAATTTGTGAATAACAAAACGCAAAGGCGGGATTCAACACTGTTTGAATGCAGACCTGAGAGATTCAGACAGAGGTGTGAGGGAACCATCTCCCCTGTCCACCACCCGAAAAAAGTTGAGCTGATCGCCTTCGCGGTAGACCACGAATGTGACTTGTTTGTTGACTGAGTTTTTCTCCCAACCTTCCTCCTTTGTGCCCTCCATCGAGTCCACTACATCTTTCACAGGGTCCTCCATGGTTACTTGGAAAAGAAGAGAAGAGTTTCAGGAGAGTCTGCATAATTGGTACACAAAAAAAGAACTGTTTCTGGCTTTTAAGTAGTCTTTTTTTTACCCCTTCTGGTGTTGATTGGACCGCCCCTCATAGCCAAGACTAGCTTTAAAGTACAGCCCTCCGCAATGCTGCAAAAAAAAAAAACACATGCTGACTCTTAGTGCGGCAGAAAAAAAAAGAAAAAAAATCAAACAGAAGCCAAGAAACAAATACGTTTGGGGTAAAAAAAAAAAAAAAAAAAAAATAGGCACAATCTGATTCCCACATCAATTTGAATGTTTGACGACACAACAAAAGAGACGTCAAATTTAAGTCATTCATTAAGTATAGCAGAATAATTGTTACAGTGGATTCAAAGTGAAGAAAAGGAGGGCGGGGAACCATTTACCCATAATCGTGTAGACAGTGTTCATCATCTAGTTCCAGGTTGTTCCAGATGAGGTGTTGCTGGGAAACTGGGATGCCTTTGCACACGCACACAAAGGCCACGAGAGAAATCAGTACAGAGCGCCGCCACAGGTTTATGAGCAGCTATACTTCAGTAACAAAAGCTGATTCATGATTGCCCTCTTTAGACGAATAAATGGTACTGCAAATGGAGGTCCGTTTCATCACCTCATTGGTGGAGGCGCTCATCTAATAATCACTCTGCATTTCTCATTTTCACATTTCTGCACTGCAGTTGCTTGGCTTTATTTACTGCCCAGATTTATCTTTTGAGTGTTTTGCTCTGGATGATATGTTAGTTTCTCCCTGGCAAATTATCCAAGATGTAATGCTGCAGTTGACGCATGTAGGAAATCAGTCATTACAGGTAGTTCACATCGGCACCTTTTTTTTTTTTTAACCCTTTCCATACCTTAGGATTAAGCAGTAGACTATGGGTCTGTTTCACAAAAAAAAAAAAAAAAACCAAACAAAAAAAAAAACACTGAATGAATGACCACTCTACCACAGGGCCATGCCTCACAGCACATACAGTACAGTATGTACTTTGTTGTCAAGTGCAAGATGTCTTAACTTGTCCGGCTTCCAACATGTTGGCCTTTCGCTCCCTCATAAATGAGAAGAGGTTAATTTCATAATCTTCTTCTACTAAAAATCTACATTGAATACAAATAAAAAATGATGCAATGCCACTATCTACAGGATATATGTAGGAAAAACTTGGGTTTACAAATTTGCTCTCGGAAAGGCACTCCACATCTACCCATTGAAAACTGCACTTATAAATACAATACAGTCAGCCCCCGGCTTACGAGCACCCTGATTTGCGAACAATTCACCTTACGAGCGTGGATCAGGGAGATTTTTGTCCTCCGCTTACGAGCAAACCACTCGCCTTACGAGCATTCCGACTAACCAGCCAATGAGTATGTAGAAATGTTCTCGCCTAACTGCGTCAACATATCCAGCAGTTGCGTCATCTACAATCATTAACAGATACTTGTGGCGGTAACGTGAACGCTATTGGTCTTACAACCTCACACTGACTGTCTCACTCACGGTGTCTAAATATATTACCATTTAAGTGTAGTGTTTGTACAGCTAAAGGGAAAAACAGCTGACATGAAATTAAATGTGCCGATTGCAGGACAAAGAATTGTCATTGGTTTAAATGTGTTTTTTTTAATTAATTGTCAATACATTCCAACCGTTTAAAAAAAAAAGTGCGAATAATTATCAGTCAGTCAAGGAGACGCCAATATGCTATTGGTCGATTAAGGTCACCCGGTCTCACTCACGGAGATGCTATTGGCCGGCGTCACACGTCAATCACAGAAATGCCGATATGCTATTGGCCGAACGCCTTTATCTAGCTTGATGGGACAGGATGGAAGGAAGTAGAGAAAATGAGTGAAAAACGGAATGTTTTGAAGACTTTGCAAACTTTATCTGTTAGACATAGCTTCTAAAATTACTAGCAGCGGTAAAGGAAGAAATAAGAGGATGATGTTTTAGTATCTCCGTGATTTGCACCATGACTGAAAGAGTTACTGTAACACTGTAAGACCAATAGCCTATCTGCGTTGCCGTGTTAACTCAAGACGTTGAGCTCTGCACCCTGTTACGGGTGGTATTGCAGTGCTAATGGTTGCTTGACAAAACTGCATGTCATGTTAGTCGGCGACCTCCCGACATGCTTTGGGACAGCGCCATTGTTGCAATTCTGTGAGTTGAAACCAACAGTGAACTGACGCTCGAACAAGCTATAAGTGTGGTGCCTAGGTAATACTACACACACAACCTCCCCTCCGCCTCCACCCAGCTCAATTCACGTCGGAAAAAACAGCTGACATGAAATTAAGTGTGCCGATTGCAGGACAAAAAACCGTCACAGGTTTAAATGTGTTTTAATCAATAAGATGTCAATACATTCCAACCGTTTAAAAAAAAAGTGCGAATAAATTATCAGTCAGTCAAGGAGACGCCAATATGCTATTGGTCGATTAAGGTCACCCGGTCTCACTCACGGAGATGCTATTGGCCGGCGTCACACGTCAATCACAGAAGTGCCGATATGCTATTGGCCGAACGCCTTTATCTAGCTTGATGGCACAGCTGGTTGGGATGGAAGGAAGTAGAGAAAACCCTGACTGAAAAAGTTACTGTGACACTGTAAGACCAATAGCATATCTGATTTACCGTATTGACTTCGAGCATTCATCTCTGCTCATCTCTGCTTATCTCAGCACAAGTCACGTCTTTCCAAAGGTAAAAGTCATTTTTCCTTTGTATTTGTTATTTAATGCAACTGTACAGTAGATTATGTCACTCAATATTAATATATGCATACAGCGTGATGATTTTACCTAAGGCTTCTGCGCGCGTTGCACGCATTCACGAATTAACATGGGTTTGGATTGCCCGCTATACGAGCAATTCGAGATACGAGCGTAGCCGCTGAACGGATTAAGTTCGTAACCCGGGGGCCCACTGTACATTGATGGTAGTAAAAGGTTGAATTCCAGTTGATGAAAAAAAAAGGTCCATATGAATGGCTTATTTTCTCCTTGAATATTATTAGTAAAAAGACATGACTACTTTGTCTTGTGTTGTTTTCATCATGGATACGGCAGGAACAGTGAATTTCCCTTGTGGTTGAACAAAGTATCCATTGAGAAACACATTTGCCATTTTGTACGAAATGAAAACACAAGAGTCTCATCAAAAAATAGTTAGAAATGAAAGACTGATCTCGAGAGAAATCTTGGGAATGCAAATGAAGTGAGCCAGTGGACTTCGTGACCCGGCACTGGAGCCAAGCCACCATTTGGGAGCTGGAGTTGTGTGCGCCATCACCAAAACACTGGCTGACTCATGTCTACGCATAAACACTTGAGGTATTTTGAACAGGGTCAGAATCAGAGTGTCGCTCACGAACCGAAAGCCTGTTAGGCTTCAAAACACGAAAGATTCATGACAAGACATGAAAATCAATGTCCTCACAACATTTATTGGTACCTTCAAGCCTTTGGATCTTGGCCTTGACTGAGATGACAGCCTCAAAGGGCAACACGCGTAGCTCGAAACAGGTCCCAGTCAGGGTCTCGATGAAAAGCTCCATGGGGTCGTACAGAGGAAGCTTGTGGTGAAAAGCTCCCAGGCGGTCGTCGTTGAAGGAGGGAGGCTCCTTCCTGTCGGTCATCTTGCTAGGTGCCAGGGGGTTGGTGGGGAATAGGGAAAGGTGGGTCGTGGGGGGGGAGTTAGGAGGGTAGCCAAAGCGGAGGTGTGGCCCAAGCTGAGGCAGAGAGGAGCAGGTTGTGCTTCCTGGCCGGGGGACCGTCACTCATCATGTGTGATAACCACAACTGTTAGGAAAAACAAAATACATGACAATATCAAACCAACAGGTCGGGTGTTTTTTAAAACTGGGCATGTGCTTCTCAAATAGTGGCCAAGGAGATTTATTAGTTTAACAGACCTATTATGCTGACCCATTTTAAAACTTAAAACATAAAACTCAATTTTTTTTGCTTCAATTCAATGTATATTGTGCTGCACCTTCTGCTTTGGGAATATTCGTCAACTGGGGCACTTTCATACAGACATAGGGATCGACTTTTATTCAGCGTCAGTTTTATTACAAGTACTTTACAGAAGAAAAAGAATAGATGTCTGAGGATATGTATATACTGCCTACATGTAGACTATTCGCTAAGATGTCTATGACACTTCACATTATGTGCAAGCATGAATTTAGCTGATTTTACACGACCACATTTTAAGGCAAGGTTGTGTGGTTGTTTTAAAAACAATGTTTAACTCTGTATTATGTTTAGTTTGACTCCAAACTTCAACTGGCAATACCCGGCTGGACTGTAAATATTGGTTGTATACATTTTTTATGGTTATATATCACTATTAGTAGTTACATTACTCATCCATATTACAGTAGTATTGAATATTTTATGACTTGCCACACACCAACATGCAATGTCATAATCAGTCTTTTGATATTATGGATTGTAGAAGAAGGAATCTCTAAATTCCTTGCAATTAAAAATGTCCAGAAACATTGTTCTTAAACTGTTAAGACTATTTTTTTCATGCTCACACAGTGGTGATTCTCGCCATATCTTGGCTTGTGAAAGACAGCCTTTTAGGCCTTTTACATCCCATTATGACATTCAGTTGTTTCCAATTAACCAGCGGAATGTTAACCATTCAATCGTCATTCTTGTCTTTTTTTTGCCTGTGTCTCAACTTTTTTTGAAACATGTTCCAAGCATCGATTTTCAAATTTGCAGTTAATCATTTTAAACTTCAAATATCTTGCCTTTGTAGTCTATGGACCTGAATATAGGTTAAAGATGATTTGTAAATCATTGTACTCTGGTTTAATTTACTATTTAAACAACATCCCAACTTTATTGCAATTGGGGTTGTAATTAAAGTGAGTGAATATTTTAAAATATGGGCGGCACAGTGGGAGAGCGGATAGCAACACTTCTTTACAATTCAGAGTCCTGAGTTAAATTCCAACTCACTCTGGTCCTTCTATGTGAAGTTTGCATGTTCTCCCCATGCCTGTGTGAGCTCCAAAAACATGCACGGTAGGTGTACTGGACATTCTAAACTGTCCTTAGGTGAAATTGGGTGTGTGAATGGTTGTTAGTCCCTATGTGCCCTGCGAAACCAGTTCAGGATGTCCCCCATCTACTACCCGAAGACGGCTGGGATAAGCACCAGCAAGCCTGTGACCCTACTGAGGATAAGCGGCTATAGATAATGGATGGATATTAAAATATTTCTTTGGGTGGATAGGTGCTAAAATACTTCTCTAGCAGAATGACTGAAATAGCTATTAATCGTAGTAACAAGCAAAAAACTGAGAATTGTTCAGTTTTTTTTTTTTATCAAGAAACTATCCAATGTACCATACTTAGGTGTCTGATTAGCGCAGGGGTCAACAATGTAGCCCCCGAAGATCACATGAGTAGCCTGCAGGCCTGTTGTGCAAATAGCTTACAAAATATAGAACATTGGTGATTTTCTATGAATTTTACAAACAAATATACATGCATTACATTTACATTATATATTAGACTTGATTTACATATTTACTACAGCTGTTGTGAAAAATCATTAATATGATCGGTGTCCTCACATAAACATGTAGCCCTTCGTATTACTCGGTACCAAACAAGTAGCTTTCACTTTCAAAAAGGTTGGTGACCCCAGGTTCAACGTTATGATATAGTACAGTAGCCAACATTTCTTTTTCCTCGACAGTTAATAACTCTAATGCTACTTAAATCCTCATCGCAGTCATGTTACGTGCAGTTAAGATATGGAAGGCCTTCTAATGCTGACTGAAGAGAAGAGACCACTCTTCTGACTTTGAAATTCTACTTTGATCTTTCGGGGTACTGTATATTATGGATAACATTTACAAGACGGTAAAAGAGCTGCTCAGGAAAAAGAAAAGTGCACTTGAGTGCAAATCTGATCATTCAATGGCCTCATGAAACATTCAGAGGCACACGCAAGGCATTGGCCAGAAGTCAAAAGATCAGGTGTGCAGCAGGAGGCCGCCTAAGAAGTGCCAACTAAACCCAGCATGTGACAATTGAGAGGCCGTCTTCATGTGTTAAACAACACAACAGAGAATTCAGAATAAAAGTATCTATGACAATAACAAGTGTTAATTTTTGATAGGCACGTGACAATCATTTAATATAGGGGTCGTCTTGAGATTGGTTCCTTTGTTCCATGACCAATGTAAACATACAGTGGAGCCTTGAGCTATAAGTGACCCAATTTCTGAGTTGTCCTTACTCTTTAAACACACTAAAGAGGTGTTGTACAGCCATTATTTTTGAAAATGTAAACATATCCTTCTGAGACCCATCTTATTCATGTGTGTCCACTGTTGTGTCTATTTTGTCGAAGCAAGCATGAAAAGTTAATTGCATCCCAGTCAAACGCGAGGCATCATTGAAAAGGTCTGGATGTCCGCAACTGAGCACACTAGGAAGGTTAGAGATTTCAATCTTGGGTTTTCAGCAAATTGCAAATTTCAGCAAGTTTTTCTATGTATAAAAAAGTTACAAATTTCATCAAGTAGTCTCATTCAACTGGCCCATACACCCAGAACTCCTAAAAGCTTAAACAACATAGTATAGACGCCAAATATGACAATTATCGAAATTCACTGCATTACAACATGAACAACGATCACGATTCTGGCAGGCCTACAGCAACATTGCTCATAGTAGCCCAAAAACAACAACAACAACAACAACAAGATTATCGTAGGATGATGCGATAACTCATTCATTTCACTAAATTGATTCTGACAAAAAAAAAGAAATCTGACAAATGAAGTCCTAACTTTATGCTTTTACAAAACACAAATTGTAAACTTGTTTCAATTCAAACTATATTTAAAGAAAATAAGCATACTAAATAAAATTTGGCCATGGAAGGAATTCAAATTGTACATCACAGCACCACCTCCTTATATGTGATGTGTTTTCACAAAACCAAGCTTATGTTGCGGAGACAGGTTTGAGTTATTGACGAAAATTTGAATTTGACAGAAATGTCCATAATGGGATTTCTACAAAAACAACCTTATGATCTTGACTTCAATTTCCCAGCAGCCAAAAATAATCAAATTGTAATAAAAATGTATGAAAATTATGAATACTAGACGTTGCGCACTCAAACTTTAAACGCGTTTTCCTCAAAAACAGTCATTTCAATTTGATGACATTCAAATCGAATCAGAATTGGAATAAATCAATATTCTGTTGTCATTTTCTGAGATCTCCGCTTGATTTTGTGAAAACGCAACACATATTTTTGAACATCTTGCGATGGGGATAAAATATTAGTCAGAGCTAATGATGTGATGCAGTGCAGCAACTTTGTAAGGATTTTCTGGCAGCATCAATCAAATCCTCAATGGTGTGGCCTGTGAATGCACACACAAAGCTGGAACATGCCATTACCTTTGTGTCATCGTCATCCTTGTTGGGGGTAGGGTGGACAGGTGTACCTAATCATGTGGCCACCCGGCGCACAATAGCCGATTACAAGTGCTTTAAAAAGCACAACACAATGGGAAATTATGGGATGTCTTGCTTTCACTGTGGGGTATTCATCGACGAGGCCTTAGTGTGGGTCTTGTAGATGCCCAATTGGCCTTTCATGAGAAGCTATCAAGCTACGATGACATAAAAAGAAGCAAAAGTGTTACTTACCGTGAATAACGAGGCTAACCGAAGCTTCTGTCCTCAGCCGACGTTGCCATGTTAGCAGACAACTCAAACAATGGCTACCGCTCCGCACATAGGGCTAAGCTAGCTAGCCGGCGAGCTAGGCTACACCCGTGGGCTCCGTCCTCGCTCCCCGTGCGCCGGTGTCGCTGTCGTGGGCGGTGTTACGTTCGCGAAAACAGAGCATTGCATCACGTTCAACGCCACAAACGGAACTGAACCGGGTGGCGTCTGTGGTAGGTCGCCGTGTTCGCGACGCCGTCGTACCTGTCACTCACCCCGGAGGCGGGTGAGACGACGCCTCCGTAGCTGAATTTGATTGACATAGTGAAGTAACCAATCGCGGCAGGGAGGAGGTGCTATAATCGGGCGTTACGTTTGATTGACATCAAGTGTAACCAGTTGTTGTCTTGAATGTTGATACAGAGGCAAATCAAGGCGGGCTTTTGATTTCATGGCACCATATTCTAACCAATTATTTTCAGTGTTTGTCAGAAGAACAGTATGGGTTCGCCCCCATCCTGTTCTTGTTTGTAACTGGCAGTAGGATGTAACAAACCTTTGCTTATTCATTATAACCCATTCAATTTTCAGTATGAGTATGCGTTTGCAATCATAAATGTAATTAAAGCCCTTATTAATTTATTTAACACGCCTAAACCAGGGGTGCCAATATTTTTCAGGATATTCCTTCCATCCATTTTCTATAGCCACTTCTCTTCAGTAGGGTTGCTGGCTCTCTGGTAGCTGTCTTCAGGCATTAGGTGGGGGACATCCTCAATTGGTTGGGAGCCAATTGCAGGGCACACCGGGATGAACAATCATTCACACACCCAATCCCGCCTGAGGGAAATTTAAAGCACAGGTGTCCTTCTCCAGTCCTTGAGGGCTGGTATCCAGCATGCTTTCTGAGCTTCTCTCTCAAACACACCCGATTAAATTGAGCAGAGCTTACAAATAAGATAATAATTTGAATCAGGTGTGTTTTGGAGAGAAAACCAGAAAACATGCAGGATACCGGTCCTCAAGGACTGGAGTTTGACACCTATGAGTGTCCAATACACCTGCAATGCAATTTTTGGAGTGCGCGAGGAAGCCATAGTCCCTGGAGGGAACGCATGTGGGCTTGGGGAGAACACGCAAATACCACACAGGAAGGCTGGGGTGAGCTGGAATTGAACACGGGACTCAAAACTGAAGCGGATGTGCTTATCACTCTTCTACCAAGCCCCTTTATTAGGGTTACTGGATGTAAAATTCCCCGGTCAAATAGTTAATGTACATTTTTTTTAGTTTTATTGCCAGGGTTCCTTCACATTTGGAATTTTGAAATTCCATACTTTTCCATACCCTGATATACAAGCTTCACTGGGTTTTTCCTATAAAATAGGCTGAATATGCTATAGCTGAGTATATTGCATTAAGGTCCTTAGTGTAATGTACTGAGCAACACTTTCTCCTCAGTGAGGAAAGCCAGCTGAGATTTCAATGTTCGTGCTGCGTTTGTCATGGTTTCATAAATTGAATTGCATACTGCACACAATCTTGCTCAGCACATTCATTGTACAAGTCTTAAGTAAAGATCAATACTCAGAATTGAGTATTAAAATTTTGGTGTCATTTTGCTTTTGAATGATTTTAATGAATAAATCGCTTGCACATAATTGACTACGCATTCTGGGTTGCAGCCCAAGAGGAGACGTCATTCTTGAAACCAATGACCTTTGCAAAAAAAAACACCCAAAAACTTCTGATTGGCTTTTAGCCAGAAAACCCAAATTACAAGAAATAAAATGCATTACTTAGTGACTTAAGCTAAGCAAAACTTTGCTTTTCACTTGTAGTGTGTGTGACAGAGTGACGGCAACAGAATAAAAACTATATATATATCTTGAAAAAATGGCAGACCGATTACGACTTTTGGACAAAAAAAAAAAAAAATCACCTCTGCAAGAGGCCTATATGCCTAAAAGTCACTTGAGGATTGACGGCCATCATGGACTCCTTTACAATCCGAAAAATAACACTTGGTTCAGGGCCAGGTGCTGAAGAGGACAAGTTTTTCGAAAACCCCTTCAGCAGTTAAAATTCAAAATATCAAAGTTTACTGACAACAGATGGCAATAGGTCACGCGCCAGGCTCAGGTGATACTACCATAAAGTTAATTAAAAAAAAAAAAAAAATTAAATATATTAAAAACAGATTTAGAAGAGTCTCTGACACTTATGTGAATTAAAATAATGTCTTTGTTAGAACCACTGAAGAATTTTTCACACATCGGCAGACAGAGCTTCTCCTTAAATAGATGCAATACGTTTCAAAGTTTGCGCTCACACAAATTGCTTGGCTCAGCATAAAACAACGATCTGGTTTGATTCAATGTTTTGGAAACAACTAACTCATAAAACTATTTCAGGACAGCCATATTATGGAAACAAATATTTTCCATACTTTATTCTCCATACTTTTTTTTCTAAATACTTGAAAATTTACAATTCATTTCCAGACTTGCGTAAGTACCCTGCATAGCGCTTTGAAGAAAAAAAAAAAGTTATATTTTTACTGCATTTGAGGAAAAAAACAAAACAAAACACAGCTGTCCCAAAAACAACAACAGACCTTTTAGGTAGTATAAAATCAGTTTCATTTTAGTTCACAAAAATGACATTTCTCTATTCATCGCAGCAAAAGTTAGGAAATGGATGCATTCTTGATAAAAACATGGTCAAAACAGCTTAAGACAGGGGGCGCGTTGAATTGACAAAAACATGACATGGCACCTAGAGAAAGGAAATCTCAACATGGCATAGCCAATAAACAATCTACTGTTAAGTCCTCCAGGCGTTGAGGCAAAGCAAAACGGTATGCTCATAAAGTGCTATCATGTAGAATTATTAACAGTACTTACTAAATGTTACGTAATAAGGGTGCAATGCAACAAATGAATTCTGGAATGCTCCACCGATCAACACATCATAATGATGATATGAATATGAATAAATACTTCCAACAGTGCGCCCGATCTCTTCCGGGTTTAGCAATCGAAAAAACAGAAAGGAGTTGATCAACAACTGTAAAAAAAACAAAAACAAAAAAAACAAAAAACCTTCAATTTCTTCCGAGAGCATTAAGTGGATCATCAAATATGTTTCCCGAGTCCACTGGTGTGCTGGTGTCCTGGGAGGGAGGCGAAGTCTTTGCTTTCGGAGTAGCCTTTGACGTTGTTTTGACTGTACTTGGTGCAAAAATGTCATCTTAAGGAGAGAAAACAATGGGATTAAAAAAACAAAAACAAAAATTAATTAAAAATACATTTCCTAGAAACGATCTCTTTGCTTACCCATGTCGTCGTCAAAGATGGACTTGGTAGCCGCCTTTGTCTTGGTCTTCTCTTTTGGCGTGAAAGTGTCTGTCAGGTCAGCAAATATATCGATGTCATCGTCAAACAGACTCACATCTGTGGCCTTGTCCTTGTCTTTCTTGTGGGCTTTAGGCATGACGGCAATGTCGTCCTGTGAAGACAGCATTTGTGGCATGGTCGTTTTATTAAAAAAGAAAAAAAGAAAAAACATGACTACCAATTTGTTACACTTTTTCTAACAGACAAGATTCAAACCATTGATGTGTCAATAAATTTGTTCCTGTTTACAGAATGTTTTTTTTTTAACTTCTCTTACTGTAATAAATGTGAACCAAACTGAATTTAAAACCATTTCCACCATATCCTTCTAAAACACAGTAAATATAAAATTTGGAAACACTCAATTCAATTGGTCTCAAACACTAAGACATTGAAACGATTAACTCTTGAATCAGAGAATATATAAGGTTGTAGAAGCTGTTAACACCGTAGAAGCAGATAAATCAGGTGTAATCTAACTATATATAATATGTATAATTAAACTAAATTGACAAGGACCGCAAAGCTCTCTAAGAGAGGAAAAAAAATAGGAAAATGTTTAATAGTGGATGTTGCAAGAAGTGTAGAGAAAAAAAAAATGTCTGTTTCAGGGTGGACATTGTTAAGCACGGGAAAAAAAAAAAGCCTCATCACTTTTAAAAGGATGACCTGAAGCAACGTCACAAAAAATACATTACACAGACAATGTTGAAGAAATGAATTTACCTCAAAAATATCCTGCTTGGGAAAACTGTTGCTGCTTTTGACATCTCTGCTACTCGTGGACTTCATCGTTGAGTTGCTCTTCTCTCCAAAGATATCGAAGTCGTCGTCGTCTTTCAAAAAGGGAGTCTTGGCTGTCTTTGCTGCTGACTTTGGTTTCACCGTTTGGAAAAGATCATCGCTGTTGTTGTCAAAAATGGAGCGGGTGTTGCCGAACTCTGTCTTCGGTACTGCTGACGCCTGGTGTTCAGCTTTCTTGCTGGTGGCTTTGGCGGCAGGGGTATCCGTGACACAATCGAAAAAGATATCGGAGGCGAAAATGTCATCGTCCTCAAATGCAGGCAGCATCATTTTTGGGTTGCTGTCTTGCTTCTTGGAGTTGTTGGATTCAGGCAGCGTCGGCAAAGAAGGCTTGGCGGCGATTTGAGTCAATGGTGGCTGAGAATGCGAAGGTGACGATGGAGCTGGGACAGAGTTTTGAGGGGTATGAGTCTGGCTCAAGGCGCCTGGCGGGACTAAGACGGATGAAGATGACTTGAAGGAGCCTTCAGAGGGATTGGAAACTGGAACGTCGTCTTGTTCCTCCATTGATCTTTGAGATGCTTGCCTCGCCGCTCTGGATGGCAGTCTTCGATGGAAGGAACCTTTGACGCGATTCTGGGTAAAAAGATGTACAGTTAGAGCAGTACCTTACAAAATGAATCAATCATGATCCTGTCTCAATTCACTCACAGATTTATTTAGTGTGAAATCCCCACATCCTTTTGGTATAGATTGATGAACATGTGAAATGAAACTTTGACGCCGGTAGCCGTCAATGTCAATGAAAGTGACCATACACACTCACACACACACACTTAATAGTAAATGTCTAGTCATAAATCCTCCTGTGGTAAACTTGAGTTTGTCTGTTGGTGAATTGACACCACTAATAACATTACAGACTGGATAAAACAAATCTATAAAGACTGGCTAGGTGCACTTGAAGCACAGGTGTCAAACTCCAGTCCTCGAGGGCCGGTATCCTGCATGTTTTGAAACCTATAGAATACTGGCCCTCGAGGACTGGAGTTCAACACCTACGACATAAAAGTAAAGACAATCATAGCCCACCTTGTTTGCACTGTGCAACACCTACGACCTAAAAGTAAAGAGAATCATAGCCCACCTTGTTTGCACTGTGCAAAGTCGGAGCCTGGATCGGCGTGTCAAAGCTGACTCCCGCCTCACTGTCTAGCCGGGCTGTGGTTGGCGTCGTAGCGGGACTGGGACTCATGCTGGAGCTGGAAACCCCAGAAGAGGAATTGGGGTCCAGACCCAGGAACACACTTACGGGGGCTGAGCCAGGGAGAAATGCGGCCGGGTTGATCTTCACACATGCCTTTAAAAAAAAAAAAAAAGAAAAAAGAAAATAATTCCAAGAAACGAAACTTTCTAAACTAGGCACACGATACGATATTTGCACAAATATTTTACTGTAACAAAATCTGTATGTAACAAACAAGAGCTGGCAAAATAAGCTTAATTTGAAGTTTAGAAGATGACACCGAAGAAAAAAAAAAAAGGATTTGTTTCCATGTGGACATTATTCTGTTCAATGCAGAGGGACTACCTCTTATAGCCTGATTAACCAAAAGATTGTGAGCACAATACGAGGCTGTTAAACGACTAGTTATATGATTAAGTATAGTAAACATTTGCCCCCATCAATCTTCTTGATGTGTTTGCTTTTATATATTGATAGAAATCGCGCACAGTTAAGATATTTGCTGTTAATGTTTAATACATTGATGGACTTTTTAGATTTTAAAATGTCTAACTGCATTTGAATTCACCACATAGTTAGCAGCTAGTGCTAATGGTGGAGACTTGTGCCAGATCATACAGTGACAGCATAAGTGACTAGCTGTTACTTAGTGTCCATAATCAGATTGAATGTGATTGTTTTTTTTATGACAATGTTATTTTTTTTTTATGACATTGATGGTGGTAGTTATGTTATGGCAATAAAAACAAGGGGCGCTAACAAGTCAGACTAGCTGCTCCGTCCCTATAGTTGCAAAGACCTACTTCAAAATAAAAGCCTCCTAAAGCTACTGCAATGCCATGTTTATTTTGAAGTCGGCTTTTGTAGCATGCCATCGTGGGGTAACGTGACGCTGTTACATCTTCCCTTGACATCGTTTTTCACAGTGAACGTCACATATATTGATGTGTCACATTGACGAACGTACTAATTAAAACATGCAACTGCGCCATGCGACAGGATTAAATCTTCATGAGCACATACGGAAAAGTTGGCCACATTTGTGGGTGGATCAGGTGTCGTGTTGAGCCCTGATATCTCAAACCTCTTAAGACTGTACAGGTGTACCTAAAGTTGTGGCTAACCAGTACAGAGAATCATTGCCCACCTTGTTTGCGCTGTGCACAGCCGGAGCCTGAACTGGCGAGTCAAAATTGACTCCTCCGTCACTGTCTAGCCGGGCTGTGATTGGCGTTGTGGCAGGACTGGGGGTCATGCTGGAGAACAAGGAAGGGGAACTGGGATCCAGACCCGGGAGCACACTTACAGCCCCCGGAAGGGTCGGGGCTGAGCCAGGGAGAAATACGGCGGGGTTGATCTTCAGACTTGCCTGTTAAGAGGACAAAAACAACTATATTAACTAAGGCACACAATGTAAAGAGGCTGTATTTGAAAAGTGTGAAAGCATTTCAAGTGAAGATATCAAAGGCTGGATTTACAGCGAACTTGCACATTGAAAGGGAAACCCCAAGACCTACAGCAAAGTGGGAGTAATTGATGCTCATTAAATTAGCATTACAACTATGATATAATTATTTGGTTAGTAAAACAATGTTCACACAAACTGAATGTTTAATAATTTAGAAGACAAAAATGTATCTTTTGCTCCGGTAACAGCTTTGCACATGTTGGTACTTTGTCAATCTGCTTTATGATGTGGATGCTTTCAGTTGACTATTGTGCATTTTTACGAGTTGATCATTTGAATTTATTGACCGCGTAATGTGTCTGAGACTATTTGAATTTGTTCAACTTTTGACGAGTACTGTATCTAGACAGATCATTTTATAAATTGTAAATCCAGCCTAGCGAGAGGGAAAAAACAGCAAAGGATGTATGAGACTCATGAAAGTGAAATGATCTCCCCTATAAAAATGGTAATTTAGTTGAGCTATAAGGATAGAACGTGCAAAATCCAAATAAAGAAAAAGAGAAACAAGTATTTTAAGAATGAATAGAGAAATTCAGAATTTTTTTTCAGTGAATGGCAAAACCAATTACTTGAAGTCTGCCTATCCTTGATGACGGTTCTTTTGGTTCTACAGGACTTGCTGCGGGTTTCTGCGTAGTTGGATCATAATAAATCCATTATGCCACCAAATAAGGTCTTAGGGAAAATAGCAATTCCAAGTAGCTTATACCAAACTCACCTGAAGATCTAAACCGGTTTCTGGCTTGCCTTGTGGTGCTTTGTCATTAGATGTGCTAACTTGTTCTGCTCCTTTCTGAGAAAGAAAAGCCACAAAAATGTGAGCCTGACTTCAATTACTCGCTCTTAATGAAATAAAACTGGACAATAATCAAATCAGTACAGAGGGTGCCGATTGGGGCTTGGTGGAGCCAAACAGGTCATCCTCATCATCTTCTGCAAAGAGACTTGGCTTCGTCAAGCTGAGCTTGGAACTCTAAAAGTGAAAGACAGGTCAATTTATGAGACAGTGGACATATAATAAACTACTGGACATATAATAAACTACCTAACACTTCATTAGGAACACATGCACAATCCAAAAACTGAGCATAATTTAATCTTCGTATTTATTCATGCAGCTCTCATACAGGATTGCAAAGGTCCACCTAATGAAACGGGCAATTGAGTGTATATCTTGTGCTGAGAACAAAAGATAAAAATACGGACCGTGGTCTTCTCTGAGACGGCAAAGAGGTCGACGTCGGGATCATTGTCCTTTTGCTGGGTGGGACTGAACAAGAACTTTTCATCAAGGAACACGCCTGTGCTCTTTAGCTGCGGTTGCAGCTCAGCAGGCTGAAAGAAGATAGGTTAAAAAGGTTTATTGAGCATATGTGAAGAATCATTTTGGATTTGCATTATGGTTAGTTTTGATTTCATTCAATTAAAAAAAAAAATCAGTTTGATTTGTTAGTTCTTGTGAAAAAATTTTTGTTTTAAGATTTAGTATTCACTTTAAATTTTAAAAAAGTATATTAGCTTTAGATTTAAAAAAAATATATATAATTTGTTGGGTGTTTGACGTTCCTTCTTTACTGACATTCAGCAAAAGCAAATTAAATATATTTCAACCAGCAAGCCTGAGGATAAGTGGCTGTGGAAAATAGATGAATGGCTGGATAAAATGAACCCAAAGGCTTTTGTTTGTTCTAATTAAGTGTTTTCTTGATGTTGAAAGAGATGCCTCTGTTGTTGACTAATTAGCAGACACCCAAAATAAATCATGCAAACCTTTGCAGTGTTTTTGGCTGAAGGTTTACTTGGAGTGAAAATGAGATTTTGTTCATCATCTTCTTCGTCGTCATCATCAAATAGACTGAGAGTGTTTGTTTTGACTTTTGCTTGTGTCTTCACAATGGGTGGCGGGCCTTTGAAATCGTCCTCGTCTTCATCGGACATATTCTTTGCATCCTTTTTGGCCAGAATGTCGATGCCCCCAAACAAGCTGACGGCTCCGACTGGCTTCTTCTTACTTTCGGCGGCCTCGGATGACGCTAAAGTTTTCTCCGGCGGCTTCGTTGCCGGTTTCTGCGGCACTGACGGTTTCTGCGGCACCGACGGTTTCTGCAGAGCTTCCTTTTTAGCCTCTGCAGGTTCTGGTGATTTTTCTAACACAGTGTTGGACTGAGATTCAAAAGAAAATAAAAATAATAAGCATAGTTGACAACATTTTATGGCTGAGGAAACAAAAATCCAGGAAAGTTATTGCCTCTGCACTCACTTGAACTGCTGCTTTTTTGCTCTCATCTGTTGTGATTCCAAACAAAGAATCTTTTTCATTGTGCTCATCCTCAAACAAAAGACCAACTCTCTGGGGTTTCTTCTGACTGTGTGAAGAAAAAAGGAACCACAACAGGAACTACACTGTCAATAATCTCATAGTATGTGTAAATTCCCACAAAAGATCCATCCACATTCTCCCAATATATTGACTTTTTTTTTTTTTTTAATTGTGGCCTTCATATGCAAATATATTGATGTGACTGATCCAGAGTCTCGAGGAAATACCTGGACTCTGCTGGAGCAAACGGGTCGTCTTCATCATCGTCAAAGAGGCCGCCTTTCTGCAACGTGCTAACATTGTGGAAGTTGGCGGGGGCGCTGATGCTTGCTTTCATTCCTCCCGTCTTGGTCTCTTGCTTGGCAGCGCTATCTTTCGAGCCCATCCATTGGTCCTGATATTAAGTTTTGGTTCGTCAATCATATTGCATACTGGCTATAGATATATTAGATACTCTCCTCTCATACCTCTTCATCACTAAAAAAAGAGCTGGGGATGGTTTTACTCGGTTGCGGCGTGAAAGTTTGAGCTGGATTCGGTTTTGGCTTCGACTTTGAGGCAGATGCAAAGAGATCCTGTAAGAAAAAAAATATGAGTAAGCTTTAAAGTTTTACAAATTTATGGCTACTATTTCAGGAAATTTGATTTGAATTCAGGCATGAATAATGCTATTGTATCCACCTCTTCATCATCATCATCGAATAAGGACACACAAGGCTTGTCGTTTCTGCTCTGACTCATTGTGGGGAGATCAGACTGACTTCTGGGGATACTTGGAGATATCTAGAAAAGGGGAAAAGGTATACAATAGCTAGACACACTTTAGATAATGTCGAATAACTTGAGACTCTTACTTGCGTGTCTTCGTCGTCAGAGAAGAGGCTACTTGTAATGGGTTTGGAGTTTTGAGTGACCGCTTTTCCAACATCTGGAGCTGGTCCGTTCTAAAGAAGCAGATGAGAGTTACCTCTGATTTGGGACATTCTTATTATGACAAAAGTTCAATTCCTGAAAGAGAATTCTGGTAAATATGAAATAGTCTTATTGATCCTAGGACTAATAAACTGTGACAAACCTTCTCAGATTTCTCAGACTCGTTGCTAGAGGAGTGCTGACGTTTCTTTAGGCCTTCAGAGAGTAAGCTTTTTGTGCCTGGACCAAACATGGAGATGGCACCTGCAGGCATCTTAACGGAAAAGCTTTGTCAGTTTATTCGTATTTTTGTTGTTTTTTTTCTTTGTTCTCTATCTGTACTTGCTCAAACCTCAAAATCATTGGAAAATATTTACTTTCACTTAAGAGACTGGAAGCAGTGTTAACTAGCCACGGTTCTAAAGACAGTATTTTAATGTTTATGTTTACTGTAGAACTTCCAAGTAGTCAATACATTCACTCAGTCTTGTACATCTGACTGCAATTACCAACACGTCACAGTGCAACATTGAAACTATCTCTGACATTGATATTTTAATCTTCTTAAATCATATCCCAAAAATACAATATTAATCAGAAAACTGTGTTTAGGGCTAGTGGGGGCAAATGCAAGATATTTTTGGCAAAATGCCAGTGTTTACCTTCTTTGCCGACTGTATAACCGGCTCTTCCACCTTTTTGTTTTGAGCTGCCTTCTCGATAAATATGTCACCGTCTTCGTCGTCATCTTCGAAAAGGTCAAGGGTCTTTGGGGGTTTGGCCTTTATCTGAACAGCTAAAAAATAAAACAAAAACATGCCGCATGAGTGGAACTGAAAGTGATCAATAAATAATTCACTACCAGCACACAAAAATAAATTGTTTGCCATAAACTGTGGTGAATGGGTTATAAGTGAACACTTACCAGAAGATGATTTTTCCTGGCTTTTACCACCAAAAAAGTCATCTTCCTCATCATCCTCTTCATCAAACAACCCCCCACTGATGGGGGGTGGTTTAGTAGTAACTTGGGTTTTGCTATTTGCAGTTCCGTTTTCGCTGCTGGCCAATATGTCATTTGCTGGACCGAAGAGGTTGTTGTCTTAGGAGAAAACAAAATTGGGTTTGATAGATTTTTTTTTTTTTTTAAACATATGGAAAGGATACTATACTTGCAAGGAGTAACTACCTGGAAATATTGAAACGGCACCAGGTGGAATCTTCTTGACAGGCTTGTGAGGCTCTTTGGGAAGAGGGGAGGAAAAATAACAACAACAAAAAACACACACACACACAAAAACAAAACAAAACAGAAAGGGTCACATTTCAAGCGTTAAATTCACCCCCCATCCCACAAACGCAAGACTTTCTGCACTCCAAATATTCACTACTTCCAAGTGATGGCCAAAGACTGGTCTGATCTTTTTCCAAAGACATCCTGTCATAAAGGGATCATCTAGCATCATAAAGTACTTTAATACCGACTTTCAATTTCAGTGAGCACCAAAATGGAATGTTTCTCTAAGATGTCAGAAATTAAGTAACCATTAATTAACAATCGACAACTAAAAGCCATTATTATTGTCAGAATACAAATGCCAGTAAATCTGATTTCATATTTAAATTACTGTTACAACCTAAAGAGAAGTATGGAACTTATAAAGTGGTGCAGGCATTATTGAATGACAAACTCATTTGAATGCATTAGAAGAAAACTGTAAAAATGAAAACTGTACAACATTTTGTCATAGAAAGCCACAGGGCCTTCACATGCATATTTTGGGATCTATTTTACCTGTTGTTTTCGTGCTGGTTTTGATACTTTCATTTGGTGAGTTTCCCTCCATTGAGACAGGAGGTTTTGGTGCATCAGAGAACAGATCATCACCCTGTGTGACATCCCGGAAAAAAAAGAAAAAAAAAAAAGTAAAAACTTTTTGTTCCCATCTTTGCAGAAAGGAAAAACATCAATATATGATATTACTTTGTCGTCATCATCAAAGAGGCCTTTCCCTCCACTGAAGAGACCACTCTTCTCGCCAAACGGTGAGAATTCATCGTCCTCGTCTTCGTCGTCATAATCCATTTTCGGCGGTTTGAACATGTCGTCGCTGTCGTCTTCTGCTGCTATGTAAAAGAAAAGAAACTTGAGCAACATGACGGATTTGGGTTTGAAAAAAAGAGTGCTCCATTATGAGGATGAATGAAAGGCGCCTTCGTACCATGCGATTGTACAGGCTTCACTTCTTTTCTGCTTTTCTTCCTTGATGACAATGCTTAAAAGATGCAGAAATATCCATGAGCATGCAGGTGAAGAATGCTATGCTATGAAGGTCTCATGTTTTGATGGTTATAAATGCGAGGGAGGTGAAGACAATTCAAATGGTGGTGACTTACAGGCTCGGTCTTCCGTTGGTTTGCTAACCAGTTCGCTCTTGATCCTGGCAGCCAACTCATCAGCAAAGGATGTTGGGCCTGCACTCTGGATAAAGCGCAGAAAAAAACAAAAACAAAACAAACACATGCAAGATGTTAGAAATTAATCTGATACAGTGAGCAGGGCTATAACAAGCATACTTTTGCATCCTCCTCCTCCTCCTCCTTGTCCGAGTCTCCAAAAATGTCGGAATCCTCATCGTCCTCTTCATAGCTCACCATAGAAGAATTCTGTTTTTTTTTTTTAAGAGCGAAAATGAAATGAACCACACATGTCATTAAAACGTACAGCTGGAAGTTTGCCATACCTTCTTAATAGTAGGGTGATGGTCCTCCTCCTGCATAAAGTCCTCGTCTAAATTCTGTATGAATACCGCATTTTTTAAATCAAAAGGAGCAAAATACATATCACAATATGAAAGAAAACGTGACAAACTTACATCTGCATCTTTGTCGTCTTCACTGTCAATCACACTGTCTCTCTCGCTGTCCACTGACAGTTCTGTGACGACAAATTGTTGACATTCATGAACATTCTATTTGAATCCACTTCAGAGACAGATCGCTGTTCGATATAGGTACTGAGCCCCAGCACTATACTGGCCACTGGGGCTGAATTTTTAAAAACCGGATGTATCAATAAGCCCCAGCACAGTATTTAGTATGTAGCTGTAGCTCAAAAGTGAACCTCGCTGCTTTTTTATGTTTACATTTGCACACTAAATCGTCGGATTTGTGTCATATGTCCACTCCACTATTAACGGTTTTGTTAACGGTGTCGAATTAATTACGCGATTAATTTTCAATTGACTGCTGCTAATGGGATGTTATCTTGCGCCGGCCTCGTTTCTGTTGTTATTTCTAGCAAAAAAGAGCGATCGATGTATTTTTATAAGATGCCATGATCACCTATCGGAGAGGAGCCATTAGCCGCGGGGCGAGAAGCGCGTGTAACTCCTTCCGATGCTTATGTATAGCGCTGTGATACATTACGACATAATACGTAATGTTGTAGAAAAACGTCCATCCCTGTTGTCTTTGTAGTGTTTTTGTAATGTTTGATGTGTGGGATCGGTATTTGTGCAACGGCCACAGCCCCACTTACTCGGGGTCTGAACCCCTGAACGACGCTTCGTTTCACTGGATTTGGGAGCAGAAGCTGCGAAGCCTACAGCTCAGAAAAGCGAGGTTTGAACATTTCAAACTCACGCAGCGCAAGTTAGCGTCTTTTACTTGAGGTGAGCTGTGTTGCAACAAACGTAGCAGCTAAGTGTTTCACTCAAGGCACGGTTAATCAATTTAAACACAATGCAATGGTTTGCTTAATTTCAAAGTTTGGCTTTTCTTAGCGCAGTTATGACGGAAGAGAGATTAAGGAACATCACTGACCAATTAAGTACTTACGAATTTATTTTACAATAATTCAATTGTAGTTATAAAACAAGTAGCTACATTTTTTTAAGCGGTGTGAGTTCGAATATTTACATCGGTGTTTCTCTGAAGAAAAGTACAGATAACACAAGGCCCTGAACGGATACGTAGTATCGTAACCGACAATTACGCAGCGCAAGTTGGCGTCATTGACTTTGAGTTAGCGCTGAGCTTCTCACTCTAGGCATGACTAATCAATATACAGTCAATGCAGCAATCACTAGACGGGTGATTCTCTTATTATTTTTTTGCACGCCCCCTAGAAAAGAGAAAACATTTCTTGCCCCCAATAAGATCCGTATTTAAAGATTTTATATAAGTATACCTAAAATTGTATCATTTTTAACATAAATATAAATCAACTTTCAACAACTCTACCTCGGGATACAAAAGTCCAATCCTACGAAAAAGTCAAAATACAAAACAACGTCCATGTAATTTTTAAACCTTAATACGAAAAAAAAAAAAAAAAAAAAATTGAAAAGTTAGCGCTCCACCAACTGGATTGAATTCAGTAAATTGCAAATGATAAATTTATTAAAGATACGATGCGCTACTTCAACTATTATACAAAAAGTGATTTAACCCCATCATGCAGATGAAATACGCTGAAATGAGTTGAGACACTTCAGACAAAAGTAGCATTTTGGTGTCATGTGAAGCCAAGGAGCTCTCAAGGTGATTCATGCAGACAAGTAGTGCTTTGATGCCATCTTGGCATTTTTGTGCCAAGAAATGATTTCAACGTGAGGGGAGGCGCTTTTTTTTGGAGACAATAGTAGTGCTCTGTTTCAGTTACGTGGCAGTCTTGGTGCTAATAAATTTGCCTGTGCAGCGCAGCGCTTTGTGCACTGTCTTGGTGCTAGGGGACTATGTCGAAGTGAGTTTAGGTGTTGTATTTAAATACAAGTAGTGTTTTGCCATCTTGTCTGTTATCGGAAACTTCAGATATGTCGATTTTCGCTACTCGCGGCAGTGCTCCATTCCAATCAAGAGAATGCATTATTTTATAAATATCGTAATTTAATACATCACCATCACTAGATAGGTCGCCAAGGCCGACATCCTCTTGTTCCAGGAAGGCCTGGGAGCCAATCAAAAAAGGAAGCGGTCTGTCCACATAAAGGTCCTGCAGAAACAAAAAACAATTATCATGAATAGTGTTGTCATCTATTATTAAATACTGTATATTTATAAATTACAATACAAAAAGATAACTACTTTCGGCTCCAAGATTGCCTCCAATCTGTCATTAGCCTCCTCGTCCTCCGAGTCTGAGTTTCCTGCTTTAATGTCCAGATGTTCAAAGGCGGACTCCAGCACCTTCAAACCGTAAGTCACCGCTTCCTGCATCTTGGGGATCAGCTCGGCTTCTTTCTGCTCGCGACTTTTCTGTTGGAAAATGGCAATCATGCAAACAAACAGTAACTAACCCAGTGAGGCTGCAAGGCCTCAGATCCAAACAAGAGGCTGCATTTCCACTATGACAGTAATTTCTCTAGCTCCCTCTAGTGGCAAATGAAAGAATCCACACCTAATTACAGTTCAGTTGTACTTCATTTACTTGCATTTAATGTGTAGGGCTATAGGTTAATATGATATAGAACAAATGTCAAATAGAGTGTAATAATTTGTAAAACAGCTACCATTACAAAAGCTAGAATATTTTCAGCCTTCAAGGGACCCCTTGATGATACCTGATCAGCCTGCCTCTCCACAGCATCAGCCTTGGGCAAAGGCTCCTCAACTTCCTCATCATACACTCTCTACAACAGGAAATACATGTTGATGGCACACATCTGAAGAAACAGCAACGAAATACTATAAATTTAAACTTTAGGCTTTACATTCTCGATAAACTGTGTATTGGAGAGCATGAGGAAGTCATTAAAGACTGAGTGCAGGCTGCTATCCGTGGCCTTGGTGTCACGAATCAAGCTGTCCAGCTGCTTTTCGATTTCATGCGTCCTTGACAGCATTCTTTGAGAGAAGTCTTGAAGGAACAAGAGGAGCTGGAAAGCGATGGGAGGGGGGCAGTAGGTCAATAGTCATCAGTACACCTGATTTTCGGTGGAATTTAGCATTTTTTGGTTTTGTTTTATTTACATTACCCCTGAGTCGGCCGCGAGCGACCAGTTGGCACTGTTCTGGCGCATCTCCTCAAGTGTCCAGGGTCTCTCCCAAATTTGAGTGGCGTTACTGATGTGTTGACTCCCGTCCGGGCCATTGGGAATCCCCTCTGGTACCCCGTTCATCTGGAGAGAAAACTTAGTTGGTCACAAAAGCATTTTATTATTACTTTTAGCAAAACTTAGAGTTGGTCACAAAAGTATTTTATTATCATTTTTAGCAGTGCGGTATCACGTAAACCAAAAGTTCTTAGCCTTTTTTTCAATGATATGACTGCTGTAAAATGTTTTCATCCTGGTACCAGCTTATCCAGCACAAAGCTTTTTTTGAGAATGGAAAAAAAAAGTTGCTGCAACTAGAAAAATCAATCCTGTAACATCATCCGTGTTATTTATGACTCATCTGCCGGAAATTGCACATTTGGATTAAACTTAAAATACAAACAATATTGATTAAATAACACTGCATACAAAGTTATTAAACATTCCAGTTAATTTGCTCTTTATTTGAAAGGAAAGCTATTGTTTCTGTCATGGTACTCAAAAAGCATTGAAATAGATTTCCTGATACCTACAGAAACCCTAATTATACTACTATTCTATCATGAAAATACAATTTGAAAAGATACGACTATTGTACAAAAAAATCTAAATAAAATACCACTTCAAAATATGCTGCTACTTCTTCAAAGTGGAACCAGACGAACTGTTGCCCTCTGGTCAAAGGTTTGAAAATGCCTCCCCTACAAAACAAACTGAACTCTTGGCGAAATTAAATCTTTCTTTTTCATATTTAAACTAGCTTAAATACAACACAGCTCAGCTAACTAAAACAACATTCAAACAATAGCATTTATTTCGACTGATTAAAGCACCCAAATGGACGTTAAACGACGGCAAGTGTGCGACGTGTTGCATCTACAAACAACCGATTTCCCAAAAGGGTCTTTGCGTTTTGCAATTCTGAAAAGTTGAATGTTTAAACCTGGAGGGAAGTGAGTGAGTGGGTGTTTAGTTAGCAGCTAGCTCAACTTAGCTAGCCAACGTAGACGTTAGCGCTCCCAAAGATCCCCCGCAAACACGCGTTACATACCTTTTCCCCTGAAACAGAAACCGTACTTGCCTTGAACACGTCTGTCCCGAAGAGAACCGCTTTAGACTGCCGACGAGAAAGGACGCCAAACAAGTGATCGATTATGCTAAATTTGGCCTTTCCCTCATTGGTCTTCTGACAGGTCAGCCATGTTCCGTCTGCAGACAGTCACCTGACCACGGTTGCTAGGCAACCGCGGCTGAAGTGGGACGGAGTGGAACAAACATATCTTTGCCGCACTGTTTTGCGTTGTTGCGATTTGCACACTTTTCAAGCGTTTAAAGAGCGATTAATCGCCACCGACGCGCATACGCTTAGATTTTAGTTAGTTGTCAAAGCTACTCTGTAACCCCCCCCCCCACCCCTTTATCAAAGAGCGCTCTGTTTTGCCTACTCAAATGTTTGTGCGCATACGTTTTTTTTTAATCAACAACACAACAAAGTCATAGGTCTACCGTCTAAATAGAGCTTATATAAAATACAATATCAGTCTGGTGGGACACGAGGGGATGTAGCTCAGTGGTAGAGCGCATGCTTTGCATGTATGAGGCCCCGGGTTCGATCCCCGGCATCTCCACATGTTTTATTAATTGCCTCTTCAAGCTGGTTTTCTTGCAATATGGCTATCAAGAGCACTTACGACAGGAATGTCATATTCATTTTGGCTCAGGAGCTACATGGAGGAAAATCTATCAACCTGGCCGGACGGGTAAAATTATTCTATATAAATTACATAAAAATGTGTTATTATTTGTAGATTTTTGCTCTACACAGACTGATGCTGGTCCCAATTAGAATCCAAATAGCAAGGGTTAACTGTAAAAATATTAAAAAAAAAAAAACAAATAAATTAAACAAAATAAAGATAAAGTTAAAATAGCGGTAACTTCCTCTTGGGTCCCATATGTATCACAATATGTGTGAACAATTTTCCTTAAGCTGCATGAAACAAATGGAAATTTTCTCTAAACTTTTGTCCAACAAATACATCTTTTGTAAAAACACATAATAAACAAACAATTAAATGCAATGAAAAACAAGTATCCAGAGGAAGGAAAATTCCCCAATCAAAATCTGTGGTTGTATATTTTTCTGCTGTACTGTCTCATTCTGGATACTTGGTGTCACACATGTAATAATATACCTTAAAAATACCATGAACCCAAGTCATGACGTCTGTTGTACATTTTTTTTTCATAGGCTTAAAATGTGCTAATAACACTATTTTTTTACATATTAATCTACTTTGAAAAAGTGTAATAAAATATTTTACGCAATACAATGTATTGCTGTGAACTACAAGTCTATAAAGACTTTTACATGTAAAGCAATCTCGTATGACTGAAAGTTGTCTTAAGCTGTTTGAATTGGGAAATAACTTGAATTTTCTTTAAGTTATGGACATAGTTATGCTCTGTCCTGTCCTCTTACTGAACACAAAGACACATCACACATAATTTGATGAATGTCTACAGTGTTTTTTATTTTTATTGTTTATTCCCATTTGGTGACAGTTGAGGGAAATCAGTTCGGCATTCAGTGATGACAGCTGCCATTATGTACGGTATGTATTTAAAAAAAGGTAAAATAATCTCAGACACACATCTTGAAAATCTTCTCAAAAGGATCAATAAACGTATCTTTTCTCAGTGAATATCACAGCTGGTCAAATTGAACCTAGGAAAGAAATGTATGTTGCACATCTCAATTACTGTCGATAGCACAAAAATCTGCACAAACCTGATTCATTTGGCAGATTTTAATTAACTGTGCATGAAAAATACAATATGTATGATTGTACATACAGTATATCCATAAAGAAAAACAATATCAAATATAGGTAGTGCCTCCTAAAATCTTACCAATCACATGCAAAGTCTGTATAATGCCCCTCTTTGTCCATAGTTGGACATTTTATTCATCTGAAAACTATAGAATGTCAAATAAATAAATACATCAATATATACTGTATATATATAATGTTCTACTTTTATCTGCAATTCTAAAACAAATGTACAGCAAAACAATTTGACTAAATAGATTGAACGACTACTTCACGAAGAGAACTTATGAGTGTGTTATTTTGTTGACATATTCTTTATTAAAATACACATGAGTGAAATTGGGTCTAAATGTATGTAGTCATGTGACAAGCAAAAACATGAAGTCGGATATAACATATTGACACAATAACTTATTTATAGTAGAAAACCTAGCACTTATCCAGTATCAATGGTATTCGACTGATAGTTATCAGCTTGAAAGAGAAGCAAACCACTGTAACTGCCGAAAAATGTTTTCAATGAATGCAGTGATAACAATTCTCAAGTTACTTTTCGTAATGCTTAGTAAATATATACCGTGGTAATAAAACTAGAAAAACACTGTTTCTTGATGAACTTGAATTTGTACTTTTTCTATTAATTCGTTCTTTTTGAAAACCTGGGAAATTTTCTTTGATTTTAAATAATAATCTGTAGTGCATAAGATACACCCTCAAACACAAAATTCAGACATATAGACAGCCAGTTAACTGTCAGTCATAAAATTGTTTTCTCTGAAAATGGAAATGTTTGAAAATCTTATCTGCTAATTATACACATCTTTATTTTCACGACCAGTTCATTGATTGTCCCCTAATGCAAGATAGATGGTAGGAAATGCACATTCAGTCATTATTGCTGTTTACGTTCATTAAAAAAAATATATATCATTAAAAAAAAGAAAAAAAATACTCCATTTATTGCTTAGTTAATTCCACAAAGGAGAGGAACGTCACAGGGTAAAAAAGGGAAAAAATTAGGACAGCTGTTTAGCACACACATTCCCACAGATTTTTGCTTGTAAATAAAGAAATAACAATAGATAATAATAATAATAAGAATGTATTCAACCCCTGTAGCCTTCCCCTTTGCACGCCTTTGTCTCAACCCAAACGTAGATGCTCCTCAGTTATTACAAATAACCACACACTAATGATATTCAATTATTCAAATAAATGCCAGACATACTTTCTCTGAAACCTTTTGAATTAAATCTGAAAGCCCACGCTTCAATCACTAAAAAAAAAAAAATCCATTGTGGTGATGGAAAAACAACTGAATAATTATTTTTTATGTATTTCTAAATCTGTGCTGTACTGTAAAAAAGAAAACAACAAAAAGAAATCAACCAGATATTAAAAAACAACAAACTACAAAAAAAAAGATCTGAATCCGACTTAACATGAACCCATACAAAAATATGTACTCAATCAAATATTTGCTTCTTTTTCTAAAAACAGTTAAATTATCAATATAGTGTAAAACTTCACCCGACGGTCAGCCATAAAATGGGATTGTATAAGATTAATGG
This sequence comes from Hippichthys cyanospilos, assembly GCF_059441005.1. Taxonomy (NCBI): domain Eukaryota; kingdom Metazoa; phylum Chordata; class Actinopteri; order Syngnathiformes; family Syngnathidae; genus Hippichthys; species Hippichthys cyanospilos. The sequence continues at coordinate 8,669,320 of NC_142376.1, forward strand.
AAAATTATATTTAGTAGCTGGATTAAAGATATCTTAAATTATTCAAGTGTTGGATGTGAGGTTGTGAGTAAAATCCTTCTCATCCCAGGGCGGTGACCTCCGACCTAACAAACCTTAATCTGGATGAAGTCGGGGGGCAAAAATGTTCTATAAATATGACCCCATATATATGTAATATATATGTATTGTGAAAGTAAAATATTTGCTCAAGAAAGACTGAAACGCTATTGGCCTGTATTTCAAGGCAGCTGTCAATAGTGACATAAGGAATGCTTTTCTCCACTATTTTGTCAAAGAAACAAAAGATGGCATCATTTCGTTTGATTATCTGCATGATTATGTCCAATCAAACGGCGTCAAAAGGTATTATTAGGAACTCTATGAGCAGAAGTTAGATCTGATTAATTAATACACAAGACACTGAATGCACATTCTTATTTTGAATAGCAAATAACACATACATACGATAACATGTATGTATGTACGGTAGGTACTTTGTAATCTATTTACAAAGCTTAAATATGTTTATATGTACAATAATTCTTATATTTTACAATACTTACAATACTAACTGAATTATCGAGTATGTCAACACTTGAATAGAAAAAAAAACAAACCAAAAAACACCATTATCACATATGTGACCAGCCATGATGTGAAGCTGCAAAATAAACTGTAGAACCCACCCTTCCAAATATTGTAGAATATAGCTGCAATAAAGGGCTTTCCCCTTTTATAGAGGGCAGTGAGACAGATAAAATGATGGAAGGAATCATCATTAGGCTCTCCCCAGTGTGAGCTGCTCAGCATCAGTGCCACAACAAACACCTTGTTTTCACCAGATGTTAAGCTAATCGTCATGTATCGTCAAAGATATCCATCAGCAGGTTTGTTTCTATTTGTGTGGCAGTGAAGGCTGTTCTATCCCATCACCTTGTGAACACAAACAAAAAAATGGCCTCTCACATTTGTCATGTTGAAATCATTTTGCTTGTGACATTGCCTGGAGCATCAAACATGCTCTGCGTCCATTCCCACAGTAAAATGTTGACATGGCAATTCCAGGTTCTGGTAAAAACTCCACTCTGAATGCCCTCAGGTTTCTCCGCGCCGGACCCATGGGATATTCTCTGGTGCTCTTACTTCTTAGCCAGTTGGAACGGGTGTTGACCCTATAATATTAAGGAAAACACTTCGGTCAAACATGACGAATTTTGATGTATCTGTTTCCAATGTATAGTGCAAATCCAGAGTTTTTGGTGAAGGCAATTACACCTATTTCTCTAATGGGACTAAATGCAAGTGTTGTTATTGATATTAGACACAATAAGAAAAAAAAAGAAACAATTTTGCTCGCATACCCTCAGACTTTCTAGTACTACCGAAATATTGATAATGTGTGCTATATATGTATGTTAATATAGATTAATCAATACTATGTATTGTTGGTGTTTGTTGACCATTTTCACTTCTCTGACCATTTTTGTACAAGTATTGTGGTCATTGGCAGTGGTCCCCAACCTTTTTAGCACCACTGACCGGTCAACGCCTTAGAATTATATTGGGGGTGGGGGGGTGCCGGCTGCTCTGAAAACCATATCATCCTTCTCACTATGTATGTAATATCAACAGTGGCCAGAGGCGGCGCCAAAAAAACAAAGATCAAGCACAAACGTATGAACTGTTAAACTAAATCATCTCCAAAACATTATTTTGGGTGCAGCCCACGCAGCCCGGTACCAGTTGATCCACGGACCGATACGGGTCCGCGGACTGGTGGTTGGGGACCGCTGGTCTATGGGATATGCACGAGTGTTTTTTTTTGTCTGAAATGGAAGTGGGTATTTTAATAAATTTTCCAAGTATCCTAGACTTATAAACAAGTAATATATGCCATAAATTAAAAAAAAAAATGGCAGTGAAAGGGTTAAACGATGAAATGCCGCAAAATTATAACAACATGATATTTCTCGTCCCTGCAAAAACACTAGATAATTTTTTTTTTGGAGGGGGGGGGGCTGTTTTTTTTTTTTCTTCTCAATGAGTACATAAGATAATGCAATAAATCTCTACATAATAAATTGCCACTAAAAGTGATGAGAGGGCCAAATTCAAAATAAACGTTTCCATGGCAATTAACACATGAATGCGGATGTCTAGGCGCGCTTTTATTTAGAAGTTCTTCCCAGCTGCATGTCGCAACAATGACTGACTTTACTATTAATTTCTACGACAGAGGTTTCTTCTGGATCGAAACATCCTTACTTAGGATGGGATTGTGTGTGTTTGTAAGTGTACGTGTGTACACATGTGGGTTATTTCAGGTGATCAGTAAATGTAAGCAGTGATGTCAAATGTGATGATGTGCTTTATACTTTTCTTCACAGCATTTATTTTTTAACTCTGGATTACACTTGACAGCAAGATGTGCATGTTTCAAATGTTAAAAACAGTTAAAAAACTCACCTCATTCAGTGCATGCAGTGTGGCACACAGCTACAACTATAAATCATAGTGGATTAACAACTGCAAACAAGCTCCAGGTTAGTTATCAAGACTGTAAATAATACATTTGTAGTTTCTACCACATTTGGATTGTGATTCAAACTCAAATTTGAGTAATGAATATTTTGTAGGAATGCACCGAATTTGGTCTTTGGAAATTTTCTTTCCCACCCAAAAAATGCATTTTAGTTTTCGGCCAAATCCAAAACAGTGCATCTGACAAAGGGTGAAGCATAAAAACACTGTCAGAATTACATAGGGGCACAGAAGGAGAGGGGCATCACTTGGTAGGCAACTAAGACCTCCCACTCCCCAAACACTACCAAGAAAGATGAAAATTATCACGTCACACCCCGACAACGTGCTGCAAAGACCAACTTCAAAACACAAATTAAAACATGTCAATGCAATGGCCGTAGTACACTTTCATTTTGAAGTTGGCCTTCTCTGCTTTCTACTTTGAATTACTCATCTTCACCACTATTTTTATTGCTATCACATAGCGTCTATGTGGTACCAACATCAACAAATCACATTTAAAAAAAAAAAAAAAAAATCAATCACGGATTAAGGATACTAAGAAACCCCTTATCAATTACGCGACTCCCTCTCCAGCTTTAATGCCAGATGCACATGGTGCAATCAAATGAAGTAGCTTATTTCAAATGTAGACAGGAAAAAAGTCCATCCATGGGGGCTTAATGATATATATATATATATATATATATATATATATATATATATATATAGAGAGAGAGAGAGAGAGAGAGAGAGAAAGAGAGAGAGAGAGAGAGAGAGAGAGAGAGAGAGAGAGAGAGAGAGAGAGAGAGAGATAAAAGATCATAAATAAAGCCTGGCAACATGCAGAAAAAAAAATATGTACTGATTGGTATCATAAATTCATAAAATTCATAAATATGCAAGATTTAAACAAATTTGGTTTTATTTATGGAAGCATGATTGTCATTTTAGAACATAAAAGTTTGAAAACATCAATGTATTGCAGAAAAAAAATTAAGCCAGCTTGATTAAGGCACGAGTTAATGTGAGGTACTACATATTGTAAAAAGTCTCTTAGCAATGTCATTGTAAATCCAGGCCGAGCAAAACAATTAAACCTTGTCAGAAACCACCATACAAGTAGCAACAGATTATAAACCAATCAGTGCATCTCACTAGGTCACTTGTGAAGTTACTTAGATGAATAACTTAATTGATTTGATGGCACTTTTTTTAAAATTACCTCCTTTATTATTTGCTCGGTTGTAGAATGTAGTCTGCTTGGGCAATTGAACAGATTAAGAAGTTTTTTTGAGTAGTATTACTAAGCATATGAAAAAAAAAAACTCAATTGGTCATGAAACAAAATAATTTCCTTGGCTAAAATCTAGCTTTCATATCAATGTGGTGGTTGCAGCATAACATTTATGTCTGACAATGGGTGTTTAATACTGACAAGAAGACAAAGTTACAGTTAATACAGACTCACACCATTATGAAGCATGAAGTGGCATATAATACAGTATTGGTAAAAACACATACAAAGTATGGAAACATTATTGTAATAACGCAAAAATTACAGGTATGCCACTATGCAAAATAACGACACTTTGAAGACATTTCATGCATTTGAATTTGATTAGGAAAGCTAAGGAGAGAGAGTGTGTTTGGTTTGTTGAGACTGTAAAAACAGACAAAACATTTTACAAAAATGAAAAATTTAGAGTAAATGATTTGGCTAGCCATATAATTTGGAGCTAATTGTAGTGCAATATTCATTTTCTTAAGCAATATGTCAGCTATTGTTGCAAGAAATAGTCATATATATAACTGACACAAATGTATCCTTATATTTTTAAAGACATTATATTCATTAACCTTTTGTTAAACATTTACAGAATAAAAATATAACGTTCTTGATTTGAGTATAAACCTCAATTTGGCACATAAGTCTGATTTCAACAGGCTCTAACCCAAATTCACTCTTCAACTTGCCTTAGTTGTAATTGCATTCAGGACAGACATTAATATATATAAAAAAAAAATGAAAACCCTATGTAAGAGTGCAGACTTTATACTCATTTTTAACACTGTGTGAACATAAAAAAAGTTTATTTTATCAGAGTTCATTTTAAGACTGTCCAAATACCCACAAGAATCTTTCCAGCCGCACAACTCAGTGTAGCATGGTCTTGTCCAATAGAATAAAACAACACGCTACAATAAGTTAAAAAGCATTATCCACATCACAGTATGCACAAATATCATGCATATGTAATTGCTAATAATTAATTACTCCCCATTCAAACGTTAAAAAACTAAATGCATAGAAATAAAATCAAATACAATGTCATGTGTATTAAAATAAAAACTCATCTGTACAAAACGTTTTCCATTTGTTTTTAATACTGTTTTTTTAATTCATTAGGTTATAATAGGATAGGGAAAAAGTAAAAAAATAAATATTCTATGTACAATCACACAAGCCATTCCAAAGTTATCACTGCAAGGAGAAAGCAAAATGTTAGTTCAAACAAAGTTAGAAACATGGCATATGTAAGTGTTAAGTTTTGACTTACTTTGTTCCAACAGCCTGGTACTGGTAGGCCATCATCTCCCTGAAAGCAGAAAAAAAAAAAGATGAACACTCATGAAAATAAACTACAAATGTATAGCAGTCAAATTTTTAATCTTTGATCATGAAGCAATTACCGGTAACACGTAAAATCAAACTGAACTTTGAAGAGGAGTTGCAAATGATTGTTGTTGTATGCAAAGATTTGGAAAAATGTTCTGTCACCAAGAATTTTTTCACAAGGCAGGAAAAACAGGCACGCTACCCATTTGTCTAAATTAATCAAAAATTGTGAAGTATACCAAGTCTATACCATACCAAATGAAAAAAATTATGCAGCATGGTACAACATTGATAATGTTAGAAATTGCAATGTAACATGCTTATGTCTATGTTGTTGATTCACCTGAAGACTACACACCCTATTTATACTTTACATATTTAAGACAAATATTACTGCAGTACACATATTTACTTAAACCTTAAATGATCAAACCCCATACGGTAAGTGTACTGTTGTCCCCTCCGGTTCCCATTTTCTTTGGCTGTAGTTTAATGGAGAGCCGCAGTTATACCTGTGCTTTCTCAAAGTCACAGACGCTTCAGGGAGTCATGAATGGAGTAACTGCAGAGCCTTGTAAATCTCTTACCTAGATTTCTTTTGTAATAAATTTCTAATTGTTATCGTGTTTGGTCAGCTATAGGCTTTACTTTAAGTAGACTTCTGCGCACCGCTAATATAACCGCGGCTCTCAGTCAGATTACAAAGGAAGGGAAGGGATAACAGTACAGATACTGTATCAGGTTTAATAATTTAAGATTTATGTAAACGTGCACTGCAGTAGCTGGATGGCTGAAGAGTGCCCGTAGCAAATGCATTTATAGTTAACTTGTCTGTTTGCCTTGCAGGAAACTTTCACTATGCATCTCTTCACAATATAGCTTTAGAAAAAAATCTGCGATGCACAGAGGTTGCGATACATGAGGCGCAAAGTATATCAATACTGTGTAGTGCCATGTTAAACCGAACTGTTTTCGGAATGTTGAAATTCAGTCCAATTTCCTTTGTATGTGGTTATCAAATGGAGGTATGAGTCGTACCCTTGGAGCTATGTGAGATTGTAACAAGATTCTTCCATGTATGTAATAAGGTCTGTTAATGCTAGAACAGGAACAATGTATTTTCAAATTAAGAGCAAATTAATTGGAAGAACTCAATGCTAAATTCCATGATATGTAGTGACTCCTTTGCAAAACATTGTAGGCAATGCTTTTGTCAAGTTTTATATGGATGCACAATGCTAGAGATAACAAGGCAAATGTAGTTCCATTGTTTGATAAATCAGACACAGATGACAAAGGATTCTGTATTAAACCTATTTTTTCATCCAAAAATGCTTTGCACTAGTTAGGATTGCACATGGCAGAAAAAAACAATTCACAAAAGGTCACAAATCTGAGCAAATGATCAATAAATAAAAGGTATGCAGGTCAAAATATGTGGCTTAGATCAACATAAACTATGAGATACATACTGCACATACATTTGTACAAACCAAACCGATGGCATTGATGGGTGTCAAAACACTGATTTGCAGAGGTTCTGCAATGTCAAGCTTGCAGGTGTACCAATAAAAGTGAAGCTAGAATTAACAGTCAAAAGATTTTTTTTTCATGGAATAAAAATATAATACCAGATATTTCAGACCATGAGGCGCACATTACCGTATATTCGGGAATGAAAGGGTATTTTTTTATGCATTTTACATACAAGAGACACAACAGGTTATAAGGTGCATAACCCTACATATAAAATAGCTTATTCTAATGGTAATGTGTGTCTATTTGCTAATTTTATCGCTTTAATGCTAGGTTGAGAACTGAAACAAAATATCGGGTAGCAATGATGTTTTGGTTACTTTTGTTCTGCATGCAACTACACGAGGAGGAGAAGCAGAGGGGAGATCATCCAGATGAGGAAATAACTGCTTAAATGAAGCTAAACGCTATCTTGGTTGACACTTAACAGCTGAACAAAAGTCAATGGTCTCCTAATTAATATTTTGAAGCTATTGGAAGGTAGCTGCGTAGGTAAGCTAATGCCGGTTCTTCATTGTAACATTAGAAACATTGCTGCGAAAAAAGTTTACCTTCGATTTGGTCTGACAAAAAGCACACATTTTCAGTTCTGGTATGGTGAAAAATGGGTACTTGCAAGCAACTAAATGTGAATGAGAACGTGAATACGAATGTGAAAGCAAATAAGAAGGAATACAATTTTTCGTTTTACCTCTTGGTCCACACAGACTGCAATATTGATCGACATTGTAACGTTGGAAACGTGCCGCCAGAAATGCTCAGCTTGTATTTGGTCTGCTTGAAGCCTGTGGTTACCAGGACTACATTTCCCATGATTCCAGAAGTACACAGTTCTAGTTTTAGTAGGATTAAAACAGACGTCTGCTCGCATTTAGATGTGGATGAGAACTTGAAGGAATTTGAATCAAAGATGACAAACTGAAAAGCTGACATTCATCCTTACGTATCTGAATTGTGATTTTAAAGTGTGCCTCATGGTCCGATAAATATATTAAGAGAACATGCTTGAATTGATCCAATCTGGTTTTAACAGCAATTTGCATAACCTGTGGTAGTGTTGCCCATAAAAGATTGGTGCTCCATGCAAAAGATAAAAGAGAAAACACATGTTAATTTTTATTACAAATGTTTTGAGCATGCTTCTACAGCCGAGTTTATGGATCTTTTACAAAGTTAGTGAAGGATCAAAAGCTCACTAGTTGGAGTATACTTTCATCAAATGAAGATGGTAAGTGGAATAAAATACTGAATGAAACCAGTGATGATTTTCTTGATGATTATCATTTTCATGCCAAGTTGCAAGGAACAACTCGATCAAGCTTAGGCTACTTTTTTGTTTAGTTTATGATGCCACTCATGCAAATGATATTATTGATCGCTGAATGCATGCTGGGGAGGAAAGAGAGAGCACCATACCACAGGACAAGGGGCATCCAGCCCATCCAGGCCTGGCAAACCTGGTTCACCTTTCTCTCCTTTAAAGCCTCGGAAACCCTGTTTGTGAAATCATCCATTTACAACCAGCTTTGTAGCTGAAGCCATAGTTGCTACGAGAATTTCCCCATTCCGTCCGCTTGGCGACTTGATGCAGGTTTACCTCAACATGCAGGCAACCCGGACTGACAGGAAGAGAATTCATTGAGATGACATCATCAGTTTGACCATGTTGTGTTTTGAGTTGTAGTCGTACGTCAATTGGGTTAGGAACCGAACGTCCGCGGAGATGTGAGGACACATTGTCTTCGATCAATAGTAAAGCCAAATGGTAGATCTGAAAGCCCCTAAATTAACGTGACGTTACGCATATCAGTGATTCATTCCTGTCAGTCTTATACCTAAGGAGAAAAGAGGCTCGAGGTTGATTAGGACCACAGAACACCAGAGCCAAAAAGAAGACAGTGACCCCCTTTTTTTTGGCTCTTAGTTGTACACAGATTACTGACATACCAACGGACATGGGGCATCTAATCCAGGTGCTCCTTGGTCTCCCTTATCCCCTTTGGCCCCCCTGTTGCCTTTCTTGCCCCTCTCTCCCTGCAAACAACAGTGTATTAAACAAATGACAAACTTTAGTCCTCCTTTGTGTCATTTTGAGATTTTGCTATGTGAAACCTATGTGTTATTATTTTAATGTGAGAACTACCTTAGTTTATATAAGGGAAAGGTTAAGTGTGTTCTGTATTTTAAGAAAATAGAATAGGGGAATTTGGAGCATATTCGGGGAGTTAGGGATGGGTTATTGAAGCCAGAGCTTTGGTGAGCAAATGTCAGTTATGCATTTTTGGGGGAATTACCTGCTAAATGTTGCATATGTTTAAAAATATTCTGATTTGGTCTTTATTTAACTGCAATTTGTCGGTACTACAACCACACAGACAAAAAAAAAAAAAAAAACATAAAGCCTAACATACAACAGAATTCATAACAATCCATCGTCATCAGTCCATGTCATCAAATATCAGCTGCCTACACATTTTTTTTAATTAATCAACAACTAATTGATCAAATTAATCGCAGACTATTTATATATTAATCAAATAATCATTTAAAGCCATTGTTTGACCTGAAATTGTTTGAATCCTCTGATTTTAGCATTTCAACCGTAATAATTCATTGATTTTTGTTGTTCTTCATAAATTCATTAATTATTCATTGATTTTTGTCGCCCTTAATAAATTATCTCATTAAATATTCGGTTGATCATAAATTATCTCATTAAATATTTGGTTATTTGATTCAAAACTGTTTCAATAAAGTACATGTATTTTTCATTCGTTGGATTATCATTTTTATTATTTCTTTATTTAAAGAAAACAATAATATTGCATGCGCTTATTCATTTTTTATTAAAGGCTTTTTTCAATTTATCTGTCTTATAGTGTGGAAAAGATGGTAGCTATTGTCTCAGTTGTTTTTTCACTTGACTTGGGTTATATGAATATATTGTGAGCTTGACACGTTCATAAACTGTTAAAACACAAGAATTTTGCAATATATCAAAAAAAGAGAAGAAAATAAACATACACACACACATATACATATATATATGATTAGTTTTTTTAAATGGTGGCAGGTGTGTGATGACTTCCATTTAATATGAGTTTGAATCTCGGACACAACCACAGTTCTAGTTATAAGAGGGTTTGCACACTTGTGCAACCACGTTATTTCAGTTATGTATATTTACTTCACAGAAACGGCTCTTATTATTCAACCATTAAGATCTGGCATTTGAATGGGGTGTGTAGACTTAGTATATCAACTGTGTTTCATGTAGCAACAGATCACCTGCTCACCAAAGTCAAGGGCTGTTTGGGTTTGAGGTATACACAGCGGTGGAAGAGGACTGCAGCACTTTTTGGCCATTTCGTAATTTCATATCTGTCCTCAGGTGATTTTTGACTGTAATTACGAATTAACTACTTCATTCATTACTGTGGCAAATCGATTTATGATGTTTGAGTAAAAAATGAACCCTGTTGTAATTTGAAGACGTTAATTATCGTCGCAATAATATAACGTGTCTGGACAAAAACCGAGACGTACTACGAATTACTGTATGGATGTATTTAAAGCCGAGCCATCTACTTTGTAAGGTTTGAATTGTTACAAAAAGACATACAACTTTAGAAGCATGCAATGATGGGAGAGCATTGCTTGCCATTTAGGGAATAGGGAAAAAGGGTCAAGGGTAGATTCATGAGCACTTGCATGGTAAATGTACTGTTAAGGAGGAATAGGCAAAAAGGAAGTGTAAGAGAAGGAGTATTAACCCAGGACTTTAATTAGAATGCAGGAGCAGGAGGAGCAGGAGGCCAAGTGTTGTGAGAGGGAGAGAGGCAACCCTTGCGAGAAAAAGAGCCATGGGGCAAGGTGGAGGGAAGGAAAAAGGGGATAGGAAGACCTGTGGATACAAAGGAAGATAGAGTAAAAACACCTACACTATCCCATAGCTATCTCTTCAACACTTTCAACTTAATGGTGACTTAACGGCAGAATTGTAATGGTTTTCATCCTTGCGACGTGTTCTCCATTCACTATGCGGAATCAAGTGTTGTCGTTTGAGTTCTGCGATTGCATGGAAGTCAGTTGAATGTGTTGAAAAAGCCTATGAAATGTGAAGACTTGATTGATGGGAGTGGAAATATTAAACAAGGAACATGTTAATAGGAAAGGAACAGAAACATTTTAGAGGTAGGGTATCGCAGCTAACACATGGTGGACAAAATAGAAACAATTTCCCCATTGTGGATTTCAAGCATGAAAAACACTGATTCGGATAAGAGTAAAGCAAATAACTGGAATTAAACATCTTAAGAAATATGTTTGGATCATTGAATCAACTTTAATATCTCACAAGAAAACAAATCTAAAATGCAGTTTCTAAACTGGTATAGATTAAAGGGCCTGACAATTTGTGGGAAAAAAAATTGCCCTAAGAATCTACACATTGTCATGAACTTGTTCCATCCTTGATAGAAATATTTTCAAACAAGAATATTTAGCATTGTTAAAGAAGATTTTTGGCTCTCTTTTTTTTCTTTTTTAGCTTAGTCATACTCTAAGGTCTACAACTATTAACACCCATTTGTGCTGGTTTTGTTTAGATTTTTTTTAATCGTATCTTCTCTTCCCTATTGAAAGTGTATAGTTTTGTCTGGGTTTTAGTATGTACTACTGTTTCAATATTGCCATTACCAGTGTTTATTACTTATGTACTCTGCTATTTTGGACTTAAATAATGTAGTATTCTTGTTACTCTATTCCAATTATTTTCCTTGTTTTTATTAAATTGTCTTTTGACTCATTCTTGGCTTCCCTGCATTTGGATTCTCAACCTCAATCTTGGTGATTGATTACTCTTGGGAATAAGAACTACCCATTTTTTTCATTATATGAAAATATCTTTGAATATATAAATATAAAAAATATAAATCTCTTTTGTCTTTGTGAGATATTAAAATTGTCCATATCTATCTATCTATCTATCTATCTATCTATCTATCTATCTATCTATCTATCTATCTATCTATCTATCTATCTATCTATCTATCTATCTATCTATCTATCTATCTATCTATCCATCCATCCATCCATCCATCCATCCATCCATCCATCCATCCATCCATCCATCCATCCATCCATCCATCCATCCATCCATCCATCCATCCATCCATCCATCCATTACATATACATATATTTTCATGTATGATACAAAAGAGTGTCTACATTTTGCACAGTCTGCTCTTGAATTCACATGTTTGCGAGCCTTTGAAGCAATCCCAACTCAGGTCAGTGGCAACAGAATTATTTCAAATTGCCAAAAAGATACCGTTACACTTTCAAATAGCCATGTTAAATCCCACACACCCAGTTTCACAAAAAAAAAAAAAAAAGAAAAATATACTGAATATCGCAATTGAGGGTGGACTGCGGAGCCTTACATCTAAAAATCTGAGAATAAATATGAAAAAATGACAGTTGTAACTGTGCAGGAAAGGTCCTTTTATAAAACTACCAAAAGTAGTCACTGACTGTGTTGAAGCTCCAAAGACTTAAAAGTATTCAGTTATCAATGGAAACATACTTTTTAATGACTATACATAATATATATCTGAGTATATGAACTGACTCCAATAGTTTAACAATCTGAAATATACTGTACATCTTTCTTACCCGAGTCCCTTTGAGTCCTTGTGGTCCTACAAAGCCCTGTAAAAAGAAACAGGCAATATTATATATTCTTTCTTAGTTTAAAAAAAAAAAAAAAAAAAACGTTTTATCCATATTTTATCATCTCTAACACCCTATCGCGGAAAAAGGTAGCAGTTATGTCAAGTAATTATTTTAGATGCCTTAAAATAAGTCTTCTGCAATGAAAAATGACTTACAGGAATGCCCTGTGGGCCGATTGGTCCTGGTAGTCCTGTTTCTCCATTCTCACCCTGCAATGACATCATATCTAGTCTACACTTCTCCAAAATGGACATCTCAAGTCATACTGGAAACTCACCCTCTCCCCCTTTGGTCCTGCTGGCCCTGCGACTCCAGCTGGTCCTAACAGACCCTTCAAAACAAAAGTGGCAATAATCATAGGGTAGCAGCTACTTTATCAATACTCAAACACCAAATTCCGATCAGCACATCAACAAGCTTTTAAAAAATAATAATGTGCCAAATGTTAAAAAAAAAAATTGTAAAAACGATTATATGGACATCATGAAAGTCATTTTCCTTCGCAAGACATCTGTATTTATTACATTAAGCTTGTTGAACTACTGTCCAGACTGGTAAAAAGTAGGAAAAAAGAATCTCATGTCAACAGCTGCAGTCGTATCGGAATAGCAGTCAAATTTCAAGAGGAAAACTTTGGATCATTCCGTATGCAGTCGTATCATGTGGAAGGTGTTTCAAAAAGATTCGAATGTCTCATCATGCAGCATGGGCATATCCGCATGCTCATCTTTCCAGAAATGTCATCTTTGCAATTTTGCTGTCTTAAAAAAAAAAAATCACTGGGCAAAAGACTGTTGAGTTGGGATTGAAATTTTACGTTGTCAAAATCTAAATTTAGAAGCAACACTGGGCAACATTGGAAGTAGCAATAGAAAATATCTGTAGAGCAGGTAGTCTAAACTGAGAACTTTCTTAGGACTAATCACATCAACTCTCTTGGAGTACATTTTACTCTAAAAAGGTCAGATTTGTACTATAGTTTAGGACTGCTACTAGCTGAGTCATGTCCTTCCATTCTTTGCAGTTCAATTGGCAATTTAACCTTGGAACCGTATACTGTACCCTATTTTGCACACTTCTGGATATATTTGATATATTTATATTTCTAGTTGCCCAAGTGTTGCAGCAGAAATTTGAATAACTACACAAGTGCAGTCCTCCCAACCCAAGCCTGAACAGTCCTCTCCTTACAAAGTTCCTGGAGCTAAAAGTGAGACAATACAAGCACAAGAATCAGGAAAGCAGGCTGACAAGACAAGCAGACATGGCAGACATCAAGCGAGCTAGCAAGGGTTGGAGGAGGAAGACAAGGTGGAGGAAGGAGAGTAGGGGGGCCGGAACAGGACTTTAGCACCACTCACCACTGGACCGGGTCTGCCGTCCAACCCATGAGCCCCCTGGATAGCGTTGTACATAGTTAGAGAGCACAGGTGATGGGGAAGATGGAGGGAGGATGGTGGGGTGGGGAATCAGATTGGGGAGGTGGTAGGGGTGAGTGAAGCTGTGACTCATGTGACTTCAACAACACATTCAGATGGTGACAACAAAAAAGTTTGTGATAAGCGTGGTGATAGTGCTTATAAGTAAGTGACTGCTTTGACATAAACTTGACTTCACAATAAAAATATAAATTAGCTGTATATTGTTTTTTTTTTTTTTGGTTTATCATATTTTCTTACAAAACACTCATTGCCCAAATATTGCGATTCCCCTAATATAAGGCCGAATTTAATACCATTCGAGGAAGATTGATCGATCAGCCGCATAAGCCGGGTTTTGACTCACAAATGTGCATTTTTAATCTTCCGTACTTACAATAATTACCATAACGGGGCAAGCTAGAGGGCGGACGTCAGTTGGCTGTTAGCAGCCAGTGCCTCGCGCAGCGAACAGTACCTCATGTTAGCTGAGGTTGTTACGGCATCATTTTCAATAAAAGAAGAGAGTAGACTGAACCAACGTCCGAGTCCATCCTTGTTCACACACAAGAATATTATTAAAACCGAGATGGTCATGTAAAAATTATGACCTCTCCGTCTGATTCAATCAAAAGTGCACCGCAAAGAGAACATGGAAAGATATTCCATTTGACTCATTTATTAATTGTGGTCTTTTGGCATATACACACATAATCATAAACTTGGTGGAACATGGATGCTGCTCAACTTAGGGTATTTATGGCAAAATGAACTCGAGCCACTTCAACGTTATATTGGTGAGGCATTTACCGAGCGCTTATAATGTGGGAAATCTGAAACACACTTAACTATATTAAATATAACTATATTAAAGATATACAACTTACGGATATGAACACAAGAAAATATAAAAAAATGTTCAAAGATGAGATTTATTCTGTTTTGCTTAGTTTTTACATTGTCGCCAAACTCTTGGTGCATCCTATACACGGTAACATGGAAAATACTAGAATTTGACCCGAAAATTAAGAATTCCTGCGTGCTATATTTGGGGAATCATGGTACTTCCCCAAATTAATTTTATTTACATAATTTCCATTTGTGCATGTAATAGCATTGACCTTTACAGCCAACATAATCTATGTGTTGATTTAAAACTATAATACAATTTTAGTGATTAATGTTTGGTTAAACGTTAGGTTGTTAAAAACATCTCTATAGCAATCTACTCAAAAAGGGGCAAAACGGAAAAGTCATTGAACACTTACAGGCAGTCCAAGATGGCCTCGGTCTCCCTTGTCACCTTTCTGACCTGCTGCTCCCTTTTCTCCTCTGACGCCTATGCCTGGCTCCCCCTGCAAAACATGCAAAATGATCACAATCTTAAGGCTAAATAATTGGCCCGTATAATTGATTAAAATAGTTGTGAAAAAAGTGTTATTTCTGTACATAAATGACTTGCTGTGGCAACCCTTGAAATAGGAAAGTTGCTTTATTTTTTTTTTTGAAAATGTAGTCAGCAGAGATGTTTAAAATCGATCGCTATAAGGTGGCATTACACTATCTTTATCACTCAGTGCTAAGCCAAGCACTGAATGCCATAGAAAACTTGATTTACAGTAGATATTTAACCACACAAAAATGGTACCTAACCTTTGGCCCCGAAGGTCCTTGCGATCCCTAAAAAATAGACAGAAAAATACCATAACTCAATATTTCTATGATATATTTATCAATGACTGCAATTGTTATTGTAGATGGGTACAATAGAATATTAGTCTCACTGCTGGGCCAACTGGTCCCGCGGGCCCTGGGGGACCTGGAGGACCATAGAGCTAAAAGGAGAAGAAAAAAAAGTTAAGAGGTCATGATGATTTAAAAAGCTTACTTCATAAAATGTCATTGTCATGTATTATGCTCAATTCTAACTTACCATCTCCGACCTTCCTCCTTCTCCAGAGTCCCCTTTTATGCCCTAAGACAACAAGAAGACATGAATAAAGATTGGATGGAAAGGGGGAAGGACAGACAGACCAAACAGACAGATAGATACCTTTTATTTTTGTCAATAACTCAAAACTAATATCCCCGACATAAACCTGGTTTCATAGGAACATGTGACATATACTATTCAGTATCACATTTCGTTTGAAGATTTTTTTTAGGGGGGACTTTTTTTTTAAGTCATTCCTTCAACTCTCTTTTTCTACTTTGAATTCAATGATCCCTTGTTTTTCGCGATTAATGGGAACCGGAACCCACACGATTAAGTGAAAAACCACAATGTAGCAAAATTTTCATGCACGTGTATGTGGGTACCTGAATTTTTCAAATGTGAAAAGTATTTATACTTTACATATTTAAGACAAATATTACTACAGTACACATATTTATTTCTATCTTAAATTATTAAACCTTATACAGTAACTGTACTGTTGTCCTTTCCGCTTCCCATTTAATTTGACTGTAGTCTACCAGAAAGCCGCAGTTATATTAGTGGTGCCCAGAAGTCTAATTAAAGTGAAGTCCAAATATGATGACAATTAGAGCTTACACTTGAAATTCCCATTATTACCACAAATATCTGCGGCGCTCCGTGAGACTACAAAGGATGGAAATGGACAACAGGGACAACAGTACGGTACTGCAGTACGGTGTGCGTCTTTCTGTAATATAGTCTCCCCCCAGAAAAATCTGCCATGCACTGAGGGCGTGATAGGTGAGGCGCAAAGTAGCGAGGGATCACACTATACTACATCGAGCCACATATTATAGAACTATTTATATCTTACCTTCTCTCCGTCAAGACCTGGGGGACCTGGGAGGCCAACTTCACCCTAATGATAAAAATTGTAGGTGTTGTTGAGTGAGTGGTGGTGTTATAGACAGATTAGAGAGTCACAATAATGTCAGAAACATGAAGAAAATCAATGGAGAACATCCAAACTCCACCCCAAATCTCTGATGGGACACTAATGTGAACCCAACTTTTAACTATGAAGCAGCAGTGCAAAGCGGATTGCTGTTATATGAATGATGTCTTAATTTGCCTTCTTCTGTTTTGCCAATATAGTAATAATAACAAAAATATCTTACTTTTGCCCCAGTGAACCCAGGTGGCCCTGGAGGTCCAGGTAATCCAGGTGGGCCCTAGAAGTTGAATGCAAAGAGGTCATTTCAACATCTAAAATAGGACTGTTTATGCATATTGGAATTGATGATTTATTCACCTAAAAAAAAAAAACAACAACAAACAAAAAAACCTTACCATCAGATGTATGTTGCGAATATCCTGAAATGAAAATATTACAATTACAAAACATTTACAGATTACATTTACATTACAAATGATTAACAATAAGAGTACCATACATTTTCATTATTGTGGATTTCAGATTTTCCTGGTTCACCAGTTGGACCTGGGGGGCCCTATAACAAAAGGGAACGATCATGTACATTTAATTCTTGGCATAATCATTAGTAATTGCAAACTTCTGGAAGTATTTCGGTCATGGCTCACTCTTGGTCCGGCTGGGCCTTCAGGGCCTGCTTCTCCCTGGGAGGTAAACAGAGTTATAACAGTTATTTTGGTTCCTCCTTGATGTTCTTTTCAAGCCTTTTTACCAAGTTTTATAATCATACCTGATTTCCCTGATCACCCTTGTCGCCCTGTGAAAAAAAAAAAATGTTGCAATTTCCTAGACAAATTATTAATTAGGTGACATGACCCAACCAAATATTTGCTCAGTACCTTGGGTCCCATTAGACCTGGCGCGCCTGGTGAGCCGGGTTCTCCTTTAATTCCAAGTGCCGAGATAATAGCCTCTCCCTTCTCTCCCTGTGAGAAAAAAATATAGGCATTAAGAGCACTTTAATCTTGCAAACAATCATTTAATTGAATTTACTGTGGTTGGTGTTAGGTATAATAGAAAACTTTTGTTAATAAAGATTGTGTTCCATCTTCATGCTTTCACTCTACTTCTGTCTAGGTAATATTAATGTGAACTTTACGTAAGCAAGTACAGTATATGGAATTTTTCAATGATTAGTTGCGCTAACTGACAAGAAAAATGTACAAGTACAATCTGCTGATAAATTTAAAACAAACGAAAAAGCATGATCATTTTAGAACAGCATTATCTTTTTAGAAATATACTTTTGTCAAACCATGCTACTACAATTGCTAAGCATAAGCTGGCTTTGTGGTTTTAAATGAATATAACAGTTTAGCATGAGGTGAGATAAGACAAAACTGATTTAATTATATGATAACAAAGACTCTGGATTGCCTGCCCACTAATCAAGTGTGAAAGTTAAATTAAGTCCAAAGTTTGTTATCTGTTGTCATTTTTTATGTTTCCAAATGGTGACATTATAATTGCCCAAGCTCCTAGGTGCACTATTAGACAACACGGAAGCACTGTCGTGACAAAGTCAAAAGGTAAGCAAAGCTGCAGTGTTAGTACAGAGTAGTCCTAGCTAACAGTGGCTCTGTCATTAGTTTCTGACAAGCAGCACACAAATTATTTAGAAAATATTCAAGCGTGTCACACTTTACAGTTGTATTTTTACAGTACAGTATTTTATTGGTTTTACTCTGCAACTAAGTCAGTTGCAGTCATTTCATTTGTGCTGATAACAGGGGTTGAATAAATTACTTTAAAAAAACAAACATACTTGTATGGTCAGCTAAGTTGTTGATAAACTTTCCTCACCCCTACCATTTCCATACCGATTCCATTTTCCAATTACATGATCGGGATCTGGATATCCCTAATAAATATTACTGTATTGAAATTTTCTTCAGATTTTGTTCATCTTGATGAAATTTGTGTTTATACATTCAATAAATCAATCAATTTCAACCACAAATACTTTGAACTATCTAAAATTTAAAAACTTCCGGTTGAAGTAACACTTTTGCCTTTAGTGGATCCATTTTTAAGTGTTACTACAGTCCAGAGGACTTCAGTATTGATTTACAATGTAGGGCAAATTTAAGGGCATTTACAACCTTTAGACTGGTACTGTATACAACACAAACGTGGAATTAAAACATAAAAATGGGTTATAAGACAGCAATTCTTTTTCCATGCCACGCCTACCCTATAGCCCCTCTTGCCAGGAATGCCAGGGGTGCCAGTCTGGCCCTTTGCAGTGAAAGACAAATTGCTCTCTATGACCTGCTCATCTGATATGATGTGCATGATACTAGCTCAATATCCACATTACCTTTGGCCCCGGGGGGCCGGGGAAGCCTCGATCTCCCTTTACAAAAAAAGATACCATAAAGGTCAAGCATTACAAAGGGGGGAAGGAAAGAGAATACGATGACAGAAACAAAAATCATACGATGCAAAGGTGAAGAAAATGTCAAAATGAGAAAAAGGAATGCAGTTTTGAATCGTTAGGTAGAAAACTGCATGCAGACCTAGGAGCAAACGGACATCTGCTGTTCCTAGTTCATGTGACTAATCATGGACAATATCCTCTAATTACATATTTTTTGATCATTTAATCATTTCCTGAATCATTATTTTAATTCTGAATTGATTATTAAGATTAGGAAGAAATATTGACAGGAATCAGTTGTAAAAATGTTCATCAAAACAGAGTTGTGTTTTACAATTTAGATTTTTCAAATGAGGCATCTCTTAGACCACAGGTGTCAAACTTCAGTCCTCGAGGGCTGGTATCCTACATGTTTTCAAACCTTTTCCCTCAAAAACACCAGATTCAAATGATTGGGATCATTTTGAAGCTCCCGCAGAGCTTGCTAATAAGCTTTTCGTTTGAATCAGGTGTGTTGGGGAGAGAAAACCAGAAAACATGCAGGATGCCGGCCCTCGAGGACTGGAGTTTGACACCTACGTCTTAGACAAATAACAGCTTGGTATTTTCAGCTCTGTGATATGGATGATGATTTATGACCAGAAACCGCTTTGTTCACAGCTGTGTATTTTCAAGATATCAGCTTGAATTTTCTGAATTCCTAATGTGACTACCGGTAATGATGTATTTTTTTTATATACATTTTTTTTCTAAAAAATGTAAACATAAAAAACACAACAACAATGTTATCAATAACTGCACTGTTTTGTTATTCTCATATATATATATATATATATATATATATATATATATATATATATATATATATATATATATATATATATATATATATATATATATATATATATATATATATAGGGTTAAAGAATTTTGTCAAGCAGCCATACAGGATTAATGCATGGTAGCAAATTATTATTCTAATTATTATACACTCAAAACTACAAGTTTTTTACCTTTCCCCCTTTTTCTGCTGCAAACCCCCTCTTCCCTTCATCTCCCTGAGTAGGAGATGGAACAATAACATTTTATAGTACCAGAATACTCATGAAAAAAAGCTCCCTTAAATTTTTATGACAGACTTTTTCTCTTACATCAAAACCCTATTTTGTACTCTAACCAAAAGCAATAAAGAAGAAGTGGGGACATTTGCTAAAGAACACAATCCTAGTGAAGCTCTTCATAAATCATCAAAATCTATCAAAAAAAAAAAACACTACTGAAAAAACTTTAAAACTACACTTGCAAAACAAGAATACCCAAGAAACACTAAACTTACCTTGCTACCTTGGTCACCCTGTGAAAAAGAGGAAAATAAATTAATTAGAAAAAAAGTCAAACGTCCACTGGAGAGTACAGGAAAGTTTTTCACATGCTAACACTAGTGTTATGAAAATGAAGCTTCATGAAGCCCTTGTAACATTTTTTGACTCCCCTAGATGCCACAAATTAAACTCAACAGTGAATGGGAAAATACATGTATTTCCACTGAGCACAAAAAAAGGGCAGCATGGTTTCTTATTTGCCCACAGGTCAAGAGTAAAGTCCGTGTACCTTTGGGCCTCCTGGACCCATCGGACCAACATCCCCTCGATCACCCTATGGAGAAAACCACATACAGTACATGAACCAGTACTTGATAGTATTTAACCAGTAATTTTTGAACATGAAGAAAGAAACTCACCTTCTGTCCTGGTATACCTGGCTCACCCTAAAAAAAAAAAAAAAATCATTTGATGTTTTTACTTTAATTCCACAAACTTCAAAATATCAGCTATATTTGGACCAGCGACTTGCCAATAACGTAGAAGTGATCAACATATGAAGCTACATGATCAAGACTGAACATTTTTAACATACTGTAAATTGTTATTTATTCATTTACCTTCAGTCCTGGTAAGAGCTGTAGAAAAAAACCCAAACATTTTATGGTTAGCATCACATCAACATACTTTCTACTTGCAGAAAAATAAATAGTGTGAAATAGGCTACTGAATCGAATCAAAGCTCACCCTAGGGTCTTTTCCAGGTTTTCCTGGTTCACCTGGTTTACCCTGAAAGCAAAAAAATATTTGATAAACTTAATATTAATTCTCTCTCTCTCTCTCTCTCTCTCTCTCTCTCTATATATATATATATATATATATATATATATATATATATATATATATATATATATATATATACATATACACATACATACCTACATACTATGAAACCCTTGTTCGTCAGCTTAGCGCAACCTAGCTAGCGCAACCTAGCTAGCGTGACATAGCTTTACCAAAACCAAAATTCAACCTGAGTGCTGCCATTGGTCGAGAGGTCCTATAGGTGAGTGATTTTATTCAATTAAAAATGAAAATCTTTGACATGGCTACATTAGCACATGTCGGTGTTGGTACACCACGATTATATTACCAAAAAATGAATATGATGGCTTTAGACAATATAGGTTTTAGATTACGTGCACTCCGTTAATCATCTTGATGAAATTGGATTTGCCATTTGGTGGACTATGACTTGTGCAAAAATGGTGACTTTTTCCGCAAAAATAGAAATTTTTATGAATACAAGATTTTGCGTTTAAAAAGGTAACCGAATAGCGACTTGGGCTGCGATTCCAGGCCTTGTTGTAACATGCAAGGTTTGAATGTTCTACTTGCCGGTGAGCCGCTGGCTCCATTCAGACCCGGATTCCCTGGTTGACCAGGGGGCCCTGGTGGTCCCGGGGGCCCCTGCGCTCCTGGCTCGCCCTGCTGAGAAACACTGAGTTACAACCTGTCATGATGGGGTGGGCCTTGTCACATCGGCCATGCCGGCACAACACAAATCAGGGGCCAAAGCGTTGAACATAGGAAATGTGTGCAGCAAGCTGTTAAGAGGACAGACTAAAGGTCCATTCTTGATCCTATTGCTAAAGTACTCAAATTTTGAAATTCACTTGACAAGACTTTGCTTCTCTATCTTTAAACGGCTGTTTCCATCCATCCATTCATTTTCTATCGCCGCTTGTCCTCGTTCGGGTCGATTTTTTTGTAATTAAAAAACAGTTGGTTTACGCTCATTTGAATAGCCACCTGGACTAACTTTCTAAAGCAAATTTAGAACGTTTCAGTACGCAATTGCTGTTTCTGTGTGAGACAAATGGCACATTCTACTTAGGATAATACAGAAAATCCACGTTAAAACAAATCGTTCTCAGCCTTATACAGAGTGACCTGTAATGATTTATGCCTTTGGTGCTTTTTTTAAGGGTTATATACACACTAATATGGATTAGAACTGCCAGAAGCCAACAAATCACTTATTCAGCCGAATCTGATGACTATCATGACGAAACAATATTGTGACAGTAAGGCATGAATTATTTTGTATTTAAAGACAGATTATGTGCTTTTCTTTCATAATTACAGCCAGTGTTGCAGCTGCAAATTATGTTGTGACATGGCATGGAGCATGAACAAAAGTCAGCCTGTTGCAGAGTTCCAAGAGTTACAACTTTTAGTGGCCTGCCCACAATGATTGTGTGATATGTCTTTGTCATTAAATAATTGCAAGGCTAATTGCATACTATTTTACACAATAGGTGAGGTACAACTAGAACTAGTTCCTGCTTCCGTGTACATCAGGGGTCTCAAACTCCAGGCCTCGAGGGCCGCAATCCTGCATGTTTTTGATGCTTCTGTCTTTAACTCACCTGAATCAAATTATTAGCTCATTAGCAAGCTCTGCAGGAACTTGAAAATGATCCTAATCATTTGAATCAGGTGTGTTTAAGAGAGCAGTATGGAAAACATGCAGGCTTGTGGCCCTCGGGGACTGGAGTTTGAGACCCCTAGTGTACATGAATCATGGGAAATGTAGTCCTGCTAGCACTGCCATGGTCAGTGCCAAATTGCTATCTGTTGTCCGAATGAAGAGAAATTCTAGCGAAAATGGATGGATGAAATCCTACGGACAGAAAAGACCTTTGGCCTGCAAAATGTTTCATTATTCATGAGCAATAGCTACTGCAGCAATTGGTTAATTACAGCGAGATGGCGGGCGACGATTGAAGACGACTTGCGCCGACAGAACAGAGCGGAGGGGGCAAGTAGGGGGAAAAGGGAATTGTACCTTGAGGCGTTTTAGGATTAGAGGGCTTATTGAGGGCATGTTGCGCACGGTGATAGGCAACATCTGCCGAGGGGAAGTCACAATGCACAGGTGGGCAACGGTGCAAAAAAAGGTCACAGGGCAAAGGTCACCAGGAGGCCACAGAAAGGAAAGAGGGTAGAACAAGAGGTTCAAAGAAGGGAGGAAAGGGGGATGAAGGAAAGAGAAATACAATATAACATGACGGTGAAAAGCAAGGAATAAAAGGAGCCGAAAGAAACAAGGTCAAAGGTCGAAAGGCACAGCAAACTCTGGGCCTGGAATGGCTAAAGGGATGATTGACAGTGGCATCTGTGTTGAAACGTATATATGCATTTTTTAAAGACAAATATTCTTCTGAAAGAGATTAATTTTTCACATATCATCAAAAATCCCTTATTGAGGAATTTTCTTTTTTTTTTGAAGCCACCTTGTAATAACCAGGCCCCTAGATTGCAGTTTAGCAGTAATCAAGTGTGCGCCAGTCTTGCCACAAAGAGAGTACAGCAGTATAGTAACAGTGAATATCCGGACTTACTGTGGCCAACTGTCCAGCACAGGGCTGTACAATACGTCGCTTCTGTTGAGATGATCAGCATCATCAAATAACAGTTTGGGCGATAGCGTTAAAAAAAAAAAAAGTTCATTTGGCCCTCTGACACCAAAGTTGACTGAGTTGACTGCAACTTGCCTACATTTTACTTTACAGTACATATTTCCAAAAGATTAGATTTTTTTTCCCGTGCGTGAACTTAGTCACACAAGAGTTAAGTAGAGAACATTTCCAATTTTATATGGAAATATATTCTACATAAAGGGGTAAAAGTAGGCAAGCATTTTTGTACCTCACAATTTGCCGCTTTCCACCCCAATGTTTAGAATGGAAATATCTTCAGTCAAATTGTGTTTTGAAAATGGCATATTACGGCGTACATTGAAGCAAATATCAATAAATAATAATCCAAACAGAAGATGTGATTTCATGAGGGTAATTGGTTAAAAATTTAAGATATTGTCTTTGGTTGAGGAGTGCCTTGGTTTCAGGGCCTCTCTTTGCGGCACGACTTGGTGACTCCGCCCCCAACCAACGTGTTATCCATGGGGGTGTTTGTGGCCACCCACAAACCTTCAACATCAGCGGTTGACTTGAGCGCAAGGCAGCCAAGGTTTTCAAGGGAAGATCCTGCACAAAAAGGCTCTGCCGGAGAAGTGGTCGCTTTAGTCGGTTGGAGATGTGTTGACAGCAAACCATTAGCCAAAAGATAAAGAAGGGAGTGTGTGCTTTTAGCTGTCTATCTCTTTAACACATGAGGTCAAACCTTTCCAAATGGTTGGAAACGTGTGTGTGATGTTATTAAATCATCCCTCCCTCCGCAGGAAATTTGCAAGAGTGTTAACAGATTTTTTTTTCCCCCTAGAGTCTAGACAAGCAATCCCAGGTACTTATTTACTGTAAATGTGGGATATAAGTTGCTACTTTTTTCTCACACTTTGAACCTTGCGGTTGATAGTCCAGTGCGGCTTATCTGCAGTTTTTCTCCTGTCCGCCAGAGGGCAATCTCCCCGTGAACAAAGGGAGATAGAAGATGTTGAGGTTTTGATTTAGAGTTTGAACAGGGAGGTTACTGTTGTGTTGGCGCAGTATTCTAACAATGAGAGTGTGTTGTGTTATGTTGAAAATATGCTCTTGTTTCTAAAAGTGCAAATATGTTCAGGCTGTGTTGAAGGCATAATGTCGTTTCATGTTCCATGTGGCATCTTTCTGCCTAAATATCTGATATTCAATGTCAGGCTTATAGTATGGTGCGCCTTATAAATGACAAAAATCAATATGTTGTCAAATTTTTGTGGGTGTGACTTACAGTTAAAAATTGATTATACTAAACTACTTAAAGTTTAGCACTTAGATTAGCACTTAAGTACATGCGTAATTGATTACTACAGTACTTGACTCCTTAAAAAAATACTCTAAGAGTTAATTAGGTAACGTAGTTAAAGTAATCAATTACTTTAGTAACTGTACTTACAATTACTGGAATCAAGTACACAAGTAATTGAGTACCTTAGGGTTAGTAATTTCTTCTAGTAAGTACTAACGTATTGGAAGTAATCAATTACTTTAGGTATTAAACAACTAAATCCAAATCTCTGTAGGTACTAAACTACTCTAAGTAGTACTTCTTCCGAACGCATGACACTTGATTTTCCTTTGCTTGTCTCCACACAGGTATCGATCATTGAATGGAAACACTTTTTTCCCCACAAAATTTGTCAACCATGCATGTTTTTTTTTTTTTTTTGCTACATATTTGGAAATAGCGCATTAACCAGCCGTAATGTTGCCCTCAAAGTAAAATGTCAAGCGTCCTGACCATTTAGGTGCAAAGCAAAACACAAATTCTTATTGGACTCACTTGTTGTAAAAGTAAATATTCCACCAAGAGACTCAAGTGCTCCAGAACTCCCTCTTCACTGAAATCTTTTTCTTGGCACGCCCTCACACAGGCCCTTATCATGTCCAACTTCATGTTCCAGCAGAGTGCTGGTAATTGCCTTGTTTTCTCTCAAGTAGTCAAACCCAAGAGATGGCCAGCCAACTAAGTGCACAACTGCTTGCGTATGTTACCCATCACTGGGCTACTTTTGTCAACCCGACTTCTGTTCATTTCTCCTGTTCCAAAGTAAATTTTCTGCTTTTGCGTTTGCATTCATGACTATGAATGTTGTGAGAGGCAATATCACCAGCTGTGGAATAAAACACTCCATATGTGCAATCATTTAACGTCCTTGCAATTATGTGATACACTTCAATAGAATGTTTTCTTACCCGATGTGTGTAGTCACCACAGACACCCTGCAGAGAATAGAAAAGGTTTAAACAAATGACAACTTCAATGCTTAAATACATAATAATAATCACAATAACAATAACAATAACGACAACAATAATAATAATAATCATCATAATACTCATAATAATTATAATAATAATAATAATAAGATAAACACATTGATAAGTCTTTCTTTCTACTTGATCTACTGTAGATTTCGGACTGTAAACTGCTTATTTATTTCTCATGTATTAAATCCAGTTTTTTTTTTAAACTAACCACCAGAGGGGCGATCTCCCAGTAAATATAGAGAGACAGAAGATGACACTATTAAAGTTTTAATTTTGAGTTTGAATTGCTATTGTGCTCGCCATCAGGGGGAACACTCCACTAGTGTATACAATAAGGTGGGTTACTGTTGTGTTAGTGCAGTATTTCAAAGCAAACCAAACGCATCGGCACAGGGATGTTCAGTTTATGTTGAAGGTATGTTGTTGTTGGAACCTGGCAGTTTGAAAAACGGTTCAGATCCAAGTTTTGAATCAAAACAAAAATTTAAAAAAATGCGACACTATGCACCATCTTTCTGCATATTTATCTGGTGTTACAACCTGTGGCTTATACATTACATAAATGGATTTTCTGTTCGTTTTGATGTTGTGTTTTCTATTTCGGTGTGCTTTATAGTCTGAAAAATACTGTATCTTCTCTTTGAAATTTAACTGAGATTAAAGACTGTAATGTATTTTTTTTCAGGGCCGATACCAATAGCAATTATCAGGCCGACAACTAATATTTGGAAGTGGTATCTCTTTTCAGTATAAAGGAAAATATTGGCATGAAATAAAGACATATGTTTACGATTTTTTTCCTAAATAAATTAATTTGCATGAGATATATCAGCTCTAAAATTCAAGCAAAAGTTTTAGTGATCTCCCAGGGTCATCAGAATGTCTTTAAAGTTAAATGATTATCTAAACAATAGCTCCCTACAATTTTATACAGCATATCAAGCTCTGTAAATTCCAGAGTTAATTTAAAAATATTACAAATGTCAACATTTCCCTTACATTTGCTTTCTAAAGCATTTAAATAACAAAAACAAAGGGTGCAGTGTTCAGAGGGTCAACAGAATCTGATCAAGTTAACATTTTAAATAAATACCGTACTTCCCTGAAGTTACCACAGTTATAAAGTGATTTATTATTAACTTTCAGATTTTGAAAAAATGACTTCAATATTCTTCAAAATGCCCAAATAATAATATATTCATTAGTCGATCCCAATGAGCATCCAGTCAGAATGTGTTGTCCCAAAAATTATTTTGACCACTTGAGGGCAGCAGAAACAATTAGAAAATTATTTTTATCTTGTTTGCACGCTTGGAGATTTTGTGTGGAAGATTCGGCACGTCGTCGTTATTAAATAAAAAAAAAAAATCTGTAAAAAAAAATCAACTGTACGATAATAATAACAACAACTACAATATTATTATTATTATTACTATTATTATTATTGTCTGTTTCCATTATACAGTACTTGGTGGAAAATGTCCTTACAACCCAATCATGCACTGCAAAATTGTCAATCACTAATTCTCACCTTCTCTCCTTTAGGTCCTGGTTCTCCCTAAGGAAAATAAACAACAAATCTCAGTTTGCATCAATTTGTCCTGAAAAAAGGTGCGTCATCATATACGCTTGACTTACAGGGACTCCTTTTGGACCACGCTGACCCTGAAAGACATCAGCAAATGACCGTTTTAAATCTAATTTCATAAGCACAAATTCCTTCTCTTAGCTTCGTATTCATGACAGCACTTGCTCGACGCAAACCCCTTCAGTTTGACTTCCCAGCAGGCCCTGTGGTACGAGCTGTCATTGTGCAGCAACTGGTTGATTAATGAACACAGGGAGGAGTTCCGGGGGCCGTCACATCTATTACAATCCATAAGGGTGACCCCGCAGGCTAAACAGCACCATAGCTACTTTTGGAAAGCAATAGTATGTCTAATATTAACCAGACAGCCTCTCAAATGTCTTTTAACTTCTCACTCACATATGTTAGGAGGAATACAATTAAATAGGCGCTCATTATGAGAGAATAATCATATTAATCAACACTCAATGTTATTTCAGCCCCCCCCCCAAAAAAAAAAAAAAAAAAAATATATATATATATATATATATATATATATATATATATATATATATATATATATATATATATATATATATATATATATATATATATATATATATGAGTAATAATTTGAGTGGCTGAGAAAAATACTGGTTTCTGCGGCGATTATGATAAAAGCCAGATCTTCAGCATGGTAGATATGACTTGAACCAAAACAAAGATCTCTTGTTAGCGTTTTGCACAAAATATGAGCTACTTTCTATATATATATATATATATATATATATATATATATATATATGTATATATATATATATATATATATATATATATATATATATATATATATATATATATATATATATATATATATATATATATATATATATATATTATAGAACTCACTCTAATAAGCGTATAGTAGACTATATCCAAGTACTGTATATGTGTAATTTGAAAAAAGATGCATTGCAAATATAGTTTCATTTGGTTATAGAGATGAACATTCACCTTTTCATTGTGTTGGAATAATTGTAGCTCATTAGTCAAATATATTGCTAAAATTTCAAATATTTTTGCATATTTTAATTAAAGGATTCTTACCATGTCACCCTTGGGCCCATTTTGTCCCTGTGAGAATGGGAAAATGAATTAGGATTAAGATTATTGTTGAAATGAACCAAATTTATATTGGACTCATTGCAGGAAATATGACTTGATACAGTACAGGTCTTTGGGGATCATTATGCAATTATCTCCATGATTGAAATAAAATGTCCAACTTTTGTTTATGCTTTTTTTTCTTCCCTACGGCATACATTTAACACAAGTAACTTTAAAACGTCTCACATGCTTGCCGTCCAGCCCAATAGGACCCTGGAATCAAAGAAAACACACAAGCTTTACATCACAAGTAACATTTCAAAGGTGAATAGCAACTATTACACAGGTACTATGGATATTTTAAAAAAGGAGTTGTGTCTGTCTTTCTGATATAAAATGTTAATCACTATTGCATTGTGGGTGCAATTAACTGAATTTACCTACTTTATGTCTTTATATTACACTTTAAAAATGATTATTTTCATTTAAATATTTCATTTAAGTACTTACAGGAAATCCTGGAAATCCTCTTGTTCCAGGTTGACCCTGTATAGAAAAATGTAAAAAGTTGGTTGTTTAGTGGGCCAAGTACCCCAGAACTAGTTCTCTATTTTTGAAAGTACAGTCTTGTGTTGTGCTGTGTCACACTTTTGAACTGCATTGGGCTTTCTAAGCATATTTTATTCAGCAACTCCAGACACTAGATTGTCTAACATCATTTGTATTATTTCAGGCTCATTTGCCCCAAAAATGTGTCACTAATGACACTACACATTTGCATAAAACTTGATCAAATAAATTGAACAGGAGTTACTATAACACAATATAGCAATGGGTTAAATTTTCCATGTAATTTGCTCTTAGGTTGAAAAGAAAAATGTACTGTCTCTATCAAGGCATTAAATTAGATTTGCTGATATCTGCAGATTTTTGTGATAAAAAATATCCCCAATTCCCTGATGCACTTGGGGATAATTGTACCCTCATGTGTACTCAATTGTACCCTCCTGCTTTTTGAGATTGCAAAAAGAATGGCTACATAATTGTAAAACAAACAAACAAACAAAATACATACAACCAAGAAAACCTTCAAACTAGAAAGCAAAAGAGAATCTGTAAGTTTGTGTGTATGTGTTTTTTTTTTTTTACCCTTTACTCCATTGTAGATGTCTGCCCTCTATCGCACAATTCTCAATGCACACGGTTTTGAATTTGTGTTTTAACCATAACAAAATCATGCTCCACACAAATGAATATTAATAAAAGAAGAAAAAAAATCCTGCATACAAAACCGTTTTTGGACTATAGACAAAATACATACACCAAATGGAACACTGTATTTGCAAACTAATACATGCAAAGTCCAGATTTATCAGTCCGATATGTTTTAAACTGTCATGGAAAGTCCATTTAGCATTTAAGCTATGCACTTGCCTGAACTGTCATTTTCTCATGATATCCTCATCTCAGTGGTAAACCACCTTCTAAGTGTTACTGGATGTCTGGCCCGCTATGATCTGGACTTGGCTCCTACTGTGAAGAACTTCCTTTATAGACTGTTTTTCATTAGTGATGCCTATTACCATCCAGGAAGAGTGGGCACTCAAAGATATAGACTGTAATACGATCCAATGACTAACACAGATGGCGGTTCCACTTAAGGTGGCCTTGACTTTTGGTTTCGCCCAGAAGACGAAAAGGTAATGTCATTATTACCATATACAACTCCTCGAAATGAACATAAAGTTCATTGGGAAATAATTGGATCTCAACAGAAATTATGAATTTGAGCAGAGGTCTGGAAAACTGACACAGACCCCCGACTGGTCTTGTTGCTGCTTTGCCTCAATTGATTCATAGCCAAATTACACATTCAAACCTCTTGAATAATTCTACTGTTTCCATGCTGTCTGTAATTACATACAATCATTTTATCATTAGCAGGTCATTCACCCAGTTGGAATAAAAAACCCTGTCAAGCCAACACAAACCTGAGTTCCATAACCCAGATGCTAGGAAATACAAGGACCTTCCTTTGTCCAGGTAAAGCAATACCACTGTCCGAGTGCGAGTGTTTCGGTCTGATGTGATAATGTATCTACCGGCTTGGCTAAAAGGGCATTCAGGAATCAAAATATGGAAAATTATTTCCTTACATATTGTTTTGTCTCATTTACTAGAGTTGAGTTGAGTTCCAGAAC
This sequence comes from Hippichthys cyanospilos, assembly GCF_059441005.1. Taxonomy (NCBI): domain Eukaryota; kingdom Metazoa; phylum Chordata; class Actinopteri; order Syngnathiformes; family Syngnathidae; genus Hippichthys; species Hippichthys cyanospilos. The sequence continues at coordinate 8,700,413 of NC_142376.1, forward strand.
TGATATTACAGACACTATTATTAAAAACTTGGATTATTTTGCAGAATTTTTTAATGCAGGAAGAACCTGGTGATTTGAGTCTTCCGCTGTTTTTTTTTTTCTTTATTTAAGTAATCACAATATAGCTCCAAGTTCATCCTCAGGAAAGTTTTGTTGACAATGGCACTTGATACTGTTGGGCTTCCCGTAAGCAGCCATTTTAAAAGTGACTCCAAGGGAATGAACGGTAACCTTTTGGATGGATTGTACTCATTGGAGGACGTATTCATTTTACAAAATATTTACAAAGAAAACTGTGAGCTGTCAAAATCATCCGGGCCTTGTCCGGGAGTGTGATCTTAGGGTTAGGATTTGAGTTCAGTACGTTATGGCCTTCTCTAATCTTCCAAGACCATGCATATTAAACATTCATAAGACAGAGAAGACCAGACCGACAGACATATTATGTACACATATTGTACATACAATATACTGTAGATGTTTGATTTATTTTGTCTTTTTTCTTTTTTTGGAATATTAAGTTGGTGTGGATGGGAAAAAAAGTCAACCAAGTAGGGTAATTAGGCTTTAAAAATAGGTCAACTAAAATATCTTCCACAGAACTCTGCCTTAACGTTTATTTCGCGATTTTCGACATGGGCATTTCTTGCAAGTGTTGCAATGGTGGTAGGGAAAAAAGACTGCCCCCCAAAACAGCAGTTATAACAAATTTGGGATCATTTCTAATAAAAATAAATAAATAAATAAAGTAATGTTCAACGGTTGCAAACCGGAAGATGCATACCAAACCAGTACTTCAGAGGGGGAAAAACACGGTATGCAAAGACTGTCTTGAGATCTTGCTCCAGTGCTTAAAATTACAGAATTAGTACTTAAATGGCTTTCACTAAAGACAGTACTAGAACATGGGAGCTTCTCAAAATAAAGGAAATAACTTCTCAAAAAATAAAACTAGGACTGTATTATTCGAGAAGCTAACATGTTGCTACAGTCTATATTGGCTTGGTTTTTATGTGTTCAAATTTTAACCAGTAGGTGGTAGTCAAGCTCAAAATGTGCCCAGTCTGCTTGCTAAGAAAAAGAAAAGAAGCAGAAAAGGAAGTTACCGACCTCAAAGTAGCTAACAGGCAACTCCACTCTCAAGGAATATTGTTGAAGCATCTTTTGTAAGTGACTTTGGGGACACTATTACATGTTTATTGTACATTAAACATTATACACGTGTGAACTAAATTGTAGTTATTGTTTGTTGACCTTCAATGGTAATGCTTATCATGAATGCTGACCTGTAAAATTTTTAGCTGTCTAAAAATCAGAACTACAGATGAAAATAAACGATTTGTTGTTTATATCAACTGAATGACTTAAAAAAAAAAAATAAAAAAAATTGAAGCGGACTGGTGGGGAGACGATATGACACCCAGAGGTAAACATGCTCTTCTCTGAATCTGAAGCTGTTTGTAGCATAACAAATCACTGAATGAAACACAAATGTGCATCAGTAACATTAAGAGAAGACACTTACAGGAGGTCCTCTTGGTCCAATGATTGACAGACCTGGTTCTCCTGGGGCTCCCTGGAGGACAAAACATTGTTACACTGTGAGACACAGAAGCTGGACTAAACCCCTTAAAATGTTTAAGCCTTGTGCAGTATTATGTCCACTCGAATTGTTCCACGTCATTCTCGCAGTATTTTAGCCAAGGGATGGCACACTCCTGGTGGTGTAACAACTAAGTGGTCATGCAATGATGGGTGAAATTTCAGCTCCCTAGAATCTTCTTTCAATCCGTTCCCTGTGATGTGAATTGACTTTGATTTAAAACTCAAAGGAGTGGACAAAATACTGCACACTGATTGAATATGATATCTTGAGCAACAGAAAACGTAAACGTTTTTTTAATGTGGTAAAATTGAAAAAATATGGAATATTTCTGCCGTATGCAGCTAAAAAAACTGACTTTTGTCTGCCCCTTTCAACAATTTGTATCAGTGCAAAAGCGCCAAGGATGTTACACATATGAAAGTGAGCAACTTGGCTAGTTTCAAGGCAGTAAAGTTTGGAGACTATACAGTATAATACTACCAAATCACAAACATCATTATGAAAAATCAACATCCATTACCCAAGCAACCACTAGCAAATTTTTAGCTGCTCAGTGGTACAGGGGCTTTATATTTCCACGTAAATGTCTATTTTTATAACTCTGAAGCAAAAAGACAGAGATGGAAAGATTACGTTTAAGTCTCGTTTAGATCCAAACAACTTTCTGTGACCACATTAATTTCTCACAATTTCCAGCGCATGAGACAAAGTTGAGATATTGTCTACAGTAAGCACAGGCACACTTGTACAAACATTAGGGTAACTTGCAACTTGCTCTTCCCATCACGTGATGTATAGAGTGAATTAAACTAGTATGGTGAGTGGGTTAAATCTTAAAACTTTGAGAATTTAGTATAGAATCAATCCCCCATGGAATTATAAACGGACGGCAATCACAGATAGTTTTCTTTGAAAATGAACATTTAATTTGCCTTTTTCTAAAACTGAATATCCATCTGCTGTCATCTCTCTATTTTTTTTTATCTATAATGTGATGCCATATGCTTTTTTTCTCAAGCCGCTTTAGTTCTTCCCAGGCCAGCTCCAGTTCTATATGGTCTACATTGACTTTACATTGTCCCTGATTTCTTGCAATCTTGATACATCACAAAGAATGTGGTTGAACATTTAAATATTTTGCTAGCCTAATGTCTATCACGGTTCATTTGGTAAAATCGGAGGAGGTCAAAACTTTTCTTTACAGATTAATTTCAGGCACATAAACAATGGTGAAAAAACTGAAGAAAGTACTGCAGTACAGGAGGAAATTAAGCTAACTAGCAGCATGATGGAAGAGAATATAATCATAATAATATACGATATTAACTATCTTGATTAAATGAGGGTGCATGTTTATTGCTACAGGTGTTTCTCATGCATCCCCTATATGTGGAATACTGTACGTGCAGTTTCACATGGCAAAAGAACATCAACAAAAGAATCTTGTTTCCATTTTAAATATACCGGCACTTCCATTGTCAGGCGGGATTTTCTGCGATCAACAAAATTATATAATCACCCAGAAATAAGTAATGGTAAGTTTTAAAAAAAATAGAGTGAGTAATAATGGAAAAACAGTCTATGAAGGTGTCTTCATTTATTTTTAATCAATTATAAAATCATCTAGGTCACACACAAAATGAAATAAAAATTGAGGAATGCCCAAAAATTTGCAAAAATATTTTCTAGTTCAATGCGATATGTTTTTCAAGAAGGGGACTGAAGAATTCCAGTCTGACTTGCAAAAAAGTAGAATTATGGATATTGCGCCCCCCTCGCTCCAACCCTGGTATCAAATAATCCACAGGCATTTGTCCATGCATAATCAAAGTCAACAAGTCTAGATTGATATGTAAATGTCCTTCAGAGGTTCTACAGTAAGATAGAGTAATGGGAACAGGCCACGTTGTCAAATTGTGGCTAGAAAATTCAAAGCAAAGCGTGATGCCTTCAAGATGACATTATTTTCCAGAGATGACCATAAATATTCATTTGAACCAACGCATATGCCATTCCTCATAGCCAGTACTAAACGCAGAGAATATCACTGTCATTTATTTCTCCAAATCCAAAAATTATGCGAGATCTCAGGTTAAAAAAAGCATATACAGTACGTGATGTCTTTTCACAAAACCAGTCGTATGTTACAGAGATCAGTTTTGAGTTATTGACGTAAATTCTAATTTTGGTCCAGAAAAACAACTTCCTTCTTGACTCGTCTTGACTTTCATTTCCCAGCAGCCAAAAGATTCAAATTGTAAAAGAAGTGTATGAAAATAACGGACTAGAGTATGATGCCCAGCGTTGCTATGGACTTTTATAAATCAACAAGCTAGCTAGCGCGTCACTGTGCAGTTGTCGACAAACGAGCCGGAATTCCTTGTCTCAAAAGTCATTCGACTATGAGTTATATATGTGGTTAAAGGAACCAACAAACACCATGATGTGACCTTCCAGAACAACATTGAACAGAAGATAGACCGACTTACAGCCGTGTGAAATATATTTATCAACACAGCTGGATGTGCAATATGTGACATAACTGTACATGCATGTGAGGTAAGTGATACAAGATGCAATGTTTATCGTTAACAAAGTTGAAAAAAAAGATTGAAGTTTGCATTTGATCAATCTCATGATGTTCTATAGACTATGCTACGTTTGTCTGCATTTGTTGACGTTATTGCATGCAAAGCAGACGTTTTGCACATTAAATTTTAAGCAAATTATATTTGTTAAATGCTAGCGAAAATAAAAGCAAAACTTGTCTTGAATTTTAAGCGTCATTTTTTATTTATTTTCTTGAAAAAATTTTTTCAAAATTTGAAAATGTATATTTTTGAAGGGGAAAAAATTGGAAATGTTAATTTTTGAGGAAAAATTGCCCAAAACTAGGACATCTCTTTTATTTTTTTTCCTTCAGTTATTCAAGATTTTGCTAACTTAAAGACAGTAGAAAATGTTGACCCTGCAGCAGGTGGCAAGATGTCAAAGCCAAGCTAGCAAATGACATTTAAGTTTGACAGCCACAAAAATATCTAATGGCCTAAACTTACCTTCTCCCCTGCTTGTCCTTTAAAGCCCTGCGATCAAACACAGCAGTCACATGCAAAAAGGTGTGAAGAAAGACACAGGAGAGAGAGGAACCAGTGTTAGAGACATGGAGAGGGTTTAGGTCATGAAAATAAATTAAGGACTAGTAATGTATGAAAAGGGGATGTGTGAGGTTGAAGTGAGGGGGTCTCATTTGGACAAATACAGTATGAATTTAACTCAAGAAGAAATTATAGGATATTTTATGAAGCGTTCAAATTTAATGGAAACATGGGCATCCCATTTGGAATTTGTTTCTATTCCAGTAGAATTATATTCTCTATATATATATATATATATATATATATATATATATATATATATATATATATATATATATATATATATATATATATATATATATATAGCAATTTTAGAAGCAATCTGTTATGTCTAACAGATAAAGTTTGCAAAGTCTTCACAACATTCCTTCCTTCCGTTTTTCACTTATTTTCTCTCCTTCCTTCCATCCCGACCAGCTGTGCCATCAAGCTAGATAAAGGCGTTAGGCCAAAAGCATATCGGCATTTCTGTGATTGACATGACGCCGGCCAATAGCATCTCCGTGAGTGAGACCGGGTGACCTTAATCGACCAATAGCATATGGCATCTCCGTGACTGACTCCGTGACTGACACCGTGACTGAGACAGTGACTGTGACGTTGTAAGAGCAATAGCGTTCACGTTACTGTCGCAAGCGTCAACTGCTGATTTTGATGACGCAGCTAAGCGAAAATATATTTGCATATACAATGGCCGGCTTGTCGGATTGTTCGTAAGACGAAAGGTTTGCTCGTGAGTGGGGGACAAAAATCTCCGTGGTCCACGCTCGTAAATCGAATTGTTCGTAAAACAGGGTGTTCGTAAACCGGGGGCCGACTGTACTGCCTTTGTCACCCTGACCAATGTAAATTAAGGAGCATGGATCAGTATCAAAGTTAGAGTGAAGACAAGGCAACACCCAAACATAATTTGACATTTGGACTTGCCAACTCTTCAGTTTTTGAGCCATTGTATAAATATTGGGTATGACAGAACTAAATTAATACAATTACACGACTCGTTACTTTGGAAAATAAAAGCCAATCACATTGTTTGAGTTTGTTTGAGTCCCAATGCCATAAAATCAATTAAAGGACCAACCAACATAATTTGCATTAAGATTGCATTGCCAAGTAGCCGTGCCGCATCATACTAATGGTTAAGCGCCGTTAGCGCATGCTCAAAACTGAGATTAAAATAATCCATTTGCTCTACATAATCACTGTACATATAAAATTCCATTCCAACACTTGAAGGACTCTTATTGAGAACATGATTAAAATATAAAAATGATCAACAATGCCATACCATTCTTTGGATAAAATTAAAACAAGCCTTTTTTCTCATATTACTTCCACACATCCATTCATTTTTTTTTTTACAAGGCCTGTTCTTGCAAAAAGACTGCCGACATTTAGACAAACAGCCACACACCCATATTCACTCCTATGGACTATTTAAAGTCCTACATTAAATAAAACGTTTTTGGAATGTGGGAGAAAGTTGGAATACCCAGACAAAAACTAACAAGTGGCCAAACTACACAGGACAACCAAAGCCAGGAATCAAACCCAGAACTTCTAATCTCGAAGGCAGTTGTGGCCAACTATTACACAATTCCACTCCACTCATAATAATAAAGTATACATATTTTGGAAAAAGATCTATCCAGTCATTTTTCTTTCCAAGATTAAAGTCACATGAGTCCAAACCGTTAGCAGGGGTGACAAAATCAATCAATTGTATGGAGAGGCAAAAATCAAAGCTTACTTCAAATCGCTGACAAAGCAAAGCTTGCACCAACATGGAAATCCAAAATAAATAGTTAAACCTCTAGCATGAACCCTTGTGCAGTATTTTGCCTAATCCTTTGATCTTTACATCTAAGGCATTTCACATCAAAGGGAAAGCAATGAAAGAACACACTAGGGAGCTGAAATTTCACCCAGATGCTGACAACATGTCGAAGTTGAACATGGAACAACCACTTTGGTAACACACTAGCAGTAATGTGCCACCCCTTTGAAATAATACTTTTAGAATGATGTGGAAAAAAATGACCCAAAAATGATCAAAATACTGTAGTTTTAAAGATGAATACATAACTATCAAGTATTTCAAACATGATAGGCATGCTGCAGAGTCCAAAATGTATCCCCCCCGATCGCTACACTGGTCATCACAAATAACAGCCGTTCCCAAAGATAAAATGTGGTCAAGCTTCATGTACACAGAGCTATAAAATGACCACTTGTCTCCCATTGTTTTGATAAGGCAGCTGTTGTATTGCATCATGGGATTTGTAGTTTTGCTTGACATGGCACGACTAAAAGTTATCGTGGAGTGTGATGGGAGTGTTATGGCGTCTCCCAGGATATTTTGCTGTCTTTCATGTGTTATTTTTAACAGACGTGATGTCATTGTTGTAGCGGCGCCTTTTTTAGTTGTATACAGTTCAATTCTTGCCGGTTTTTGAGGGTGCATTGCGTTGAAATGTGGCATAAACAAGAATCTAGTCTCTTAAAGCATTTGCAGAGTGAGTTAGATTCACAAGTTTTTCAGGTTTGCATTCAGGACAAATCGTATTCCAATAATCAAAATAGGAACTATTGTTTCAAAGAGAAGAGCTGTTTTTGTGAAAGCCTGTCCAAAGGTGCAGATATAATCTATCGAATAATATATATCTATAATATAATAATAATGATCTAATAAAAGATCAAATATGAGAGTACAATAAACACAAAACTACCCTCAAAGAGTACAAATAATTTTATTACCTGAAACAGGTAATTTCATCAGACCACTCAAAAAAGCAGGGTAATATACAGTACGCTGCAAAAAGTGCCAGACTAAAAAAGATATTTTCTTCTGTTTTTTTCTTGCCGAGAAAACCTTTTAAGGCATTTTTTCTAAGCGTTTCAAGAACAACTTGAGTGCAAAAAAAGTCAGAAATCCTTAATTTAAGCAAGCTGCAAATCAAATTCAAATTCAATACTTCTCAATATTAAGTCAAATTTAAGAAGTAATTCCTGTTTTTCCTGTAATTTAATTTCCTGTAATTCCCTTTCTTTTTTTTTTTTCAAATGTAGCTCAACATAAGTGTTTTTTTTTTTCTCATTTCAGCCTTGAGTTATGCAAATTGTCCTAATACACTATAAAATGTAAAGAATATTTTCTCAATCATTAAAAAAGTTCAGGCCAGTTTTGCTGGATTCAAGCAAACCTTTCTAAGATGCATTTTCTTAAATTAGTCATGTAATATAATTTAATGATAACTAGACCTACGATTATATTTAAAACATACCGTTGGTCGTTAAGAACACATTTATTTGCAAGGTTTTTAAATTTATAATCATTTAATTTATTGATTTTTAATTAAAAAAAAAACAAGACGTCTAAATCTTACATATTGTCCCTTTAAAACAAGCCAACCCAAAATAATGATTTTATTAATTAAATAAAACAATGACTAGAATACTCATGATTTAAGGAAACATAATTTTAATCCGCAATTTGTGTAAATCTCATCCTTTTAATATCATTGTTTTTGCTCGCTAATCCTAAACTAAAGAAAAACACTTGGAAAAAAAATTGAGTTTTCAAGATAATTTAGCAAAGAAATCAAAACAAGCAAATGTTAGATTTAACACCTTGAAATAAGCATTTTTTTTTTAGATTTTGAACAGCCTATTTTTCCTTTTAGACAAAAAAAATCAACACAGTTAACATCATACGCCTTTTTCTTACTTAAAATGGACTTTTTGCAGTATAAGTTGTTAAAAAAATCCTTCTTTTATTGACCAGCATTTTCTTTCATCGCAATAAGGATTTCAAACCACAGTATGCCACTAGAAACAAATCAATCAAATGCTGAAAGAAGAAGAGTGAGGGAGCGTGGTCTGTTATGATTAGTTGCTCTATAAATAAACTTGGTTGTGTCACATACACACATGGCGGGTCACTCTGCTCAGACTTTGTGGAGTCATAGATGTCATCACAACTGGGCCACACACACATGCATCGCTGGAGCCCGGTCGCACGCTCATAAAACACATCTTATTGGCTTTAGTTTACAAATGATTGGCCGATCTCAAGTTTTGAAAATCAATTGCTCTCTTCATCCATGCAATGCTAATGGTTTGGGGTATCCTGAAAAGTGATGATTTTGGAAAAGGGGGATTCCTCCCCATGCCAGTAATATACATGTGAATGTGTGTGGAATATATAAAACAAAAAAAAGAAAAAAAAAAGAAAAATGTCACAGGAGTCGCCAATGCTGGTTTCTCCAAGAAAATATTTGAAAGCCCGTGCTCAACTTAGTACATTCTTTTATTAAATATTGTAGTTTTTCTGATAAATCTTTTCATTTTCTTGACAGACAATACGCTGTCAATATCTGGAAATAGGTGACGGTCAAAAGTCTGGTTTCTGATGTCAACGTCACGATCCGAATGACAAAACTTTGCATAGTGCATTTAAAGGTTAGTTTGTTCCAGAATTGACTGCAATTTGCGACCTATTATTCTAGGCCAGGCCATAGGGCTGCACAATTTTGTCCAAAATAATAATCACGATTAAATTAGAATGGATTAATGAATAAATAAAGTAAATAATAACTTACTTGCTGAGTGCAAACCAATGAAAAAAATGAATCCTACTTAGAACCAAGATCGTTATTTACATTTATGCAAATTTTAATCAATTAGTAGTCAAAATGTCATTTTCAATTGACTGTATCAATTAGGAATCAGGAAAACCGTCTTCACACAATAGAGTTACATGACAAAAAAAGTGTTCGTTTTTTTTTAATACTCAGTTCTATTACTTTAATCAGATTTAGATACAAAAAAACCCCATTTTAACTGTGTATGAAATTTCCTATCAAGAATTCCCTTTTTTTTACAGGTGCATACGCGGCACTTTATATTAATATTATAATTGTGTGGAAATCTATTTTTAGCTTTGAACCTGCATATACCTAAATGATTTTGAATAAAGAGCAACTTTGAAGCGATCGCTATCCATGCATGCAAATGCAGACACACAAAAGACAAATGTTAAAAAAAGACAAGTTACCGGAAAGCCTGGTCGTCCAGGTGGACCCTGAAAAAGGAGTGAGAGAAATGATGGTACAAAAAAAAGGAAGAGTAAATCATACACATGAAGTAAACATTATGAAAAATATCTCGATGCACTGACACAGACCAAAATAACTCATCTAAAAGACTAACGCTCATTATTAAAAAAAAAAAAAAAAAATCCGTCTCAGTTTGACATGCAATAGAGACAACATTCCGGTATTTTGTTCCCTTATGATTAAATTCAAGAACAGAATACTTGATTTCATTACAAAGTCACATGCAAGGATCGGTTTTGTGTCAAAGCATGCACCATTTTTCTCAATGCCCCTATGCGGCTGCACAACGAGCCCTTAACTCATACTGACGCCAGAACACTTGAATATATTCTCAGTTGGGATACATCCCACATCAGCAAAATAGCCTCCGACAAAAGAAGCTTGAATACAACGGCCTTCAATGCTTTCCACGCTGTGCACTGACAAGTGGTTATTCTTTCCCAGCAGAACACTAATCAGTGCTTTTTATACAAACAGGTCCAAAAGGGAAGGATGTAAGGCTAATTGGAGGGAAGTCAAAACAGGAACTCTCGACGAGTTCCGAAAAGCTACTCCAGCGACGATGGCTCACTGAGGAAAGTGATAGCAGCTTGGGATTTTATCTTGATGTATATGTATGGACATGTGTGTCTATGGATGAAAGTTTTGTTGAGTAAAATTTTCCATTAACTTTGGGGGAAAGTTAGGTGAAAGATTTTCTGTTGGTATTTGTTTTCTGTGTATTGTAACGGGGTTTTCTGTAATTTTCTGTTTTGGGCTTTTGGTGTTTTTTAATTGCGTTTTCAAGTTGTGGGGTTTTGTTCATGTGTTATAAGTTCATGTTTCGTTCTCCTTTATGTCTGTATTCATCATTGTGATTGTATCCACCTGTCTGTGTTAACTTCCTTTATGTTGGCCAATCAGCTGCCTCTTCCAATTGTTTCTTGTCCAGGTGCTCCTTGTGTCTTGTTAGTTTTGAGTGTATTTAGTTTACTATTTACTTTCAGTTCTTGTTGGCTCATTGTTCAATGTGTTGCTTGTGGAAGCGTCATCTAAATTTTTGCCAGTTCTTTGTCGTCCTTTTTTGATTTTCCCGTACGAAGTTTATTTCTGGATTTTGGTGTTGCTTTTTATGCACTTTCGGAACTTGTTTTTCCATTTTTATATTAAGTTATGATTTCAAGCACATGTCTGCACATGTCCACACCTTTCACCACCTTCCTCGATGCTTCGACATAACCATTGTATAATTCAAAATATATACTGCACATTGTCAGATTTTATCTTCCTCTAATTGTTAGTAAAAAAAACTCAATTTCTTGCAATGACATAGCATTGCACACCAAGGATACTACTTCCAACAAAATAGGTTGAAAAAAACTACGGGAAAATGACTCAATATACAATGACGAACTTTGTCCATACAATGTGTGTAAAGTACAAAAATAAGATTGAATCATTTGCTCTACCAATCATAACAGTTTTGCGTTGAATTTACTCTATTTGGTTTTGTCAAGTGGCTGCATGAAATACATAAACAGAAGGCAGAAAATAAATAGAAAAATAAAAAATGAAAATGTCAATTTTTCAGATTTTGTTATGTACAACTACTTGACATAAAATGTAGAACTGTAAAATATTGTTTTCACTAAATGTGCTGTAGAATATAACAAACTTAATACACAAATAAAATAACTTGAACCATATTCCCTCGCTACATCCCGGTTTGGTTATTGTAGCTTCACTCAATCGTGGCTTTTCATTTATGAAACTAACTTTTTCTATTACAGGTTTACGTCACTAATTTTCTTGCAGCATTTCTTCCTTTTCGGTCAAAAAAATAAATAGTGATACTATACTCATTTTTTTCTAACAAAATAAGTAAACGAAAACAAATAAACAAAACTATAAAAAACAACAACAACAACACCGATTACTGCGTTTTTTTTTAACGCACCCCCCACAACAGACGAGGCGATACTATAGAGTATATATATATATATATATATATATATATATATATATATATATATATATATATATATATATATATATTTATACACTGTATATGGCAGAACCTAAATTTTCTGAAATTTCATCCACCCAATAATTGACGATATGATGATAGCAAATTTAAGTGATGTGAATATTTTCACCTTACGATTCAAGTATTCATTCCTTCATAATAATACAAGGTACTGTCAAAAAAACAAAAAAACAAAAACAGCATCATTGTACCTAAGATTTGGGCTCGATCACAATCCAAACAAAAATTTCACACATCAGCCTCATCAATAAATAACGTATCACACACTCAAAAGCCATGTGTTTATGTTGAAATTGCAGAAAGTCGAGGTGCTCTGTAATGTGACTGACGTGATATGTGGTGACCTTCCTCAGAGCCAAAGCCAAAAAGCAGACCAGATTCCAGATAAATGTCATCATATTTACTCGTTGAGCTCATTTTCTAGGTTTATATGATGCTAATGAAATCCTCAAAGAGGGCATACAATATCATGGAAAATTCACTTTCTGGAGTACTTGAATTACCGTATATTCCGCACTATAACGCGCACTGAAAAGTCGTATTTTTTGAAAAAGCTGATGGTGCGCTTTATTATCCGGTGCGCCTTATATATGGATCAATATTGAGATTGGGATTCATAGATGGGGAATGAATTGATAAAGTAAGCTTTACCTGGTTCTTTTGTGTGTTTACAGTTGAACAAGTTTGCTCATATTGACATTGAGTTATTATGCTATTGAGAGTTTAGAGTTATTATTTGATTTATTATTGTTATTACTTTGAGTATTACTGTATTGTGATTGAAAACGTTTCAAAATATATATACATATATATATACATATATATACAAATTAATTGAGGGTGCGCCTTATAATCCGGTGCGCCTTATATATGGAAAAGGTCTTAAATTATGTCATTAGTTGAGGGCGCGCCTTATAATCCAGTGCGCCTTATAGTGCAGAAAATACGGTACCTGAATAAAGAGAACGACATGTTGTGTATTTGATCAAAACGCTCAACTTTGACGTAACAAGTCTGCTAGTAAAACATTTAGCAAAACACCATAAATGAGCAAATAATACTACTATTGATGTTTGCAATGTTATAAACCTTTAAGCCACAGGATAAGTGAACAAAAACACTGTAGACAGCTTCAAAAAAAAACAAAAAAACATTCATACCAGGCTATTTATACTCACTGAGCAAAAACAACAATTGCCTCTATTAACCAAGAGGAATTTTTGGTATATGTGTGTTTAAGTATAAAACAATTATACTATAGACGATCACATCAGACATGGTGTGTATTAAAAGTGGCCTGTGACCAAAATGGGACAATACATGATAAATGTGTATAAATTGAATATGATTGCAATTATATTTATAAAGTCAGTTCACCCACACACACACACCCAAACAGAGATATTCTTTACTTTACCCCACATGGATCACACAAGGTGTCGTGTCTACTTACTGGAGGTCCTGTAAAAAAGAGAGAGAAGAAGAAAGCAACATTTAGAATTTATATAAACTATTGTTACATTTAGTCAGGATTCAAAGTAAACAACATCTTCATTTCAGTCATTAACATTGCCATTGTGAGGACCAAATATATGTCGCCAACGTATTCAAATTTTCTAAATATTCGGCCTGTTTTTCTTATCACATAAAAATTCAAATTAAATGAAATATCAGGTGTGTTATGCATACATTGAAGAGCCATAGGGATGAAAATGAACATACGCTAGCACATTTAAACATACATAACCCATGTATTCAATATAATACAATAATAATAATAATTCAAATCAGTTGACACATTTTGACTCAGGTTTTGTTCTGAATACAATCTCTCCTATTGATAATGCTGACATTAATGCTTAATTTCTGTTGATTACATCTCGAGAAATTGATTTAAACATTTGTAGGATAGATATACACACATTTTGAATTACATTCTTGAAAATGTTTTGTGACTAAAAATCTCTGTGGGATGTCAAGGTTAATCAAACAAAAGTGTCATCAACTACTAGGGCACAGAGAAAAAGACTTTGCTTTTCCAGATTTCATTTGACGAACTGTTGCAGATACAGTATACTGTGAAATAATAATAATAAAAAAAATGGCAGTGAAATTAGCCTAAAACAGAAAAAACATAACCAAGTACAACAATGTTGGAAATTCTTAATTTATTGCAATTACACTTCACATGACAAAAACAAAGCCTTTTCCCTGACATCACCTCGTGCCCCCCCAGAGGGTCCCGCCTAACTACTTGAGAAGCACTGTTTTACACTAATATTTAAAAAAAAAAATAGTCCTAAGTCTTACCTGGGATTGAATATTTGGACTTTGTAAAGACATATAAATACGTCTTTGAGATTGAATGAGTTAAACATTCTAAAAACAAATCAATCAAATTGTCTACATAATATAGTTATATATAATATATATGTACTGTATGTATAATCACAAAAAAAAAAACTGTGACTTCAAGGTGTTCTGTTCAAGGTGGTGAGACAAATAAGCATTTTTTTTTGACAGCCCTAATGCTGACTAGTGTCTACCATCAAAGTTTAATTGCATTTTTCAAAATAGCATTGCGAGCCAAAATGTAATATTAGTACATGCCACGGACCTCTGAAATGTGGATGGTGGGCCACAAATGTCTCCCAGGCTGCAGTTTGGACACTTCTGATTATAGTAAATGAAAGCGGGACAAATAACTAATGACGTCCAAGTCGATGACAAACCCAACTGGTGCTAGGGAGGTTTAACTTTTTTGACAGGTCAATAAAGCAACCCTTCAGCTGAGTCAAGTCGATTTCTTCTCATTTTCATAAAATTAAAAAAAAAAAGAAAAAACTGTGGGGAGCAGGAAAGAGACACTTGAGGGGAATAAGGAGCACGCTATCTCTTCTCCAGTTTGGAGTGAGGAGAGGTTGTCAGTCATTCTTACAGTTGCAGTTTTCTGCACGCAAGAGCGGTAAAAACAAACATTACCACAAGATTCCCGCTACATTCTGGGCCTGCCTTCACATCCTGTTGGCCAGAGCCGTTCACACAGGAGACTTGACTCAGAGAATCTTGATCCAAAGGCACGTCGGGAGGCCAAAGACAACAGGGTTCAAATATAGTACAGAACGTGGCGCCTGATGAACAGCTTTGTGCGCAACAAGCAGCGGGCACAACATGAAACAAAATGCAAAGCCATAAACACGCAACAGCGGAGGATGTTGTTTGACTGCACGCATATCATGCATGCTAAGTTTGCCCTCTCCCGGGATTAATGCTGTCTAACTATTGCTAACACCTGTTGTTCCCACTTATGTAAGGGCACCTCTTGGATGTGCCCGGAAATGGAAACCAAATCTTGCACGAAGAAGTTGGCAGAAGCTCGTGAATAATCGCGAAGCTAATATTTGGTTCGTTCGGGTTCGTTCAAACTTTAAAAGATTTTAGCTAACAACTTTCGGTCCTCCCTCCCAAAAATGTCTAGCATTATTGACATTCACCATTAGCTAAATTCGCCTTAGTGTGATATGGGCTTGATTCAGTATGTGCCCTTTAATCTCAGTTTATTTGAGCGTATCTCAAAACTAGCCCAGCTCATTCCAATAATATGGCTCCCGGAATAACCTGTGGAATCTAAACCTAAAACCCGCCATAGACTTGCCATCTTGTTTTCTCGTATTGCCTGCTTCAACAGTTGCTGTTGTAACCACACATCTGAGGTCCGAGTTGACATTATGCTTCTTGACTTCTGGGGTTCACTTACCATTTTGTAGAAAAACATGCCCCAAGTCACACATTTTTGAAGAGGATCATCTCAAGCTGTCTTAAACATGTTTAAGTTTGTTTATTTACCGTTTTTTTGGGGGAGTACACAACTCGGGATGTCCTGATGTCATTACCAATAGCTCAGACTCCATTAGTGTGCTCCATATAGGCTGGCATGATGAACGAAAATGTCGTTCCTACTGATCACATTTTAACAAAGAATGCCATCTCAAATGTGCAGCAACATATTCGTCCCTAGACCAAAATATATGTGGAGAGATTTTCCTGAAGTTGTTGTTTGAGGAGAAAATTTGAAGTTTGAATCTAAGTGTGAAAAAAAGGTCGATCATCAAAACATTTATAAAGGTTGTAATGATGTATAAATAAGTGTGGAAGTGTGGTATTTGTTTTTGTGTTGATAATACACGAATGCACAATATTTAACCAAAATTACTCTTTTTTTTTTTTTTTTTCAGAAAATGACCGCAAAATGGTCAAAATACAAAATACAAGGGTTGAATCTTGCTGCAACCTCGTACCTCTGGTAGCACTTCAAGAACACTCCTTGGATGCCTTTGTGATGTCTGATAAATTAAAAGGATCATGTTAGGTGCTACATAGTTGTGCTAATACTGGGCATTGCAGTGCTCAGCTTTTTTGTTGTTGTTATTGCGGTTTTTTTGGGTTTGTTTTGTTTTTGTGGGGGCTTATCTGGATAGAGTGAGGCTTTACCTTTTTGAACAGACAGCATGGCTCAAAAAGCCTTAGGATGGTTTGCACAGGTGACCCGTTTGATCGTACTTCAGCACATGCCAACATCCATATGGGATGGAGAAGAGCTTTATTTTTACTGGCAGTTGGAGTAGTGACAACTCGTCTAGCTAGTAAAGCCAACAAGGTCACTTGTGTTCAAAAATCATCCAAATATCCTCCTGAAATCAAGTCCTTTTCATTTGTGTCCACTGAGGTGGACATTTGCTTTTGCGCTACGTTTTTAAGGAACGAAGTCCTTGTGTCCTCACTAGAGGACATCCTGGCTGTTTCAATGCCGTCTCGTGTGTTTGGGTGGGATGCAACCGACTGCTGTCTCGCAGAGACAAAATGGACACAAAAACAGATAGAAATGAATGGGCAGGTTTTTTTTTTTTTTTCCAGGTTAAGACCACCAAAAAATCATGGCTGCTAAATGTAAAATTAAGTAATTACACAGCAGCCTTTCACTTCAAAGACGACATTGTAACTTTGCCAGAAAAGGCCCCATTAGCCTGACTAACTCATTATTCTCAAAAATCCTTCGCAGGAGGAGGAAATGGAAAGGAGGAAAGGCATTGATAAAAAACAGCTCCGACTCATTCATTCCTGGACAGAGAACAAGCTTCCTAAAATGATCCGTGGGTGTGAGTGATTTGCATTGTGACCTTGAACGGCAAGTTCTCTCTAGGTCGTCTCCACATGATAGAAATGCTACATTACTCGGTCACATTGTTATTAGTGTTGTCAAATGTATACATTTTCAGTCAATCTCCTTATACTTACCATCTAAGAAAAAGCCCTATTAAACTGTAAAGGATTTTTCACCAATATTTTTTATTGCTGGAAAAAACATGAGTATCTGATTTAAGCTTTAAAATGCAATTCCCAAAACATATCTTTGCGTTTTTTAAGACTCCAATTCCCGCTACTAACTTAGCTAGAGCTAAAACCATTGAGAACTAAAGTAATCAATTACTTCAGTACTTAAGTAAATAAATCAACTGATTAGTTTAGATACTTTGGATGCTACTTAAATACTAAGGTAATCAATTACTTTAGGCAATCAAGTGCTAAAGCAAACTGTTATTTTATGTACTTGGCAATTGATTATTTTAGCACTTTAGTAATAATTCATTACTTTGGTACCTAAAGAATCATTATAGGACTTGATTAATGAAATCTGTTACTTCAGTGCTTAAATTTCTAGAGTGATCAATTCTTCACTTGATTACCTAATCAATTTAATTACATAAATTGATTGAGTTTTTTAGTACTGAACTCATTTAGTACCAGTCATTTTTAGACCCTCCTTTGGCCAAACACTTGGAAAAAAATAAATAAATAAATAAATAATAATATATATATATATATATATATATATATATATATATATATATATATATATATATATATATATATATATATATATAACTTGTAACTGGTAAGGAACGTCTCTTGAAAAAAAAATATTTGGTGATTGAATGAGTTCATAATAATGTCTCTAAATGTGTTAAGAAGGTATCACTTTGGTGTCGTACAATCCAAGAATCCTCACATTTTGTTCCTTAGGTTCCCAAGCATCAGAAAATTCCTTTAAGCCTGGGAAACCAATAGTTTTAACCATGATTAAATAATTAGGTTCAACATAAGTGCCACAGGATGCTGGGTGACATTTTCCTGACTCGCTAATTCACCAAACCACTAGAAATACAAAGTCAGTGTTTTTCATAAGACCGCTGAGCCTGAAGCCCGGGCTACTCTTTCATTAACTTAATGGTGGGGTTGCATTCATTTGCAGTGAGTTCTTCAGGTTTTTCCTTTCAACATTGTGAACTGTCTTAAGGCTTGTTTAAAAAAACACACACACACACACACAAACGAGCTTTGGCTTCATCGTTACAGAGCTCAGTGACAAAACACTCAGTAGGGCTTACATATAAAAAGAAAAAAAATAGGGGGATCAGATGAATTACAATCACTTAATTATTGCCATAAATATTTTTTTAATTACTTTAATTTAATTTTTAATCTCTAACTTTTAGCTTTCTGTAGGCTGATCAGATCTATTTTTTATGCATAGGGTTTTCTTGTACTTGAGTTGGAAAACAAAAGTCAATCACACCTCAGAGTGGACACTGATTGGCTGTCATTTTGTTCGGTATAACTTTATAGGCTTCTGTTATGGGTTGGAAAAAAACCAGGAAAGTTGGTCTGAGGATTGTTACATTTTTACTTAAAAAAACACCCTGATTGATCAAGGTATTCATATGGTATGCATTCTTTGTAAAAAGGAGCTGGCTTACCACAGAAGCAGCTCAAGTTTAGCCTACCACATAAATGCAAAGCACACATTGTGACTGCAGCCACATCAAGCAGTAGCGACTAATGTAGCCAGCCATAGCAAAACTTTTTGCTAAACTAAACATGAGAGCATAATACATTTGAACCTTGAGAACACCTCAAGTTTGAGCAGGTCTGCAAATATCAGGATGGACGTTTTATTTCAATGCTAATTCCTGATCATTTGGCAACTGACAAACAAAAATGGCCTCCTTCCTCCTGAAGGTCAAATGAAGAAAAAAAAAAAACCTCTGGTTGAGAGTTTTTTCAGATTTTTTGTACAGTGAGATTAAAATGAGATTATTAGATCAATTAATTACACATTTTAATATATTAATCTCATTGTTTTTTAATCGCTTGACAGAAATAGAACAGATATACTGTACATGCCTGGTGAATTAAAAAAAACAAAGAATACATAAAAGTGCACAAGAGGAAAGGTGAGCTGAAGACAGAGAGAAGAACTATTTGGAAATCCTCAATGTGGGAGGCAAAAAAAGATAAAAAGATGTCATAACAAAAGACCCACTGGAAAAGACTGCCCATTGGTTGATTTAGATAGGATGCACCCGCTCCCACATCGTAATCCAAGAGGGGCCCCCGCGCTGTTAAATAACCTTCAAAAGTCCAGCGACCTCTGTCCCGAAAAAACTATATGTCATCCAGGTTGAACTTCCTTTGCTCGATGTCATCAGCAAAAGGAAGTAGCAGAATTATGGGAAGTCGATGAGCGAGCAGTGGAAACAGAGAGACAGCATTTGCAATTCATCTGCTCCAGCTTTTAAAATCATCAAGATTGACTCAAACGTATCCGGTGGGTTTTGGAACAATTCCTCTGAAGTTGTGGGTGGGGTAGTGGATGTCTGAGGTGGGAGTTAAAAGTGAGAGGCTGACAGGAGAAGAGTAGTTGTTCTCAACCTTTGTTCAATGATGTACCCCCCCCCCCTGTGAAATACGCTTTCAGCCAAGTACCCCCTAGCCGGTGAAAAGCATTTTTTGGATGAAAAATCCATCCGTGTCTGATTTATGAAACTTTGGAACTACAATTGTAGTGGTTTCTCTAGGTGTGTTTTATTCAGCAACTCCAGAAGATAGAGAGTTTACCATCATCTGTTTTATATTTGTGGATCCTCTGCCGCATCACAAATCAAAATAAAAGCATAGAAAGTCTAGCAAATGAATTGTAGTGGAAATCTAAAACAACAAAATCGCCACTTGAGGGATTTGGATGGTATTTCCAACTCGTGACGGTGTGGAGAAAGGTCCACCACTTTTAAGACTTTATTCAATTAAAATGAATCTTAAAAAGTACCTATAAACATCAGAGATAAAAATAGCTTCAAATTGAGTATGTATAGAAAAAAAACATTGCAAAAATTCTAAAATGCGCTCAGATGGTTTCACAAACACACACGGTTAAAAATCGTTGTGGCTTCCCACATGTGTCTTACTTACATAATCTCTTCCTGGCTAATTGCTATCTATGCCCCCAGGTATGCACATATGTAAATACGCTCTAAAAAGAGTTTGATTAAAAATAACCCAATTAGGGGTCAAACAAGCACTTAGTCAACAGTTGGGTCAATTTAACGCAACCCTTTGAGTTATTTTGAATAAAAAACAAAACAAAACACAAAAGCGCAGAATGCTCAGTCCAATTGACCCCTATTTTGGGTTGGTTCTCTTTTGACCCAGAATTATGTTTTTTTTTTAAGTATCTAATACACAAACACAGCACAACTGTAAATTAATGAGTCATTAAAACAATCTAGCAAAAGGTTGATTTTTCTTTTTCTTAATTTTTTTAATTTATTTACTCTTAATTTGAAAAGAAAGTGCCCCTGTAATGCATTAAAACATTATATTACATTTGCTGAAAACTGCAGACACCCTGTTAAAATCTCACATTATATATATATATATATATATATATATATATATATATATATATATATATATATATATATATATATATATATATATATATATATATATATATAAATTATATAAATTATATATTATTAATATTATTAATTATATAAAATATAATTTTGAATAGTACTAGGTGTTTTCAAGTCATGGTTGGATACAATTTGCATTTTTAACTAAGATACAAAGTTGACACGTTTCAAGTTTAATTTACTTAAAAAAATTAGACCTAAGGCAATTTTTTTTTGAATACATTTGTCTAAGCCATCTTGATGTTTGCTTATTCTGTCGAACTTCCATGTTGTAGCACTAGAAAACTCTTCAAATTTATAGTCCATACACAATGGGATATTTGAATTGCAAACTGGGGACTGAAATCACCTTGCAGCAAGTATACAAGTGCTGTATATTTATATAAAAAAAAACTGCACATTTAGTAATCCATTTTAGAAAACCACTAAGAAGGCAGTATAATGCAAAAAAAAAAAGAAAAAAGAAAGAAAAATACAAAGAGCACCACCTGCTGGACTTCTAAGGGCATCTCTTTTCCAAAGCTATTTTGAAGTGATGCTCTAAAATGTTTTATCTGACCGATACACGTGTTGATGTTGGCAAATCGCGTTTTTTGCGAGCCAACAAAAATGTATTTTGTCATTAATTTATCCGAGACATGACCAGAGCGCTCGCAGGTCCTAAACATTTTACAGCCCCGTGCCCTCGCACTGAATCAATCAACAGTTTTGAGCTCATGATAACATCCTAGTCAGACAGTGAAAGCAATAAAAGGTTGAGCATGTGGCCGTTCCAAAGGGAGCTCTATCCAGGCGCCACTCGCTTCCTGTCAGCCACGCTTTAACAGCAGACTGTGAGCGTCACGGGAGGAAAAGCCCACCTCTGATTGAACCCGAAGGCCGGCACACTACTTTATGCCTTGACAAATGGCATCCCTGCTCCGCTTAACACAACAAATTCACCCGCGCTGTGTTTTGTGCACGGGTTAACACAACAGAAATTCTCGTTTCATAGTTGCCCTTATGCCACTTTTTGTTCATGATGTGCACATATGTACAACAGTAGCCTATTGTTGTTTCCAGAATTCTGATGTTAAGGCCTGATTTCTTAAAGCAGGCGCTAAATTGCGCGCTCACTCCACCAGATTGCGGCATGCTTTGGTGGGTGTTTTCATGTGATTTATTAAGATCTTCCTAAAATCCCAAAAGTGCTAAATTACATGTGCACTCATACTAAAATGCATGCCCCAGTGGCAACAGGTGTAAATTGAATTGAGAAGAGGGCTTTTTGTAAATATATAGTTCTGAAAATTTACACCAGTAATGGGAAAATGAAGCTTAAAATTCGGACCATTGTTTTATTATTTGAGCAGTTAAAACACTTCAAGGGGAAGACTCTAACAGGGTTTCTCCAACCATCACCAAATTTAATTTTGTGTTTTTTAATGCTGTGGCAGAAACCCTAAGTTTTCCTTTCCAAACCAAGAGAAAATAAACTGGAAGATGAAGTAACTTATTGTTAAATTGTGTTGTAACAAATTTTTGCAAAACCTTACTTGCTTTTATTTCATGACATTTTATATGGCTGTGCATCATTTGTAATGCAATTTTCCAAAGCCAGAAATGAAATATGAAGTTACGCAATTTATCTCCCGGATGGGAAGTCCATCCAAATGTTTCTTTTTTTTATTTACAACGATCTAATGCATGGGCCTCCACTAATCCAAACATGGCAACCTAATTAACATTGATTTGTTGAACATGAATCAAGCAGCAAAGTCCACCTGTTTTTTTTTTCCCCCCATCTCAAGGGGCGGCCGTTTTGTAACTGGTTGTTGCCTGAAATGACCCAATCGTTGGATCAGACAACATCCAATCACAACTCACCTGGTTTTTGCGTTAGCTCTTGTGATGTTCACAAGCTAAACTGTGATTGGTTGAACTCTGAGTAACTGTAATTGTATTTACAGGCAATAGTCAGTGAAAAAAATGGCAAAATAAAATGAATAAATAAAAAAAAAAAAGGATGGATTTTTCTGCTTATTTCATATTCTTCAAAAGCATTATCAATAAGAATGTCTTATTTGGAATAGTACGGGTGGGTAGAACATATTGGAAAGAGAGGTTTTGGATTGACTTCCCCTTTAATAAACTATGTGCAAAAATACGTCTTGAGGACAAGAAAGCCAAGTCCCCAGTGATGTGTTGGACTTCACATCAGCGCTCTGCCAAGTTTAAGAATGTGGTGTTGAGAAGATCTTAAGAAGCACTTAAAAGTTTTCATTGCATTACCGGCGAGCAGAATCAGTCTGGCATACTCTACAAGGCATAAAACCAGAAGCTCTGCGAGGGAGAGGAAGAGCCATTACTCCAATAAATGGAAGCTAAGCCAACATTTATACCATCTGGTGTCGAGGTTCGCTACAGTATTTGCTCGACTTTACACCCCACAAACAACATGGTACATGTCTTTCATGTGAAAAGTGGATGACTTAAAGCCCCCAAATATTGCAATTAACCATGAGAGGGATTAAAGCCACGTAAGATGAAATCACCATAAATCTTGTCTTGCACTTAGCTAACTTTAAATGACTATTTGAAGCACAAAGAGGAGCATTGTGATTCATGTGGTCCAATGCTCTGCGGAGGAGCTCATTCTCCTCTCAAAACAGCCAATCAAAATAAGCAGTCATGTCTGATGAAGGATAGTATGTTCACAGCAAAGACAAACAAAATGAAAAGCTCAATCATGCGATGGAATCGGGTTTCATTTGTAGGAGCCCTAAATGAGGAAACCAGGCTTAGCCACAAAAATTTCATTTTTTTCCAGCTTGGCAGAGTTATGACTGACAAGACTTTCTCAGATTTCTTCATCTCAACACCAGTGGCCCCTTCTAGACTTCCATATGTTCTAACCCCATCTTGAACTGACCCCCCCCATAAAAAAGACATCTGATAACAAAAAATCTTAATTCAAATAAAATCTTTATGTACCATGAAATTATAAAGTAGAGATGCCACAATGTATTCATGTGGGGTTTATGAAAAAAACAATTGCATCCTGCTTAGCACAAACCTCCTCATAATTTTAGTTTCAACGATTTTATATGTCATGCTAGGGCTAGGCGAGGGGAAAAAAAAGAAAAAAAAAAATATATATATATATATATATATATATATATATATATATATATATATATATATATATATATGTATATATATGTATTCCTTGAAATTAATATTGTATTTAAATAGGTTATCAATTTCCTTGACTACCAATAACTGGTATTATATCAACCCTGAAAAAAAGCATACTGTTCGATCTCTACCTATTACCCTCCTTAAACTTTGACCCATTTTGTTTATTAAATATTTTCTCGCATGAATTAATAAAAGCGGGTTAAAAGCATTGAAGAATTTGTTGGCGCTAAACATGCAAGTGTGTTCAGTCTGTTGAAGTTAGGATGTTTCTGTAAGCAAGCAGTTAAAAAAAAGTTAAGAAAAAACTAACTTCCAAATACCCTCTTTCTGCATGAATATCTGATTTTATCCGATGTGGCTTATCCTTGATAAAAATGCTTGTTTTTGATTTTTTTTGCTTAATTTTTGCTGCTGCGTTATATAGTCCGGAATTCACTGTAATCTCCTCTCATCCCTAATTATGTGCCCTCAAATATCATACTAACTCAGGCCTTGTCTACAGGTAATCCATCCACATTGCTTGATTGAAAAAAAAGGGTTCAAATCCGCATGATGCGATTTTATTAATTTACAAGCATGCCGAGCCACTAGGCGGCAGTAGTGTTGCCAAATTCTGTCCAATCAGAGAGCAATTCCATCTCTTATCCCTGCATCTTTGGAAATAGAATTGAGTGATTATGTAAAGAGAGTTTTTGAGACCTTGGGCAAACTGGAGACATTCACCACCCGCTTGCAAGAACGTATTGACGTATGTAGGCTACGGCCTTACGTTTTCTTTTTCTGAAATGGTTCAAATTTAAGGTGATAAAATACATAAAACTGGAAACTTGTGCCATTTGTCAACGTCCGGCAGTGGAAAGGAAAAGTGAGTGTGAAGTGGCACTATGCAAAGTAAAACACCCTCATCTGTAAAAGCAAATAGTCTCGACGGTGCGGTTTGAGTCGGAAGCCCCCACGTGAATGTGAGGCACGCTGGGAAAACAGCATGGCGCGCTGTCAACTTTCTTTGGGCCAATAAGCCGGCAGACCGCTTAAACACACATCGGAGCGCCGCCCCGCTGAGGAGGCCATTGAGGAAAGGGCGAGAGAGTGGCCGTCACCTCCGACTCGTCGCTACCTCCTCCCGCGCCGTAAATAAGCCTATTTATGGAAGGGACATCAAATGGCTGGTTAACAGCTCTTGAGCAAACCAACTGTCCCCCACTTTCAGTGGGGCTCGGCTCATCTGTTTTGACTTATTCCCCTCCCCTTTGCTCACTCTTTACTAGCGCAGTGCACTTTCATTCCCAGCTGGGGAAGTCATCGCGCACAGATGCTCTTTGTCATCATCTGCCTTCACACACAAACACGCGTAGACTACTCAGGGGTGAGCCAGAAACAGGTTTGACCCATGTCCTGAAATACTCAGCGAGAGCATGGCTACCTCCAGTTCATTCATGGAGGATAACCCATTCATTGATTAATAAACACCGTTTTGCATGATTTGTGTGTGATTCTTTTTTTCTGTAGGGGAAAGAAATAACACTTTCCTTTTCACATTAAACCTGATATTGTAAGAATAATTGTGTGTAGGTAATCCCATATTTGTTTTTGCAGCTTGTCCATTGGTAGACATGGATATTTTTTGTCAGAGTTATTTGTGAATAAAGTGTGAGGAGACGACATGTCTTCTGCAGCTGTAAGAAGAAAAGCAGGCACCTCGACCTAATCACCACTATGACAATTTAATCAGAGGTACCGTGACCTAATCACAATATGGAACAGTATGGGGTCTGTCGCAATGCTCTTGGGAAAGAAGATAGCAGTGATTGTATGGACTGATAGTGCATGGACTTTGACACACAACCCCCACCATCAGAAACTGATTTTTACTTTACCTTTACCTTTCAGGGCAGCAAGTGGTTTTGTAAATTGGGCCAGCTCTAATGAATAAAAGAGAGTGGACAGAAAATATATCGCTGATGGTAGGAGATCGGTCAACTGTGCACACTTTGTTTGCGCTCCTCACGAGTAAAGAGAGTTCAGTCCCCTTTTCTTCCTTCTTGTTTGTCGCTTATTAAATGTTCCAGGTTGCCTAAACTTGACAAATATAATCAATTTTAAATTAAATTATTGTGATTTTTTTAAGTGTTTTTAAAAAGTCCATTCATTTCTCCAGGATAATGTGTGTGTGTGTGTGTGGGGGGGGGGGGGGGGGGTAAAATTAATTACAACTTGAGCTTTTTTGCATCTTTTTGAGTTGACATACATAACTTTTTGTGTAATATTTTAGGAGTGTATTTAAATGGATTTTTTTTTAATTTAAATGGCACTTATCATGTATTCCACAAATTTTACACATTTATTCGTGTAACATGATTTTTGGGGGATATTTGTATTTTGTCAGAACTGTCTCATACTCAACTCCACTTTCCATTTATAGTCCGGGAACCTATTCTTTGGGTGTCACCTCATGCAGATCAGGTCACTTTATTTTCTTGCTTTTCCACAAAAAAAAAAAAAAAGGCTCCACCCCTCCAACCTTCTGACTAGTTGCAAATTTCTGGAAAAGCCATAGAGCTCCCGCAACATTCTTCTGCTCACCTCAGAGACCTGACACACTAACGTCTTTACAAGACACCAAGCAGCAAAGCAGCAAATTCTGATGTGGGAACGCACCAATCGGAATCCCGCACCAGCTTGGGCTACCAAGAATCTAATCACTTCAACGAAACAACACAACCAACGAAAGTGGCATAGCTGCAAATATGTGGTAACGTTCAAGAATAACAAACACACAAGACAACGTTGTTTACAATGTCAATTAACAAGCATCCTGAGTGATTTAATCCCAAGTGGAAATCTCACATTCACGCAGGACACACCGATGACATGATACCATCCGATCAGTCGGACATCACATACGACACTTGGGAAAACATTCTTCAAGCGCTGGGAATGCTCATCTGGGCCAGGCCTCATCAAACAACTATTTTTTTCCTACTGGTGTAAGAGGATCTAATTACCTGTTAGTTGTAAAGAAAGAGACTGCGCCTCAATTTAACTTGTGCATGTTGTTCTTAACTGTTGCGAGAGTTAAAAGCACAACACCGAGCAAATTTAGATGCACCTGCCCAAACCAAATATGTGCAAAAAAGTTCCTTGGAATCCGGTCCAACAATGACAACCTCAGAACCCCAAATCTATGTCTTCTGGGTAGAAAAGTACGTGGAATACAGTTTACTAGAAAAAAAAGTACAAATACAATATCAAGTCCAAATCAAGAAAATCTATGTAATTTTGTGATTTTAAACTACATGTGGTTTGGACCGGGAAATGTTGTATTTGAAAAGATAGAAGTGCATCGTCTTAAAATGACAACAAACACGGAATTTTATTAAAGCCATTGCATCTTAACCTTTTGAACTAAACTGTAACATTGAATTATTGAATTATATATATGAATCAAATGACTGTAAATCATTAATCATTTGTTTCAAATCACCTTTGTGAAAATTGTGGTGCACCCTTAATAATAATAAGTATTGCATTTTTAAACATTTTTAACTCATTCAGTGCCATTGACGGCTATAGACGTCAAAGGTCTATTTTAACTAGACAGCTAGATAATAAAAAATCAATATTAGTACTACTAATACTGTAATACTAATACTGTAAATACTTTGGGATGGAATGTGTAAACTATGAAAAACATCCAGTTATCCATCAAAGTTTAGTTAACCCTTGTGGCATTATTTTACAAATTATGGAAATTCCTTTTGATTTTTTTTTCATGATATCAGAAGAGAATCAATGGGGGAATAAAACACAAGGGAGCTGAAATTTCCAGCAGATGATTAAAACATGTATAATTTCAAAATGCAACAGTTCTGACATTTCCATTTGATTGCAGCTGCAGGTGCGAGATTTTGTGTACAAAAATAACCATTGTCCAAGATTTGGACCATTTTTTTAGAGGCAGTTTAATAAGATTTATTGCATTGATTTTCCAGCGATTTTTGCAACATTACATTGAGCGGCAGTCAAAGTATTTCAGCAAACAGAAAATTCTTTGTTGACTCGTGTTTCACTTCAAGACAGTAGGTGGCGATAGACACTAGTTAATGGCTATGTCTTAAAGTATCATCATCACGTCACAGACTACAAGGACAAACCGTACTATTTTACAGTTTTTTGTGGGTGTTAATAAATTTAACCTACGGATAAAACTGATGCCACTGAACAATTTGAATGGTTAAAGGAAAAACAATATTAATGAACAACTTTAATTATCACGCAGTAAAAAGCATTTACAAAATTCGTAAAAAAAATGCAATGTGTATAGTTTGCAAAGTGTGTGCATAACATTTCAATATGACAAGAGCCCGTACTATAAAGCAGACAATTTTTGCTTGGCAAAATCATTTTTGCTTCCCTCTTTCGAATACAAAACTTGCGGCTCAACATCGGCGCCGTTTTCGGCACACATCTTCTCCTGTATTCCAGGTTGTAGGTTTCATCTTTCAGCATTCCTCAATCCTTTCACAAAGCCAAATATGCGGAGCGCACTTCCAGCAACCAAATATAAACACAGTGTAGTGTCTGCAGAAATTCAAGAACAGTGGGATATATACACTTCGGAAGCACACGAAGTCCCCCTAAGTGCCAATACGCAAGGTAGTAAAGCACAAAGTCAGCTATTCAATCCACAAACCTTTCATTATATTTCTGTCATCAACAGGTAAGTTGTGTCAGAAGTGAAAACCTATTGAAAAACTACTTGGCCGTCCAATGTAGAAGGGAGACATCCATCAATGTCGCCGCGGCAAATAAACGTTTCCCGCCTCATGTTGGCGTTGATGTTAAATGTGGGCAAACGAGAGACCAAAACATTTCCTAGTTACTGGAGGAGAAGACATTTTTACAGGCAGACATAATATTATTCACGCTCTTCTGACCGGCTCCGCCGTGATCGAGAGCAGATGGCCGTCCGTTATTTAGCGTCCGGCAAGCTACATTTTCACAAATTTCACTAATCGGTCATTTGACACTTTTCGGTGCAGTCAGACGTAACTTACTTTCACACTCATTTGAAAGAAAAACAACTGTGTGTGCTGATGGTTTTGGTTTTATTCAATCAGGGTGTGTGGTTCAAAAATGAGAAAGTACCATATTTTACGCACTAGAAGGCGCACCTACGAGCCTTAATTTTTTAAAAAAAGCTGATGGTGAGCCTTATAATCTGCTGCGCCTTATATATGGATCAATTTTGAGATTGGGATTCGTAGATGGGGAATGAACTGATAAAATAAGCTTCACCTGATTCTTTTGTGTGTTTACAGTTGAACAAGGTTGCTCATATTGACATTGAGTTATTATGCTATTGAGAGTTTAGAGTTATTATTTGAGTTATTATTGTTATTACTTTGAGTTTTACAATATTGTGATTGCACTGGAGGAAAACTAGAATTGAATAGAATTAAATAGAATAGAATTCAATGCCTTTATTGTCACTGTGTAGCAGGCATATGACAAAATTAGGAGTGCTGCTTCGATTGGTTTATATGAAATAAATAGAACATATTAAAAAATAATTTAAAAAATAAAAAAAGAAATAAAAATTATAGAAAATAAAAAAAAAAAAATACTTGTTTCACACCGTGAATTTTTTTTATTTTCAGTGCGTTTTTGAAAAAATTGATATTCAGCATACTGTGCTCAGTATTTTATCTAAAATTGGAGCAATGTTGCCATCTACTGTTGATTGTGCATTACTAAAGTTGTTTTCTAAGATTGAACTTTACAGCGGAGGAATATCAAATGCTCCTGGGTCCAACATGATATATTTTTAAACGTTTTTTCCTAGGTTGGAATGCTTGTACAATATTAAATAAAAAAATATATACCAAAAGTTTTTGGTGGAAAAGGTCATTTATTGGTTGATTTAAAGTATTCATTTATTTTAAAATGTATTTATTCCTTAATTTTATCGAATACACGCACGTTCAAAACAAGCTCCGCCGATCATGTCGTCAGGCTGTACAAAATTGCTAGTTAGGCCCGACCGATTAATCAACTAGCAGATTAAATGGATTAATTATGATTCTTCAAGCATTGACCAAATATATTTTTAACTTTATGAACTCTAAATACTTACAGCAGCTGTAGACTAGTGAAACTGTTGTGATTATCAGAATATGATTGCTATTTCTGTAAATATGGGTGGTATCATATGAAAGACTGATTTCCAATCCATACTTTGAATTGCATGTAGGTGATATCTGTGTTGTAAGTGTGAAGACACTGCCATCCAATGGTCACAGTTGTCACTACAGTGCTAAAATGCCTTCTATTAGATAATCATTAGTCATGGGTGTCAGCTACCCTCCATAAAAAAAAAAAAAAAAAACGTATCTGACGAGAATTGCATTATTTATTAATGTTATTACTATTAAAAGGCGAAAACTCTCGTTCATGGCACTGAAAGAGTTCATTGTGGCTCGGAATGTGTTTTGTGAGCCGAAAAGACAACTTTTGTTTCTAACAATATATTTAGTATTGACCCCCGCTACCTGCAGGAAATCGGTATCCATCTCTAGCTCGGTCGGGCCCTAATCAGAAATAGGCAGAAATCCAAATGTTAACAAGGTTGATGACATGATTGGACTCCAGAGAACTTAAACCTAAAAAAAAAAGCCAAATAGTCGTGTGGTTGGGTTGTGGTACCTCTTGACCCACCGAATCAAGCTGCCTTAATTACACTTGAACCCTAAAGGTGCTAGATGACCTTCTGCAAATAAACTACTGCAATTTTAACCATCATGACTACTGCTTTTAAGGAGCTGGTCCAAGCTTAAGAATCAAGAAAAAAAAATCATGATTTGAGACTCTGAACCAAAAAAATGCAGATGAAATGTGCTGTTTCTGGCAGGCAGCCCGGCTCTGTTAACATAAGAGTGCGCTCCCTTTTGGTTGGTTAAATTGCTTCGATACCCACAGGATGTCTGGAGTAAAGTATCACCGTCTCGCACGGTGTGTGTGCGCGCACATGTGCATCTACTGTATCTGTGTATTTGCGAATGCACATTTGTCAGTTCATAAATTCCTGTCAATCAAGATAATTCACAGGTTATTACATGTTTCGTATGAATAGATCATAATTATACAACCTGTTTGACAAGGACATTTAACATTAATAAGAAATAATTAAATTTTGCATGTGCAAACATGTGTTTTTTTTTTTTTTTTTTTGAGGTGGGGGGCTTCTCTCACTTCTTCCCACAGTCTCAATGTACAGTATGCAGGAAGGTTATTTCAAGAGTCGGTAGTGAAGCTGTAGGCGTGAATGTGAGTGTGAATTACCTCTCACCCAAAGCGGCCGTTTACACAGGAGTGTTGTAAAATGTGAAAATATTCTTTCGAGTCATTTTGATTGTCTGTGTACAGTAAAGACAATAGTGACGTTTTTAGACAAACGAAAATGGCTTTTGAAAGTAGGTTTAAAAAATTGAGGTCCATAAAAATACTTCTCCTGTTAAGATGCTGAAAATGGGTCATATTTGATTGGAAACACCTTCAAATTCAAATGGCGTCAAACATTTTAAGATGTTACCTTTTGAAAAGGCGCAGATGTGATTTGAAAGCCATTCATGATATAGAAAATAAAGAATTAACCATGACTGAGAAAAAAAACAAGACGTGCAAAGCTGTCTTTTTGTTAAGGCGGGACGAGGGAGGACCCAAGAGCACGCACGCACTGGTAAGGGCAATGGCAGAGTGTTTATTGAACAGAAGGTGCGGGTAGTCGTGGGAGCTGACGGGAGCGTGGCACAGACGTCTGGGGGGTTCTGGAGTCGGGAGAGCTGGGGTTTGGCTGGGAGTCGGGCAAAGGGAGCGAGACGGGAGGGGGGCTCGGGCATACAGGTAAAGACGGCAGGCTAGCGGGTGGTCAGAGGCAGGCAAGGTCGAAATACCAAGGATCCAGTCAATTCGGCAGGCAATCGGGAGGTCAAGGGCGAACAGGGTCGGACAACAGGCAGGCTGGCAGGAGGAATTGCTGGAAAGCTCGGCGTAGCGCATAGAGACGATCTGGCGGGTTGTGGAGGGAAGTGACCGGGCTTTATACTGAGCGGGTAAATGGTTGCAGGTGTTGGTGTTCGAGGCTGATTAGAAGGAGGGCTGAGCGGGTGTGGTGAAGCTGGAAGTGAGGTGGCTGAAATGGTGGACTGTGACAGAACCCCCCCATCAAGGGACGGCTCCCGACGTCCCAAGGCCACCACTGGGCGGGAGGGAAAGGCCAACGGCCGGGGAAACCCCATGGGCGGGGGGGCGGGCAACACGCCGGGGCGCGCCACGACGCCCAGACGGTCCAGATGGCTGATCAGGATGAAGGCGGTGAAAGTCAGAGACCAAGGAGGCATCCACAACCTGGCGGGCTGGGATCCAAGACCGCTCTTCCGGGCCATACCCCTCCCAGTCCACTAGGTACTGGAGGCCCCTGCCGCGGCGACGGGAGCGGAGCAGCCGCCGGACTGTGTACACCGGGCCCCCATCAACGAACCGAGGAGGCGGAGGAGGCGGAAGCGCGGGAACCAGGGGGCTATCTATTGCAGGCTTGATTCGGGAGACATGGAAACTTGGGTGAACACGCATCGAGCGAGGTAGGGCAAGACGCACAGCTGACGGGTTCAGTACCTTCTGGATGGGGAAGGGACCAATGAAACGGGGAGCGAGTTTGTTGGATTCCACTCGAAGGGGCAAATCCTTAGTGGACAACCAGACCTTCTGACCCACCTGGTACGTTGGGGCCGAAGTACGCCGCCTATTGGCCGTCCGAGTGTAGCGTTTACTGGCCTGCAGCAAGGCCGAGCGGGCTCGGGCCCATGTCCGGCGGCACCGCCGAGCAAAGGCAAGGGCAGACGGACAGGTGGCGTCGTCGTCTAGAGCCGGAAACAACGGAGGTTGGTAGCCGTGAACGCATTCGAAGGGGGAAATTCCTGTGGCGGAGCTGGTCAGCGTGTTGTGGGCATACTCTGCCCACTGGAGCTGGGCCGACCAGGAGGCAGGGTCTCGGGATGCCAGACAGCGGAGGGCAGTTTCCATCTCCTGATTTACTCTCTCCGTTTGCCCGTTGGTCTGCGGATGGAACCCGGAGGACAGGCTGGCCGTAGCGCCAATGAGCCGGCAAAACTCCTTCCAAAAAGCCGCCCTGAACTGAGGACCCCTGTCTGACACCACATCAAGGGGAAGCCCATGTAGGCGGAAAACATGGTCAATCAGGAGTTGTGCCGTTTCCTTTGCGGAGGGAAGCTTCGGGAGGGGAACAAAGTGAGCCATTTTGCTGAATCTGTCAACTATGGACAGGATGGCTGTGTTACCGTTTGATGGAGGTAGACCGGTCACGAAGTCAAGTGAAACATGAGACCAAGGGCGATGCGGAACAGGAAGGGGGCGCAGCAGCCCGGAAGGAGCCTGATGTGACGATTTATTCTGACTACAAATGGGACAGGCCTGGATAAATTCACGCACGTCCCTCTCCATAGAGGGCCACCAGAACCGTCGCCTGAGGACAATCAGGGTCCGTTGAATGCCGGGATGGCAAGTCAATTTCGAAGAGTGAGCCCACTGTAGAACTTCGGAACGAAGATAGTCGGGGACAGGCAGACGGTTACTGGGACATTGGCTTGGTTTAGTCTGCCCCTTGGCAGCTGACTTCACCTTCTCCTCGATCTCCCAGGTGAGCAAGCCAATGACACATGACGGGGGAAGGATAGTCTCCGGGTCCCGGCATGAACTGTCCTCAAGTTCAAACTGCCTGGAGAGGGCGTCCGGCTTGATATTCTGGGATCCTGGGCGGTAGGAGAGGTTGAAGTTGAACCTGGTGAAGAACAATGCCCAACGAGCTTGGCGGGAGTTCAGCCTCTTAGCCTGACGGATATACTCGAGGTTTTTGTGATCTGTCCACACCACAAAGGGGATCTTCGTTCCCTCCAGCCAGTGCCGCCATTCCTCCAGGGCGGATTTTACGGCAAGTAGTTCGCGGTTTCCTATGTCATAATTTCTCTCTGCGGGAGAGAGGCGCTGAGAAAAGAATGCGCAAGGGTGGAGTTTCCCATCCTTCCGTGACCGCTGGGAGAGAACGGCCCCAACCCCAGTCTCCGATGCATCAACCTCGACCATGAATTGTTGACCAGGATCTGGCATTTGAAGGATTGGGGCCGATGTGAAGCGGTGCTTGAGTTCCTGGAAGGCCCTTTCGGCACCTGGGTTCCACCGGAAAGGGGTTTTGGGGCTGGTGAGAGCCGTAAGAGGAGCTGCCGTGGCGCTGTAATTCCTGATAAATCGCCTGTAAAAGTTAGCAAAGCCAAGAAAGCGCTGCAGTTGTTTTCTGGTTTCGGGCGTTGGCCAGGAAGTAACAGCCGAGACTTTTGCGGGATCCATACTGATGCTATCCTTAGCGATTATGTAGCCCAAGAAGGACACTGATGAGGCATGAAACTCACACTTTTCCGCTTTGACAAACAGAGAGTTTTCCAGCAGGCGTTGCAGAACTGCGCGAACGTGGAGAACATGCTCACCCTGCGTCTTGGAGAAGATGAGAATGTCATCCAGGTAAACGAATACAAATCTGTCGAGCATGTCCCGCAGGACATCGTTGAGTAGTGCCTGGAAGACTGCTGGGGCATTGGTGAGTCCAAAGGGCATGACTAGGTACTCATAGTGTCCGAGCGGGGTATTGAAGGCAGTCTTCCATTCATCGCCTTCCCTAATCCGCACGAGATGGTAGGCATTGCGTAGGTCGAGCTTTGTGAAGTAGGCAGCCCCCTGCAGTAGCTCAAACCCTGAGGTCATTAGTGGAAGAGGATATCTATTCTTAATCGTGATATCGTTCAGGCCCCGATAATCGATACAAGGGCGGAGAGTCTTGTCCTTCTTCTCGGAAAAGAAAAACCCTGCCCCCGCCGGAGAAGAGGAAGGACGTATGATGCCCGCCGCTAGCGACTCGTTGACATACCTCTCCATGGCCTGCCGTTCTGGACCCGACAGAGAGTATAGGCGACCCCTTGGAGGCGTTGTCCCGGGCAATAGGTCAATTGCACAATCATAAGGGCGGTGGGGAGGCAGGGAGGTTGCACGCGCTTTGCTGAAGACTTGGCTAAGGTCGTGATACTCAGGCGGCACACCAGCGATATCGGCATGCGCAGGCGGAGCGGCGAGGGGATCAGGAACAGATGCGCGCTTGAGGCAGGAGAGATGGCATGATGAGCCCCAAGCCAAAATGACTCCCTTCTCCCAATTGATGTGAGGGTTGTGGCGACAAAGCCAAGGCAGCCCCAAAATTAGCGGTATCTGCGGATGATCTAGGATGCAAAATTGTATTTTTTCCTCATGGTTGCCTGACAAGCGCATAGAGAGAGGTGCGGTTTGGTGAGTTATCACCCCCAGGGGGCGCCCGTCCAAGGCATGGGCAGGTGAGGGTTTGGGCAGAGGGAAGCTCTTGAGACCGAGTTGAATCATTAGCTGCCGGCTAATGACGTTAGCGTCAGCCCCAGAGTCCACCAGGGTGCCTACAGTGTGGGGGCCATCAGACAGCAGGAGTTGGGCTTGTAAGAGGGCTCTGTCACGGGACAGGGAAAGAGTCACTTGACCCATTTTTACTCTACTCGGGACCGGGATTGGTCTTTTCACTGGGCATGCGGAAATAAAGTGTCCTGGTTCCCCACAATAAAGGCAGAGCCGGGCGGAGCGGCGGCGTTGCCGCTCTTCAGGAGTCAGGGGCGCGCGAGCTGGCTGCGTTGGCGCACTCCCGCCACCGGGAGGAGCTGACGTCGCCAGATGGGAGCTCACTCTGGCCGGCGGAGAAGCCCTCTGGTGCGTCTCTTCCCGTTGCAGTTCGCGTAGCCGATGCTGCAAGCGGATATCTATCCGCGTCGCCAGGTTAATCACCCCGTCCAAGGTGACGGGGAGTTCATGAGAAACTAATTCGTCCTTAAGACGGCTGGACAGTCCATGAAGGAAGGCGTCTACGAGTGCGGGACCGTTCCACCTGTTCTGACTGGCTCGCGTCCGGAAGTCAATGGCGTAATCCGCCACCGTTCCGTCGCCTTGACGCAACTCGAGCAGGCCCCGGCCCAATTCCGCACTGGCGTAGCTGAGTCCAAAGACTTTTAAAATCTCCTCCTCGAGCGCCTGGAAGGAGGCACACGCGGGTGACCGTCTCCTCCATTCCGCCGTTCCCCACAAGCGGGCTCGGCCCGTAAGGTGGTTGATGACGAACGCTACTTTAGCGCGCTCGGAGGCAAATGTTCGGGGCTGCAGGGCGAACAAAAGTGAACAATTCGTTAGGAACGCCTCGCAAGTTTCGGGATCACCTTCGTAGCGTTCCGGGACGCCAATTTGGGGCTCGGGCCGGTCATGAGGCAGAAAATTGGGCGGATGATCGGGAGCGGATGACGGCTGGATGAGGGATCGGCACGCTGGGTCCATTTGGACTGGCCAGATCGTACTGTTAAGGCGGGACGAGGGAGGACCCAAGAGCACGCACGCACTGGTAAGGGCAATGGCAGAGTGTTTATTGAACAGAAGGTGCGGGTAGTCGTGGGAGCTGACGGGAGCGTGGCACAGACGTCTGGGGGGTTCTGGAGTCGGGAGAGCTGGGGTTTGGCTGGGAGTCGGGCAAAGGGAGCGAGACGGGAGGGGGGCTCGGGCATACAGGTAAAGACGGCAGGCTAGCGGGTGGTCAGAGGCAGGCAAGGTCGAAATACCAAGGATCCAGTCAATTCGGCAGGCAATCGGGAGGTCAAGGGCGAACAGGGTCGGACAACAGGCAGGCTGGCAGGAGGAATTGCTGGAAAGCTCGGCGTAGCGCATAGAGACGATCTGGCGGGTTGTGGAGGGAAGTGACCGGGCTTTATACTGAGCGGGTAAATGGTTGCAGGTGTTGGTGTTCGAGGCTGATTAGAAGGAGGGCTGAGCGGGTGTGGTGAAGCTGGAAGTGAGGTGGCTGAAATGGTGGACTGTGACACTTTTGGACTTTGTAAAAACTACATTCTAAAACCTTCTGATTTGATTAACATGTTTTTGTTTAACGCATAATTCCATCAATATTTTTTCATGTCGATGACAGAATTATCACTACAACTTTGGAACTTTATGAATCATTAAAAAATGACTGGTACTATTTTACATGCAACCTTCAAAAAAATGTTCCCATGGGTCTTAAAAAAATGTTTGTCGCACGTTTTTGTCAAAGTAACTCAAGGATCAAGAATCATGGATATATTTTGACAGCATATATCTTGGCGTGAAAAAATTGGCAGGCATTAAGGGTAGATGAAACTCATGCAGTGTGCCAGCCCTACTTGGGCCATTGCTAGATCAGTTTTCATGAAATTGACAACCAGTGGACTACGTCTCACGAGTGCATTCCTGCTTATGATTTAAATTGATTTTAATGGAAGAAATACCCAGCAAAAATTTATTTAAAAATTTTTGATTCATTTTAAAATATCATGTGGAAAATATTCAACCACAAATAATGGCACTTATTTAATATTTGTTTCAAAGTGAACTTAAACATTCATGGTTTGTGCAACAGGTCACATTTACCCATTTTTAAAGGTAAAATCTTAATACTTTTTTCCATAACTCATTTGATAACTACCATACATTTTGAACCCAGCTTTTTTCTCATGATTTGAGACCCGCAGCTTATAGACCTGTTCACTGCGTTTTTTTCACTGCGGTAAAACAAATGTGTGTATCTGTTCAAGGTGTCAATTTGTGGAGCAACTATGAAACAGAATTGTAAAGGTGTGAACCTGTGGCTGTGCATATACAGTACAAAACTTTTTGACAAATGTTCTGTGCACCAAGCACATTGTGATTATTATTGCGCTTTTTGCTTATTATTATTATGACTGGCCAAAGAGGCCAACAGGGGCTTTTGAGGACCGGATTTGGTATTTTTGAGACCACATTTGATTACTAAGGTGTTTCCAAAAGTCTTTTTACTACCTTGGATCATAACAATGGAATTAAATCAATTCAGTTGTCACATTTACAATGTATGAGTCATGCTGACTACAAAAAAACCAAAACCCTCAAACTCATTGGGAGAAGCCAGCAACTCACCACAGAGTTAGAAATGGAAGTCAGTTTTTGATAAGAATAGTATAATAATGCTCATAATTCTGAATTACCAGCCAAAACTGAATTACAGAGCTAGTCATTTACATCATAGTAAATAATCACAATCCAGTGACTTGTAAGGAAATTCCTTTCACTTCCAGTCAACCTCGGTAACCTTCTGCGGTACTAGTGTTAAAACCCTACAAAACATAGAAAAGATCTGTCAGTAACGTTGAAAGCTTGCAGGGCTGCAGTCCAGTGCGCCAAGCCAGCTGGTCTCCATTTGGAACCTCTTGTCCCATAAGGTCCATAATTGGACTACAGTAAGTGGTGTGCACCAGGGAACGTCAGACTCAGTTACGTCTAATTTCACCTTGATGTATTCACTATCATGCTTTTTTTTTTTTTTCGAGAAGCTTCAATATCTGTTTGCTTCTGCTTTGCTGGAGCCCCGGGCCTCAATCACATTTGCATGGACATGCATTCATTAGTTCTGCCCAAAAAAATATGAATATTTGTGTTGACTCACACTTGTGATATTTAGAAGAGAAAGTTCGTTCCGTGCTTCCCAAACTCATTTAATTTGCATTTCCTAAAATTAAAATTTGAGACAGTGCCCATGAGGGTCTGTAAAAACATTTTCTCTCTCAGAGTTGGCTGTGAACACTCTCCAAACAAGATACTAACAAGTTTAATGGCGTGTCGTGTTTAAGAGAGCTGCAATAGCGGGAGCAAGAGATCAGGTGGCGGAATGCTCACTACAACATTTTTTATGAGGAAACCAGATGGTGTGTTTTTCTCACTAATCTACTGCAGATCACCTTGTTCAACGTCGACTACATGTGCCACACTATAAGATAAGACTATGTACATTGGTGGGGAATCTCTTCGTTTACATAAAAATGCGATGTAAGAAACACAATTTTGTCCATCTGGCCATCCATCCATCGTTCATCTGTCAGTCCAGCATCCATGTGTACGTCTGTCCACCTATTCATCATTCATCCACCTGTCAATCCCTCGCTCATCCATTCAAGCATCCATCCAAATAAAAAAAGGAAAAAAGTACTATGACTTTTAGTGTTCTGTCAATTGAAAACACACAAAGTAAAACACTTGGCTGAAAAGATGGCAATAAAGTGCTTACGTTTACACATCTAATTATCGCTTATGCATATTCTCATTCAAACTTTGAAAACTTTACTTTTCAACTGTAACGGTAATAGCTCCGTCCAGGATCAAGGCGTGGATGTCATGGGTTCCTTCATACGTGTTAGCAGCCTCCAAGTAGTTGACATGGCGGATGACGTGGTACTCATCAGCAATTCCGTTGCCTCCCTGCATTATGTCCATCCATCCATTCATCTGTCCATCCCTCCATTATCCTTCTACCCATACTTTTTGCACATCCATTCCTCCCTCCGTCCATTTATCTGTTATCCATCGACTATCCTTCCACCCATCCATTGTGTCCATCCATTCATCTATCCGTCCCTCCTATTATTCCTCCACCACCGATTGTGTCCATCCATTCATCTGTCCATACATCACTATCCTTCCACTCATATAGCATCTGTTCATTCATCCACCCCTTCGTCCAACTATTCCTCCATCTTTCATCTATCCATTGTCTGTCTATAATGCCATCCATCCATCCATCCATCCCTCGATCTTTCATCTATCGATTGTCTGTCTATAATCCCATCCATCCATCCATCCATCCACCCATCCATCCATCCATCCATCCATCCATCCATCCATCCATCCATCCATCCATCCAACCATCCATCCCAAAGTTGCCCACACATCCGATTGTCAAAGTCGAACATCCATGTCATTCGGCTACCAATGCGGCCGCCATCCCAGCGTTGCTTACAAGTCAGTGGAAGTGTCTATTGTACTTGGCAATTTCTTTTGTTTTCAGTCAGGTGTACGTTTACCTGCACGAATTACGCCAAAAAAAAACAAACAAAAAAACTGTTGCCCCACTGTCTTCTCCCAAGTACCTTTACCAAGAAGATTCCACACAACTTTTGAAAATGGACAATACCGGATGCAATAAATACGGTTGTGTAGTCAACAGAAATTAAAGACTCTGCTGGGTGGGCGTCGGGCTTTAGTGCCTTCATCATTTTTAGTTCTTCAATGACCTTCCTCTTCCTTTGTCTGTACAACTGTCCAGTGGCTTCCTTCTACTCATCTCTGGCTGCCACATTCCTCCAATTATGGCCACACACTGGCAGCTGCACTGTAAACTTATCATGAGTAAAGAAAGGGGATCTGCTGTGCTCTCTTCCTGTCAGCACACATGTCAAGGTGAACTTGGGGGACTCCTTAAATAACCAACACCGTGACCCTGAGACCCCCCGGCCCCGTGTCAGCTGCATAGATTAGTGGAAGCCTCTTCCTCTTGTATTATACAAGGCCACCATTGCTGTTTCTTTTTAGTTCCGACCAATTTGACAAGAAAGACAATGTTCGCGAAAGATTCAATACAGCTGAAAGGTTTCCTCCGTTTAATTTAATGACGATGGCAATTGGTAATCAATTTCATCACGTAGCCTACATCTGATACAAAAACAGTGGCGATAGTTAATATTTAACGCAAAGGTCATATGTTTAAATTTAAAAGTGGTATATTATATGCATAGGCTGTTAAATAAGGGAAATGTCCAGAGGAGCATTGAAACTATTCTGTAATTTAAATGCATAATGTTGAATGTGATTATTATTATTTACTTATGTGTTGT
Organism: Hippichthys cyanospilos; assembly: GCF_059441005.1. Lineage (NCBI taxonomy): Eukaryota > Metazoa > Chordata > Actinopteri > Syngnathiformes > Syngnathidae > Hippichthys > Hippichthys cyanospilos. Next base: position 8,741,169 of record NC_142376.1, read on the forward strand.
TCTTACCTGATGTTAACACTAGAAACATTAAGAACCTGCTTTTGTGCAAGTGCACATGGATTTTTTCAGGCCAATGCTGATGCAGATTAATTGGCTGATCATTTTTACATTTTAATAATTTGCATTTACATTTATGCTATTCATATTAAATAGCATTTGTTTTATCCCAATATGCAAAAATAGGTGCCAATTACACATGGATTTTCAGAATTAATGGGCTGGTCTGGTACTATTTCTCAGAGAATTGCGGGGGTCAACAGTAAATACCTGTATGTTGTTTAAAAAAAAAAAAAACACTTTTCAGATCACAGGACGCATTGCACAACTGAAAATGAAATATAAGGAAATTAATTCTTGTGATGTGTTTTTGTGTTACTACCAGTTGAATGGATGTCTTTTTTAACACGCTTATGCTTAATTTATGTTGCTCTATGTATTTTATGATTATGTTTTTAAAACTGTGACTTTAGTTGGTATGTAAATTAGTGACATCCAGTTTCTTTTTTGGGACAACTTCCTTTCATCTGCAGAGTGAGCTAACCACATTTCATGATGTATACTCAAGGATACAAGGGTACAGTATGCATTTGTGTGTAATAAATCACGACAGTACAGTTACTTAAGGTTAAAATGAAATGAGCAAATATTGGCCACAGATAATTTTTTTCGGACCGATATAATCGGCTATAATCAGTATAATAAATACATGGGATGTTTCTGGTGATCAATAAACGTATATGTGCTTATAATATAATGTAGATGCAGTCTAGATAAAACAAATAAAAAATCATTATAGAACTGGCTTAATGGCTCTGTTTTCTGTATGACATATGGGGCAGCTGGAGCCTTTCCCAGCTGACAGCTGAAGAAGGAAGACCACACCCATGACTCACGCTCACCACTCAATTACAGGGCACATAGACAGACAATCATTCACACTCACATTCACACATTCTGTGTGAACTAATGACAAACTAGTCACCTGGCCGTAACAAGGGACAGCATGAAAGCACAATGACTGACTACGCTAAGCATTCATAAAATACATTTCATACGCACAATTTCCGCACTCCTTTTCCTTTTTAATACTACCACAACAATGCAAGCTTTTTTTTTTTGCATGCATGTAAGATGTGCTGTCACTGCCTCTCAAAGCTGCGTGGAGACCGACAGACGGCATACTGTTGACATGAGACCCACTCAGCTGTAAAAAATGCTCCCGCTGATTCCTATCCATCCTTTTAAAGCACAGTGTACTACCAATAGCTGTATTATAGTGATGATAAACATTTGAATAACAAGACTGCGGCACCTTTGAGGTCCGGAGCGGCGCGCGTTCTATCGCTCTACTTTTAGCAAAGTTCATTTTTCACACTCCTGCAAACATGTCAAGCTCAGTTTTATTTCTCAAAAGCACAGGCATCCATGATGTACACACATGTATACAGTACAGAACACGATTTATACAAATACATCCGTACAACGCTACGTCATCAGCTTTTTTCGTTTGTTTGTTAAAAGTTTGGCGATGATCAAAATTGGGAGTGAATTAGCACACCACATGATAACAATATGTCACGAGGTATATCAAATGTGTGGTATTAAAGCCACAACTGGTGTGTTTTTGCATGGGGCTACATTTATAGTCCGAGATGATGTTACCGGTTTTGATCATCTGTCACTGGTACTACTTCTTTCTTTTACACTGGACTTCTTCATTGAGGATCCTGTCTCCATCAAGGCACCGCAGTTCTGCCCTCTCGGTCACCGGGCAATGCCAAGAATCGAAAGTATGGCATCCATGTGAACAGAGTGTGCGCCTGGTGATGACTGGCAGGAGCCAGGTGGGAAGCGCTTACTACAATTCACTGCGCCGTAGAAATCAAAAGAACTGTCTAAAAGCACTTTTACTTATAAGCACACAAGCAATTGACTTTTGGAATATTTGCGTTTCTTTTTCATCTTATTTGTGAGGAAAAATATTTACATTTAGAGTTTATATTCTGCACTGGACCTCATCTTAAAAGAATACACCTCATTCGCTTTAGAGACTATATATAAGCTTTAGGGGTGTGAATCCTTGACTGACTATTTGATTCTGATGAAAGAAAATTACCGGTAAATTAAAATCAGAATCGATTTTTGATTCAAAACAATTTGATTTGGGTTAAAATTTGGGTTAAATTAAAAATCATCATACTACTTCAGTCTGCTTTGTGAGAGAGAATAACAAATGGAGACAAAGTTCTTTCCCAATTGTTTTGCACACCCCTAATATATATATATATATATATATATATATATATATATATATATATACATATATATATATATATATATATATATATATATATACATATATATATATACATATATATATATATATATACATATACATATATATATATATATATATATATATATATATATATATATATATACACATATATATATACATATATATACATATATATATATATACATATATATATATACATATATATATATACATATATATACATATATATACATATATATATATATATATATATATATATATATATATATATATATATATTTTTTTTTTTTTTTTTTAATAAACCGTCGATGGATGAATAAACTACAAAAGGCATAGTTTTTATTTCCATTCTTTTATTAAAACAGGGCATTCCTAATTCATAGTGCAGACTCAGTTTGGTTCATCAAGTCAGGAAATTGGCAACATTTTTAATTTTTTTCCTTTCCATTGTGTACGCAAAGGTTTAATTTTGGTCCGATACAAAAACATTGATCTTCACAGAGGACTAAATATATCTGAAAATATACACTGCTAAGAATCTGAAATGGAGAGGATTTAGACAATTTTAATTAAAAATGTATTAAAAATGTAATAAATCTAAATGATCAAACTGCAATAATCAAATCATTTGATGATCAATTTCAATTTCATAATTGATGAACTATGTATGTTTGTATATATATATATATATATATATATATATATATATATATATATATATATATATGATTGGTAAAACTATCAAGACGACCCCAACCTTTTTTCCCCCCTTAGCAGACTCCCACGCTAGCTATTGTTTCTCCGGGGAGTCACGCAGTCACAAGAAGCTGTAAAAGGGTGCGACCATCTGGTTGGCCTGACTACACCTGCAGCAAGTGGAGACTCTTCTGAAGCTCCAAACTGATCACTACATTAATGGGCCGACCCACAGACACTTAGCACCATGTTGGAACACTCACATCCTATTGACAAGACCAATTAGCACTAATGTGTTGTGACGGGCACCTCCTGCTGTTCCCACAGCGCTGTGGGACTCATACATTTGCACACACATGTCAAAGCTTTTCAAAAACGCAGGAGTGAGAAATGACTGGAGATGAAATGTCATTCTGTTGAGTTGTCATTCTATTAAAATAGAGTGATTTTTTTTTTTTTTTGGTGATCATTTACAGAATACAGAATAATTAAACACATTGATCCATGGCAACAAAACAAGTTATAGAATTTCTGATTGAGTCTGTTTTGACTGCAGTGCATGTTTTTAAGAAGATTTCAAAATTCAGTTAATTGGAAAACTAACTGAAGCAGACTATAGATTTGGGGTGTTAAAATTACTGTCCGCACTCTGGAGGAGGTTTAATCTGGCCTGGAGGGTGATTTTGTGAAATACTAAAAAAAAAAAATAATACTAATCGGATGGAAACCATGAATCTGCTGCCCTTAACCAATAAATGAACAATTTTACTTTTACATACAACACACAGATGATCTTATCCATGTTATATATACATGTTTTTAAAACAATATATTTAC